>NC_083339.1:99421685-99749185 GCF_019175385.1 Lycium barbarum
CTGTGCAGAAATGCTGAAAAATTGTGCAGAAATGCTGAAACGCATTGCAGAAATGCTGAAACGCTGTGCAGAAATGCTGAAAAATTGTGCAGAAATGCTGAAACGCAGTGCAGAAATGCTGAAAACGCAGTGTAGAAATGCTGAAAAACTAGCATTTTTGCACTGCATTTCATTAGCATTAGCAGTACAAAAATGCTAAAAATACTGTACTAAAAGCACACCAGTAACAACATAGAACATCAACAGCAATGCAGCTTTATATCCCATTTGTAACAAAAGCATACATATATCGGTTGGCTGCTATAGTCTTGCAATTACAACTTCATAGTGTTACAAATCACCAAATAGCAAAGGGCATATTATACTCCGCAAGTAGAATCAGTAAAGCACAGAAACATAAACTTGGCATGATGTCAATCTATGCCTGCACACATAGCTACAATACGAAAAGAGCAAGAACTGCCGAAACGCCCCAAATAGACTCAGCAGAAATCATTCTCACCGTTTTGTCAATAATAATTGAATTTTGACATGAGTAATCGTCTTATCTCAAGTAATCGTACTAGTTCTCCACAATACAGCATGAACATTTTAATAACAAAATGACGGAAGGAGTTCTAGGAACTACGCAGATCTTGCAGTCTCAATAAATGTCATTTTAAAAAAGTATATCATCTTCTGTGTTTTAACAAAATGCAGTCATTTCTTTGCCTTCTAAAAGCCAACAATCATGTCAAGTGTAACAGCTTCTATCAAATGCACAACTATATATTAAGAGCAACAGTTTTACCCCAACATACAACAGCAAAATGACTAAAAGTGCAGCAATTTTTATTCAGGATTTTCGCAATGTAGCATCAATTCTTGTTTGGCAAAAGTAGGCACCAATCAAGTATAGGAGTTTCTATCTCAAAGACCACATATGTTTGTTGTAAATGCAATCATTCAAACACAGTAAACAACTCTCAAAGTGCAGATACAAAACTCATTCAAATGTAGTAGCAGTTAATCAAATAGCAAATTAAGACACAAAATATGTCTCCACTATAGCAGTTGC
The DNA here is from genome assembly GCF_019175385.1 of Lycium barbarum. Lineage (NCBI taxonomy): Eukaryota > Viridiplantae > Streptophyta > Magnoliopsida > Solanales > Solanaceae > Lycium > Lycium barbarum. The sequence continues at coordinate 99,422,743 of NC_083339.1, forward strand.
TTGCCTAAAAAACAATCAGCAACCTGACACTTATTTCAGCTTCTAAAGATGCAGTAACATTTCAAGTACTATAAGTCACAATATTTTATACTAAACATTGTTTACATATAAATATATGAACAATCTATGTAACAAACAGTGTGTATTCACTAATGGGGTTGAATTGTTTACATATAAATATATAAACAATCTATGTAACAAACAGAGTGTATTGACTAATGGGGTTGATAAAAAATTCACCTTTGGACCCATAGTGACTTTAACAACATCAGCAAGTTCTTCAATACCTTTAAGCATTGCAGCTTGAGCTTCAACACCAAATCTAATATCCTTTGCAGCATAACTTCTACTCCAATTTAACCTTCCACCAATCTGCAACAAAAACCATTTATAAACAGACAATCCAAAATACAGCTCTTCTTGATCTATACCAAAAAAAAAAAAAAAGTATCTTGCAAAATAGTACTCACTTGTTGGGTGTTGGTTCTTGCCACTCTGTACAAAACAAGAAAATGGGTATTTGTTAAAAGTAATAAAGATTACATTTTTCTAACACAAAAAAGAAAAACAAGAAAATGGGTATTTCTTAAAAGTAATAAAGAATACATTTTTCTAACAGAAAAATCCAAGTTATAAAATGTGAATATTACCTGGCTTTGGAAGCAAGATTTGCTACAAAACGATACATTTTGCTAATGAGAAATGCTGCTAAGAGAGAAGAACAAGCTGAAATAACTTATTGAAACAGAAAATATCATTCACCTTTTAGTTAAAAAAAATGACAAACTGAAACAAAAAAAAATCGAGTAAGAAACCCAGTTCACTAACACTGATTTCAAATCACAGAATATAAAAAATGTTGAGTTCTTCAAGATTTTTCTCGACATGCAACGAATTAAAACAAACTTTAACCACCAAATAATATTATCCTACAAGATTTAGCACAAACAAAGGTCGAATTTCCATTTTCATCAGATTTTGGCTGAAATAGAGATTCCCAACACTTAACCTTCAAATAAATTATAAACCCAACAGTTTTCAACACACCCAACTTCGATTTTAGCCCAAACAAATACTTAAAGACACTCTGTCCTTTAGATAATAAGCAAGAAAACACAGATAGATTTAATGTCAGAAAATACAAAGAAGGAGATAAAGAAGAAAGAAACTGCCCATAAAACATAGAAAAATCAAAACATACCTTTCCTTTAGATAAAAGTTGTAGTAGAAGAAGAGAAAAACACAATAGAAACCCTAGATTCACATTATTTTGATCTATGTTGTGCTCTCTCTCTCTCTCTATGTTAGCAATTTCGCACAGTCTATCTCTCTATCCGTGTTGGCTGCTGTGTTTGGAAATGAAATAATGTGTATCCTAGCTAGGAGATATCTTTTTTGTTTTTTTTACATTTAACGACGGAATAGCGACGGATTTTATATTCCGTCGCTAAATAATGCATTCATTTCTTTTAATAATTAATATTGCGACAAAATATTCCGTTGCTGCAAATATATATTTTTTTGTAGAAAAATTAAAGGCCTAGCGACGGATATTTCGTTGCTGAATCCGTCACTAATTAAAAATAAAATTTGTCGCGCCTCTTCTGTTGCTAAATCTGTAGTGAAATTTAAGGCGCCAAAAATTCGCGCTAATTATTAGTAACGAAACTCAGTTTTCGTTGCTAATCCGTCACTATATAATGAGATAAAATTTTATTTGCTTTTCTTGCGACAAAATGAGAAATCCGTAGCTAATCCGTCGTTAATTAGCGACAAAATATGGTCTGTCGCTAATATTCCGTCACTAAACGCTGATTTTTTAGTAGTGTATGTTAATTCCTTCAAGGTGAGGCATAATGCTTATGAATGCCCCATAATGGAATCAGGGGTTCCCGACCTTATGTCACCCCGACACTGTTATAGATTGTCTATAAGCTCTAATGCATGTCCTATGACCAATGTTCCGAAAAGTTACGAGTCTATGTTAATAAGGGGTTCCATATGAGATAAAGGAAAGAGATATACTATAGATACGAAAATGGTAATGATGGGCCTAAGTTTAGAGATTATAAAGCCTATCATACGATATTTTTTACAAAGTTCAGGCTACGAATATGATATGATTTTCATAGATTGTCCTTAAATTCAAATGCATGCTTTATGAGAAGTTATGATAAGCTTATGCGATATATGTGATGATAACGATGACGATGTTGATAGTGACGAGGGTAATGATGAATGTATGATGATGTTAAACTATGATAAAGTTATGATATGCCTATGAGTTTATGATTGATTATATGACGATACGATTCCACCGTGCCCAAAAGGTCGGACATGTCACCGCTAAGGCGAGCTGCTTGTGATTCCACCGTGCCCAAAAGGCGGGACATGTCACCGCTAAGGCGGGCTGCTTATGATTCCACCGTGCCTATGTCACCGCTAAAGCGGGATGCTTATGATTCCACCGCGCCTAGAAAGCCGGACATGATCACCACTAGTGGGCGGCATATGATGGTTATCCGGATGTGGGTTAACGATGATGATTTATACGACACGATGATGAATTCTCTATAACGTTACATGTACTATGATTATATATATGATATATGTATGAAAAGCCCGAAAGTTATGCATGTGATATTGTCGAGCCACTACGTGGCCGAATACGGATAATGTTTAATGTGTATGAGCGATACGGTACTATGATATATGTATGATACGATAATGTATGCGCTATGATAATACATGTACTGTGATTATATATGATATAGGCATGAAAGGTATCCTCCCTTAAATGTTACGCAAGTTGTATCTCCACCTTATGACTTATGATTTCTCTATCATGTTCATTTCATTCATGCCTTACATACTCAGTACAATATTCGTACTGACGTCCATTTTCTTTGGACGCTGTGTTCATGCCCACAGGTAGACAGGGAGGCGTCCCAGATTTATAAAAGCCGATAAGCAGACTTTTGAGAGCACTCCATTATTCCGGATGTTATAACCCGTATTTTCGCGTATTCGGGAAAATTCGAAATGATTGTGAATTGTAAGGAATAAGGTTATATGTTGATTTGAATTCACATAGGTGTGTGTTGTTCATGGAAAATATTGGTGTGGAAACACGGAGGAAGGCCAAGGGCAAAAATTGGAATTTCGGAAATTAGTTTCGGGAATTACAAAACAAGAATTATCATTAATTGGGCTCAAAATAAAAGATAAAAATGAGGCCCAAAAAGAGATGGGGTGGCCGGCCAAGCACCAAGGCCCAACCCCTCATTTTAATTAATTTTCCACGTGTTATAATTCATATAAGTATAATATATAAGTGGTCTTATCCCTTTGAAGGTTCAAGAAGCATGGAAGAGAAAGAACAAAGCAAATGAAGAGCAAAAAAATAAGGGCATTCGGCCCCATGCTCCCACTTTCACCTCCCAAATATCTTCCTCCAAAAATTTGTATCTTGTGATTTTCCTACTAAAATGAGTGTCCTCTACAACATGGTGCAATTGTTTGGGAAGAAAGAGCCCTTGTTTCTTCAATATGACAACATGGTTGAGTGAAGAAGATTGAAGAAAAAGGTAAGAATTCATTCCATGTTATTATGTTATGAAGGTTTGTTTGTGTTGTAGTGTATGAAAATGAGTAGAATTCATGAAAACATGGAAGTTTGCAAAGCGGGTGTGTATGTATATATGTGGCCGTGTAAGTGCTTGGTTGTGTAGTTAAGATGTGTTGAATTTTATGTTGTATTCTAGTTGCGTGTAGGGTGGAATGTATATTGGAAATGAAAGTTGAATGAATTTGGTTGAAGTTGGAAAAATGGTATGTGGTCGTGAGGTGTATTGGAATTGGAATGGGAATGAATCACTTTTGTTTAATATGTTAGTTGTGTTGTTGTGATGCTTGCAATGTAAATGAAGATAAAATGATATAAGTTTGCATTGAAATGGAATGTAGAAGTTTGTGTCGTTTTAGTATGATTTTATGACATTATAAAAATGGAGTTGTTAAGGTGCAAATTATGATGATGGTTGATAAATTAGGGATATGGAAGCATGTTATGAATAAGTATGTTAAAGATTAGAAGTTTTGAATGAATTATGACTTTGGTGGAAGGTTGTATATTTTGTATATCGTATGAATATTTCGTACAAATGGTATGAAATGTTTCCAAATTATATTGTGACGATCTTGGTTAATGATGAATGTGAAATCCTTGAGATTTGTTTGGAAATTTGAAATGGAAGTATTGCTTTATGTAGAAAAGAAGAATATTGACGTTACAACCATTTTGATGTGATTCGTGATAACTTTGGTATTGTGGGTTGTGTTGTTGATATATATTGAGCCGAGCTAAGCCTCGGGGATGTTATATGTATAGGGGAAGTGCTGCCAAAATTTCGGTAGACAAATATGAAGTTAAGTGAATTCTTAAGTCTTTCAATTCCTAATTGGTAACAATGACCAATTGCAGATTTTGGACGAAACGGGAATCGAGTTTGAACAAGCGTAAGAAGTGAGAAAGGTATGTAAGCCTACCCCATTCCTTCTTTTGGCATGTCCTAGGTATACTAGGTCGATATTGGAGCCCCGGGGGCAATTCTGTTCCTTGAAATCCCAGATGGAAATCGAGTACTATTCATTCAATTGAATTGAACTATAAAACTCATATTTTGTTGGAAAGTGACCATATGTTCAAAAATTTTGTAAATGTAATCGATTTGCTTCGAAACCTCCATGTATGATTCCATAGACCCCAAATGTCCGCGATTCATGTCCGCCACCTCGACTAGACCCGAGGTGGGCCCGCTAACTCCAAGACTCTTTTGTTTGCTCTATTAGTCTCATTTTTGTATAATGTCGGCAAAGGAATTCCGTTTGTGAACTTGGCTATCGAAAAATAATGTTTTGATTGCCACGATATCCTAAATTATATTTTGAACCATAATTACTATTTTGGAAATACTTTGGTAAAATAAACCCCGTTTTGATTAATTGTTCGAACTATTTCGACCAATGAGTCAACATATGATTTTATCAAGTTTGCAAAAGTATTTTGATATATAAATTGCATCGTTTGCTCACGACTCCGCTCGTGCCTTATTATGATTTCGTTCACCGATTCCCGGGCCGGTTATGGTTCGTGCGCACTATGATAAATTCGGCCATATGCTATGTTACGGTTCCTGAGACCTCGCCATAGGGTCGGGTTCCGTTTGGAGTTATGCTGTGATATGGCTGGTGATATGTTATGATGATATGTGTGTTCGGGGATGTACGGAGATTTGAACCTTCTGGTGTTATGCTGTGTGTGGCACCAGCATCGGAGTGGTGACCACGTTCCTGAGCTTTGCATGATTTTATCTGCATTATGTATATACGTTTTTGGTACGGATTTTGATATATTGGTCAGTATTCCCTTTTGTATCCTGTTTGTTTTCAGTTATGGTTTATACTTCTGTACTCTATGTTTTACATACTCAGTACATCTTTCGTACTGACCCCCTTTCGTCGGGGGCTGCGTTGCATGCCCGTAGGTACAAACGCCGGTGATCCGCTACTGTAGGCTCCACGTCCTGCTATTACAGAGTGCTCCTTTTGACTCGGAGCCCATATGTCGATATATATATCTTTTGTGATGTATATGTATCTGTATACTTGACTATTTGGGGTACGGCGGGGTCCTGTCTCGTCTTATATTTTCGTTTTGTATTTGTAGAGGCCTGTAGTCATATATGTGGGTCGAGGGTCCTATATGTGTCTGTTTGATTACGATCTGTGTCTTAATGTGGTCCGTCTGTTATGGTGGCCAAAATGGCCCTTATGTTTATATTTGTACACATGATCGGCGATGTGCATTCCGCCGCTTCTATCTGTTCCGATATGATATTTTGATATGCACGACCGCTTAAGACAAGTTTTGATTTAAATTATGTTTGAAATAACTATTGTGAACTCTGAGCTAAGTTTGGATATAATAATTGGATATGTAAGTCTGTCTGGGTGCCCATGTAGGGTGCCAGTCATGGCCCACGCGGCTGGGTCGTGACAAAAGTGGTATCAGAGCGGTCTGTCCTCGGAATGTTTACAGGCCGTGTCTCGTAGAGTCTTGTTTATCGGTGTGTTGTGCACCACATCTATAAACAGGAGTCTACAGGGCATTTAGGGTGTTACTTTTCTTTGGATCTTAGATCGTGCGATAGAGCCAGCTGTAGGAAATGAATTCCGTTTTCTTACTAACCCTTGATTGCAGCTGGAGAACGGTATCGACGTAAGATAGGGATTGATAATATTGGAAGCTACACAATACACAGGTAAGTAATGATATGAAAGATGTATGTTGGGTAAGGTGTTTGAAATACGATTGAAACATAAAGCTGAAGGTTGAAATGAAAAATAAACAGGAAAGTGTAGCAGGTGTAGTTGAATTGGGCATGTGAGGTAAGCCTCGATATCTGTGTACTTCTATTGTAATTTTTAGCCCCGTGTGGCTATGATGCGACATGATGTGATATGTATATACGTATATGTGTTGGCCCTGTGAGGCATGGTTGGTATTTCCTGTGTATAGGTTTTGGGATAGTAAGAAATACAGAGGAACCTCTGCCCAAATTTTTCTAGAAATACGAAAAGGAAAATGAGATATACATTCTTAACATATCTTAAAGGTCGATACCGATAGGATAAATCTATTATGGTGGATTAATAGTTTAAGAGGTACCCTCCATGTTAATTGTAAGAAGCATTACCCTTATCGGACAAAAAAATTTATTTTGAGAAAGCATATACGAGTAGAAAATTTGCAATTTAATTGGAGGGACCAGAAATATGTTCCAACCCATTTTGTTTTAGCACAGCCCATGTGAAGGGCAAAAATGCCCGACGATTAAGTTTCCTTTAATTGAAAAAAATACAAAATGTATGACAAGCAGTTGAGAACTGAGCGGTTCGCTCTCGACTCCAATATATGGATATATGTATATAATCGTGGAGGTGATTATGTGAATTAAGTATTAAAAGATTCCGCGAAGTTCGTCGGACTCTAGCTTCCTTTTGCTGGTGGTCAGAAGATACCCTACAGTAACATTTTATCAGTTTTCCTCGACTGGTTGGAGATGGGATTTGTGGGATAAAAACTTAAACTCGTGGGCTGTCTAGAAACATATATATACATGAAGGTAAATATTGAGGGTTTACAGGGGGGCGACACGGTAATCATAAAGTCAGAAAAGTAAAAAGATTCTCGTTAGGCCGGGGTAGGACCCGCTACGAGAACATTTTGAAAAGTTGTTAAGACCCCGATTTGTCTTAAATTATGTGACAAAGGCTGTGCGGGGAAATTGGCGTAATTATACCGGCCTTAACGTGCCTAAATTCATTAAAGTTGTAAGGTTAAGCGTGCCAGGGCCAGAGCAATTCTGGGATGGGTGACCCCGTGGGAAGTGTACAAAAATTTTCGCAAACTTAGATATGAGAGACGAATAGAAAATTCTGGGTAATCAAAGGGGAATTAGGATGTGTGATATGGCTAGAAACTTTATAGGGGCCACACGAGCTGAGACGGATTAGATTGCTAAAAAGGGAAGAAAAAGCAGCGCAGCTCCGAAGCTAGAGTAAGTATGAGCGAGTGATTGAAGATGTACTGTAAAACAAATAGTAGTGATATATATATATGTATGTGTAGGGCCCCCATTTATGACTGCGTCGATTGATTGGAGAACCCTGATAGCCATTGTTGTAATATATGGAAAACGTTAACCGGACAGAATTTATGAGACAAAGCGAAAGGTATGGCACAGATGTTACGAAATAAACTGATATTCACTTCGCTACCGGTTGAGATTGGGAGATTCTAATACGATGATGTTTGGGAAGAAAAGAGAATGATTGAGTGGAAGGTAATCAAAATGTCAGAAAAAGTGAGTCGTAGGAAACGTAATTAAACAGAGCCTCTAAAAGAGTCAACGGGTAAAGCACGAGAATTATTTGCGAGAACGAACTAAAATGTAGTAGTGCAGGACAAAGGAAACCTAGGGCATGGAATGATGAATCATGTGCATATCAGGTAATTCGAATATCGAGAAAAACAGAACGACGGATAAGGAACGGGTGTGAAAGAAGGAATAACTTGGCCAAATCATCCCATGAGGAAGGATGAAATTATTAAAAGATAAATTGTTATATTAATTGCGATATCTGAGTGTCAGCTATTGGATAAGATTGTGTATTACGTAATTATGATTCTGTTAAGGTTTCGTACGAAAATAACCAAGTTGTAGGTTAGAAAGAAAAGATACAAATATGGTGTAAGTATAACCCCAAAGAGGGGAACGAAGGAGAGTAAGTAAAGTAAGTATACATGAAAACGACTGACATGCAGAAGACTGAAGTGATAAAGGACTAGCCTAGGCCTTCGACATCGACTGAAATATGTTGTTGTCTGGAAGCGGTCGGATTATAGCCTATGTTCCCCGGTAGCTCAGACCGTACGAGAAGAAATTATTTCGCTCATGATCTGGAATTAGCTACGGCGATTCATGCTTTAAAGATATGGCGGCATTACTTATATGGGGTCCGCGTTGACATTTATACGGGCCCTAAGAGCCTCCAGTATATTTTAAGCCAAGAAGAGTCGAATTCGTGGCAGCAAAGATGGTTCGAATTATTGAAAGACTATGATGTTAATATTTTGTGCCACCCTATAAGGGCTAACGTTGTGACAGACGCACTTAGTCGTGAACCTAAGGACGGCATTGACCGGCGTACGTTCAGAAATAAAGAATTGGTCTGTGGGACTCAGCAGTCGGCTAGCCTTGGAGTCGGTCTGGTCGGTTCTGAAGATATTTAAATTTTCGTCTGAGAAGTTGCAGAATCATCGATTATGGAAGAGGTAAAACAACGCCAGTTTGAGGAGTCTGTCCTGGTATGGTAGAGAGACGACCTTTCATAAGGAAAAGATTTAGCTCGAGATTTTACCGGATGAGTATTGTTATACCGAGGCAGATCATGTGTGCCCGACATCATAGGACGGCAATGGCCAATTATGAGCGGAGCGCATAACGTTCGGTATTCTGTTTACCCCCAATCCACTCAAGGGTACCATGACCTCGGATGTCTATGCTGATGGAATGGCATGAAATGGGACACTGCAAGGCCCGTTGCCCGAATTGTCCGCAAGTCAAAAATTGAGCATCAGAAACCGGGTGGACTGTTTCAGGAAATGGAATTTCTGATTTGGAAGTGGGAAATAATTAATATGGATCTCATTACGGGTTTGCCTCGCACTTCACAGAAGTATGATTTCCATATGGGGTATGGTTAATAGACTGACAAAGATCAGTCCATTTTCTTCTCGTTGGAATCACTGATTCAGCTGAGGATTATGCCAGACTGTATGTATTAAAGGAATAGTGAGACTCCACGGAGTTACTGTATCTATTTTCACTGACAGTGGTACTCAGTTATAACTAACTTCTGGGGATTTGTTTCCAGGAAGGATTAAGGGCTCGGATAAGTCTGAGCACAGTATTCCACCCTCAGATCAACAGACAGGCCGAGCACACTATACAAACGCTAGAAGATATGTTGTGGGCCTGTATTATTGACTTCGTAGGTAGCTGGGGCGATCATCTGTCATTGATCAAGTTTGCTCATAATAACAGCTACGATTCTAGTATCTAGATGGCCCTATGAGGCTTTGTATGACAGGAAAAATTCAGGTCACTGATCAGCTAGTTCGATACTGGTGAAACAGAATTTAATCGGTCCGGATATGATCCAGCAAGCCGTCGATAAAGTGAAACTTATCCGACGAAGACAATTAGCAACTTAGAGTCGTCAGAAGTCATACGCAGGTAAACGGCGTCGACCCTGGGAATTCCAGGTCGGCGATAGGGTATTTTTGAAAGTATCGACTATGGAAGGTGTAACGTGATTCAGCAAAAAGGGGTAAGCTCAGTCCGCAATATATCGAACTTTACCAGATTATTTAAAGGATTGGGAATGTCGCCTACGAGTTAGATTTACCATTTGATCTGGAAGCGATACATCCGACATTTTATGTACCTATGCTTCGCGAATGCGTTGGTGGCCCTCCCAAAATAATTCCAGTAGAAGAGGTTCAAATGATGGAAGGATTGTCTGACGAAGAACAATCTGTAATTATTCTGTATCGCCAGGTGCAGAGAGGTTCAAATGATGGAAGGATTGTCTGACGAAGAACAATCTGTAATTATTCTGTATCGCCAGGTGCAGAGAGTACGCACTAAAAATGTACCCCTATTAAGGTCTTATGGCAAAACAATAATGGAGAAGCAATGACTTTGGAAGTAAGGGACGGAATGGAAAAGAAGTGTCCTCATTTATGTCTTATGCCCACCGGTAATCTAAATTCCTTACTTGATTATATTCAAAGACGAATGTGCATCAATTGTGCTGACCGAAAAAGAAACTCCCCCGAAGTATGTACAGACCCTATAAGACTAATCTAACATTCGAGGACGAATGTTCTAAAGGGGGGGGGAGGATGTTATAACCCGTATTTTCGCGTATTCGGGAAAATTCGAAATGATTGTGAATTGTAAGGAATAAGGTTATATGTTGATTTGAATTCACATAGGTGTGTGTTGTTCATGGAAAATATTGGTGTGGAAACACGGAGGAAGGCCAAGAGCAAAAATTGGAATTTCGGAAATTAGTTTCGGGAATTACAAAACAAGAATTATCATTAATTGGGCTCAAAATAAAAGAGAAAAATGAGGCCCAAAAAGAGATGGGGTAGCCGGCCAAGCACCAAGGCCCAACCCCTCATTTTAATTAATTTTCCATGTGTTATAATTCATATAAGTATAATATATAAGTGGTCTTATCCCTTTGAAGGTTCAAGAAGCATGGAAGAGAAAGAACAAAGCAAATGAAGAGCAAAAAAATAAGGGCATTCGGCCCCATGCTCCCACTTTCACCTCCCAAAAATCTTCCTCCAAAAATTTGTATCTTGTGATTTTCCTACTAAAATGAGTGTCCTCTACAACATGGTGCAATTGTTTGGGAAGAAAGAGCCCTTGTTTCTTCAATATGACAACATGGTTGAGTGAAGAAGATTGAAGAAAAAGGTAAGAATTCATTCCATGTTATTATGTTATGAAGTTTTGTTTGTGTTGTAGTGTATGAAAATGAGTAGAATTCATGAAACCATGGAAGTTTGCAAAGCGGGTGTGTATGTATATATGTGGCCGTGTAAGTGCTTGGTTGTGTAGTTAAGATGTGTTGAATTTGATGTTGTATTCTAGTTGCGTGTAGGGTGGAATGTATATTGGAAATGAAAGTTGAATGAATTTGGTTGAAGTTGGAAAAATGGTATGTGGCCGTGAGGTGTATTGGAATTGGAATGGGAATGAATCACTTTTGTTTAATATGTTAGTTGTGTTGTTGTGATGCTTGCAATGTAAATGAAGATAAAATGATATAAGTTTGCATTGAAATGGAATGTAGAAGTTTGTGTCGTTTTAGTATGATTTTATGACATTATAAAGATGGAGTTGTTAAGGTTAAAATTATGATGATGGTTGATGAATTTGGGATATGGAAGCATGTTATGAATAAGTATGTTAAAGATTAGAAGTTTTGAATGAATTATGACTTTGGTGGAAGGTTGTATATTTGGTATATCGTATGAATATTTCGTACAAATGGTATGAAATGTTTTCAAATTATATTGTGAAATCCTTGAGATTTGTTTGGAAATTTGAAATGGAAGTATTGCTTTATGTAGAAAAGAAGAATATTGACGTTAGAACCATTTTGATGTGATTCGTGATAACTTTGGTATTGTGGGTTGTGTTGTTGATATATATTGAGCCGAGCTAAGCCTCGGGGATGTTATATGTATAGGGGAAGTGCTGCCAAAATTTCGGTAGACAAATATGAAGTTAAGTGAATTCTTAAGTCTTGCAATTCCTAATTGGTAACAATGACCAATTGCAGATTTTGGACGAAACGGGAATCGAGTTTGAACAAGCATAAGAAGTGAGAAAGGTATGTAAGGCTACCCCATTCCTTCTTTTGGCATGTCCTAGGTATACTAGGTCGATATTGGAGCCCCGGGGGCAATTCTGTTCCTTGAAATCCCAGATGGAAATCGAGTACTATTCATTCAATTGAATTGAACTATAAAACTCATATTTTGTTGGAAAGTGACCATATGTTCAAAAATTTTGTAAATGTAATCGATTTGCTTCGAAACCTCCATGTATGATTCCATAGACCCCAAATGTCCGCGATTCATGTCCATGACCTCGACTAGACCCGAGGTGGGCCCGCTAACTCCAAGACTCTTTTGTTTGCTCTATTAGTCTCATTTTTGTATAATGTCGGCAAAGGAATTCCGTTTGTGAAATTGGCTATCGAAAAATAATGTTTTGATTGCCACGATATCCTAAATTATATTTTGAACCATAATTACTATTTTGGAAATACTTTGGTAAAATAAACCCCGTTTTGATTAATTGTTCGAACTATTTCGACCAATGAGTCAACATATGATTTTATCAAGTTTGCAAAAGTATTTTGATATATAAATTGCATCGTTTGCTCACGACTCCGCTCGTGCCTTATTATGATTTCGTTCACCGGTTCCCGGGCCGGTTATGGTTCCGTTTGGAGTTATGCTGTGATATGGCTGGTGATATGTTATGATGATATGTGTGTTCAGGGATGTACGGAGATTTGAACCTTCTGGTGTTATGCTGTGTGTGGCACCAGCGTCGGAGTGGTGACCACGTTCCTGAGCTTTGCATGATTTTATCTGCATTATGTATATACGTTTTTGGTACGAATTTTGATATACTGGTCAGTATTCCCTTTTGTATCCTGTTTGTTTTCAGTTATGGTTTATACTTCTGTACTCTATGCTTTACATACTCAGTACATCTTTCGTACTGACCCTCTTTCGTCGGGGGCTGCGTTTCATGCCCGCAGGTACAGACGCCGGTGATCCACTACTGTAGGCTCCACGTCCTGCTATTACAGAGTGCTCCTTTTGACTCGGAGCCCATATGTCGGTATATATATCTTTTGTGATGTATATGTATCTGTATACTTGACTATTTGGGGTACGGCGGGGCCCTGTCTCGTCTTATGTTTTCGTTTTGTATTTGTAAAGGCCTGTAGTCATATATGTGGGTCGAGGGTCCTATATGTGTCTGTTTGATTACGATCTGTGTCTTAATGTGGTCCGTCTGTTATGGTGGCCAAAATGGCCCTTATGTTTATATTTGTACACATGATCGGCGATGTGCATTCCGCCGCTTCTATCTGTTCCGATATGATATTTTGATATGCACGACCGCTTAAGACAAGTTTTGATTTAAATTATGTTTGAAATAACTATTGTGAACTCTGAGCTATGTTTGGATATGATAATTGGATATGTAAGTCTATCTGGGTGCCCAAGTAGGGTGCCAGTCATGGCCCACGGGGATGGGTGGTGACACCGGACGTGCCATTGATTTACTATTTTATGTACGTGTATGTTTTGGGCATGACGGGGTCCTGTCCCATCCATATGTGTAGTATTCTAGTAGAGGCTCGTAGATGCGTATGTGTGGGTAGTATGGTCTCGCGATTTTGATAAGTGTATATATGCATATAGGCATGCGTGTATTATTTTAATAGCCGAAAGGCTTATGTATATAAAAGTAATTATGTCTTCAATTGAGAAATGATTTTCTTATGATATGAGTATGATAAGTAAGGGAATGATTGGTGCTCGGTGGTAAGCCCCGGGTACCCGTCACGGCCCCTAGTCGGGTCGTGACCGTTTTGGGGTTTCAAATTAAAGTATATTAATATGGGTATCGTTGGACTCATTTAGACTCGTAGGGTATTATTTTGACTATATTGAACCCGATTTTTCATTGAAGTTACAGTTTTTCCCTTTCGGCTCAGGTTTGTGAACCCATATCTCCCAGTTATTGGTTATTGACTTGTGAAGAGAAAGGAATTGATTTTAATCTTGAAGTTGGGATATGAGTCCATGTGTGGCACGGTTGTCATTGATATACTCTTGTTGGAATTAATATCATGCATGCATTCATACTCATATATTTGGATCAGGTTGCACGCTGCAACACATATATATACATATATATTGGACCGGGTTGCACATTCTACAATACTTACTTGGATCAGGTTGCATGTACCGCAACACTGATTGCACTACAAGAAAAGTGACTTTTAACGAGGGGAAATCCGGTCGTTAAAACCCCAAATCCAGTTGCCATAAGACAATAACGACCAACAAAAAATTAGTCGTTGGAGGTCATTAGTAGCCCCATCGTTAAAAGTTGACGACCGGATTTCGATCCGGTCGTTCAAGACTCTTTAGCGACGTCAAAATTTCCAGTCGTTATAGTTCCTCTTTAGCGACCGAATCTTCCCGTCGTTGATTTGTTATCCAATTGTTAGAACTCTTTAAGACAACAATAAATTTCATCAATAACAACCAAATTTCCCTTCGTTAACGCCCATTTAACAACTTGAGAATCCCATCGTTATAGAGTCATAAAGACCATATTTTCCTTCGCTAATGTAAGATCTTAATAATTCATATTTTCTTGTGGTTTCACTTTAGTAAGTGTTATTTCATATGCTTTCACACATGCAGCTAAAATTATAACAAACAATCAATACTCATATAAAATTAAATTGTTAATTATAAAGAACTAAAACACCAAGTGTCAAACGATATATCCATCTAAATTGTATGACATTATCTCTATCAACTTCTTAAAAGAGAATTAAATTGTAGAATATGTAGAAATGACAGACGTCCCTATACCATCACTGACAAAGCAAAAAATCATTGTGTATCAACTTCCTTCACACTTTCTTCAACTACACCTTCTTCATACGTTGAATTCTTGATTTGTTGATAAAACAAGTTCATGTCAGTTTAGTAACAAAACTCCCACTAGCTACTTTGATTTAGAAAACAAATGAATAATTAAATAACCATATTAACTAAACAGAGAGAACAAATCAAGTGGCCATTAAATCTAAATCATAAGACCCAAATCATGAATAAGATTTTCGTTTTTTTTTCCCCTTCAAGCAAATGGGGCTCAGATGTGTGTTATGACAAGGCAAATGAGAATCTTGCCATGCCATGGATGCAAAACACACAAATGATTTTTTTTTTAAATAGAGGAGCTGATCACGTAATAAATAGTAGTCTAATTCGTCTCAAGCCAGGGAAAATGTATTTCAAAGTGATCATCTTTCAATCAACCAACATTTGGATGCACATGAAATCTGCATAACGTGCAAATTCTATTGAGAGGAACTAGATGAGAAACTAAACTGATTCGCATAACATATTTGAAAAGGAAATTCCATAAAGGCAGCACTACAGTTACCACACTATTAATTAAGAGCAAAGTTGTTTTAGAGTTAAGAATGATAACTTTAATCGACTTAAAGGAAGTTAGCAGGCTTTTAGGAGCAAAAGCTCAGTCTTTTTCAGTACTCACCAAGAACAAACTTCATATATCCTATAAAGAACAGAAATCATACTCACTGACCACCTAAATAAAGAAAAACCACATATGCTCATGTTTGCCGTTCTTTGCGTAAAGAAAGAAAATATATAAAGTTAAAACAGCTCTGTACAGATAGCTGAGATGATCAAAACTAGAAAACGAAAAATCTGTAATCCAATTTGCAGTAGCTGTTTATGTTTTCCACTCTTCGTTGCTTTGTATTAATTATACATACTGCTTCCTTAAACTAGGAAGCTCTCCGTATTTAGCCTAATGTGTATATAATTAATCATGGTTTTTGGAGGAAATGTTCTGAAGTTTCTCCAGTTTGTCTTTGTAATCTTACTTTGTTATTGGAAGGGAGTAGGAGTAGAATTGTTATTTTTTCAGATAAGAACCTCAATGTATTTTTTTGATGATCGTGACATATTATTGATGGAACAAAAGTACTACGAAAGTGATACAGAGACACAGATGTAGTCTTCTAAATTTTCCAGGTTAGAAATCTTTGGCCTTGGACACGGCTATTGGGATGTGGCAGTTGCTGTTTGTAGAGAAGCAGTGGTCATTGATTGATCATCGGTGTATATTCCTATAGGTAGTTGAAAGAACAAGAAGTGCTGAATTTTGTATATTTGTTCACTGGTTTTTGTTTGCTTCACTTACATGTCTCTTATCACAAACAAACTCAAAAGGCCCAAAAATGTAAGACAATCGGGCAAATCACCACATGATCTACTATTCAGATTCAATGAAGAATTTGAAAACCTTTCTACTACATATTCAACTCCACACATCACAAAAAGAAGATAAAGGACTAGATCCATTTACAAATACTCATCACATCATAACAAAATTATAGTTTGCATATAGAAAACATGTCAAGAAAATGTGGAAGATTACTAAATAAATGAACCTGACACGTTATAATTGTAAATGGTTGGTACAAACCTGTTAAATTCATGCATCTTTTTCACTTGAAGATGGTGTTGATGGAGGATGACAAGACCGTTCACTTGCAATCTGTTCAACTCTACTCTCTAAGTCATCTATGCATTTTTTTAGTGATGCATTTTCTTTTCGAGTTGTATTCAGCTCATCGAGGAGTTACCACCTTTCAATTCCGTTGCAGTTGTACCACCCCCAAATCCAATCACTTGACTCTTGCATTGAGGTCCAAAGCACCTTTCCACTACCTCAATGTTTGTAAGAGATGGCTCAGATTGTATCACTTCTTGGATTTCGGCCTAAAACATACAATATTTAACTTAATGCAACGCTTTAAATAAAAGGAAGTATGTAAAATAAAATGTACCAATAAACATACATATATATTTCAATGGTTTCAGGTTTGACAAGATTATCGTCCTTCTTATGAGTCTCAAAGAAAAGAGTCCCCAGGTTTGGTGGATTACCATCTTTGCCTCCCTTCACATATAAATAAAGAAGTCAAGCAAATCTTTTCAACAAAGAGGAGTTTCTTAACACAATTGAAAGATTAACTTACCATTTGATAAATAATCTCTCTAGTAGGCTTGCTACCTGTACGATACGGCATAATCAACTTAGACCTATTCGCTGAGTTTCTTGTACTTGCTTCCTATATTAACAACACAATGTAGAAAGTGTGATATGCTGCTTAAGTTAACAAGATTCTAATAAATAGTTATGAAGTCATACCTTAAATTTTTCACTTAGAAAGTGCTCCTTGATCAACCATTCCCAATCACCCTTGTCTACCCCCTTTGGAACGTCTTTTAGAACATCACGCAATGGCTTAGACTTCACAATCTTGTGCAACGATCCTCTCCAATTTTTCCATAAATTTCTCATATGTTTCCAGACATGATCTCTTTGATAATTCATGTCATCACTGTCAAATTTATCCTGCAACATTTCACAAATATTATTAAACACAAAACTCAATCTTTTTTTAAAAAATAAGTAATTTAACCAACAATATGAAATTAAGAACTTTAGAGTTACTAGTGACAAATTAATTTGTATGTCACGGTGATGTGATTAATATATTTACAAACATGCAGACCAAAAAAAGAAAAAACATACAGGTTTAACATAGTAGTTTCAACAATTTCAGTTGATTCAAGAACAACATGCTAGTATGGAAATCTAATAAGACTCGTAACTTTTATGTTGTACCTAGCATTCCCTTGTATGATCTAGAAGCTACTAATATTTTTACCAGTAATTTTTAGAAGCGCGAAGCGGAAAAAAGAGACAAAAGTCCGCCTCACTTAAAGCAGGAAGCGAGAAGTAGCGAAGCGCAATTTTTAAGAAAATTTAAAATTAACCTTAAACAAATAAATGATTAAAATAAAAATCAAAACCAAAATATAAATGGATCAACATTCTATTCTTCTACAAATAGCAAATTGAAAAACAAAGAGCACATGATGGAATAAACACCTTCAGTGCAATTAAATAAAATTTAATTATATTTGTGGAAAAATAAAATACAAAAAAAATAATATAAAAGCTAAAGTCTAAAGAAGTAGATGAACACAACAATAGGAGAAGAATAGAAAGGGAGGAAAAAATTACAGTAGCAGCATAAAATTACAGGATTTATTAGTGTTGGTGCTTGAAGTAATTTTCCAATCCCTGGTGTAGAAAGCGTGACTCTTGTACATGGTTTCTGACCGGTTGTGCAAGAAAAAGTTCCACGTATGCTCCGCATGTTTTGAATTCGGCTTTTTGCTTCCGTCCTTGGTAGCTTCTAACTCGCCTCCAAATGCTGAGTCCTGCGTGTTAGTTAATTAAAAATTTAATCTTAACATAGTCATACCTGAGCGGCATTTTTTCATTTTATTGGCCTTGACTTGTCATCCTCTGACATTATGTCCGTCTTTCCACAAATGCTTGGCCCTTTTCTTTCTTCTTCTCCTGTAAGTGTGTGCTTTCGTATATTTTTGAAAAATTAATTTTAGACTACTTTGGATAGTGATCATGACACTTTGACCGACTCTTTTCTTGTCATTTTCAGATATTTTCATTGTTCAATAATAACTTCTGTTGGGATCTGGGTTGGGCTATACCACATTTTTTGCGAAACCTACAGACCCCAGTATGGTTTTCATTTTCGGAAGTAGGATGCTATTTACGAAGACCATGTTCTTAAGTGTGGGGTCATTTTTGTTTCTTATGACATCTGCTACCCTTGAGAATTTGGGATCACATCATTTTCACATATTGCGGTGACTGTCGCAAATCTGGTGTCGACTGCATCGTTATCCTCATACAAAGTCCACGGTATAGCAGTTTGGGACTACATCACTTATAGTCAAAAATGCACAAATAAAGACTGCACATCAAAGTGCAGTATCATATTCCTTTCATGATAACCTCTAACCTCCTTGTCCAGAATTACAACATTCGATCAGAATATTCAAGTTAACAACTGCATACTCAAGTGTAGGCTTTTTCTCATGACACCCGCTATCCCTGAACCAGAATTACATTAACTTGAAATAAACTGCAATAGCGACCACAAATCTTGATGTAGGAATCACATTCGTATTTCAACGATTGTGGACATCAACATCGGAATTAGGCTGCCTATTTTTTTGCTATATATATGGGCAACGAATCAGCCCCTTCGACACGTAGTCTTTTAATCCATATTTTCATCTTGAGGATTGAATCTTACCTCAGTGGCAAGACTGATACCTTCTTTTTTTTGACTCCGGAGAAGAATACCCACCCGTCGATAGAGTTCACATCTTCCGAAAGGACTAGACTCTTTTCTTTGTGAATACGACATTTCAATGCCGATATCAATGCGTCGTCTTCAAATCACAGATTGTTAGGATGAAAATTGTGACCACCCTTCATGTTATATCCCGTAATTTTGAACATTCGGAAAGAAATTCGAAATAATTTTGGCTTGTAAGAAATGAGGCCATATTTTGGTTGTAGCCAATATGTGTGTGTTACTCATGAAAGATATGGGTGCAGAAATACTGAGGAAGGCCAAGGGCAAATTTGGAATTTTGAAAATTTGTTTCGGGAATTACAAAATGTGATCCATACGTCATTGGGCTCAAAATAAGTAATGAAAATTAAGGCCCAATTGGAGGGGGTGGCCGGCCCTATGGCCAAAGGCCCAAGTCCATGGAATTATTTCATGTGACAAATTAATTAAGAGGATAAATAAATAGATGATTATCCATAGAAGATTCAAGACAAAGTAAAACAAAAGAAGATAGAGAGGAGAAAGAGAAAGGCCTTCGGCCAAGAGGAGAAAAAGAAGAGAAGAGAAAATTTTTTGCCCCTCAATCTTTGATCCAAAAATCCTAATTTTCTTGTATTTTCATTAAGCTCAAAACCCTCTCCAACATGGTATAATTATTTTGGCAAGGGAACAACTTTAGTGGCAAGTGGAAATCTTGGGAAAAAGGTAAGAGTTTCATGTTCTTATCATGTTATGGAAGGTTATATATGTTATAATATGTAGGAATGAATGAAAAGTATGAAAATTTTGTGTGTTGTGGATGTATATGTGTTGGCCGTGAACATTAAGTGGAAGAGGATCATAAATCAAATTATTTAGTATGTTAATCATGTTGTTGTAGCCTTGTGATGAAAATGGAAGGCTAATGGTTTTAGTTGGCATGAGAAAATTGGTACTAAGTTGTTGTCGGAAAGTGTGTGATTTTATTATAGTCCATGTAACTATGAAAATGAAGTTGGAAGATGCAAATTATGATGATTGATGGTGAAATTGGAAAATGAAAATGTGTTGTGAATGATTATGTGGAAGATTGGAAGTTTTAGGTGAATTATGGTTTTGATGGAATTATGGTATATTTTGTGGAATAATATGAAATGCTCTCGGATTATATGTGAATGGCCCCGAATCGTATTTATATGGTCTTAAGTAAATTAACGAATATGGAAATATTGATATTAGTTTGAAATTGTGAAGTTGGAATGGAAGTTGTTGCATAATGTAGAAGAGAGACTATTTGTGCTATAATGTGTTTTGTGATGAGTGTTGATGTTGTTGTTGGTATGGTTGGGTGTTGTTGTTGGTGGTATGGCCGAGATAAATCTCGGGGATGTTGAATTTATAGGGGAAATGCTGCCGAAATTTCGGTAGACAATATGAATTTAATATTTAAATTCTAAAAGTATATGACTTACATTTGACAACTATGACCAATTGTAGATTTTGGACGAAACGGGAATTGAGTTTGGACGAGCGTAAGAAGCAAATAAGGTATGTAAAGCCTAACCTTTCTTTCTTTTGGCATGTCCTAGACATAATAGGTTATGGTACAAGCCTCGGGGGAAACTCTATTCCTAGAAACCTGAGCCTAATTTTGACTCTTATTCATTCAGTGTAATTGAATTAGGCACCTTATGTTGTGATAGAAAAATAGTTTAAACGTTCGTAACTTTTTATACTGAACCGGATCGCCCCACAAACTTTCATGGATGACTTCACAAAGCCTATTGTTCGAAATCTATGTACGCCACCTCGACTTGACCCGAGTTGGGCCCACAATCCTCGAAACCTTTTTCGTATTGTTCCAGTTGACTTATTTCTGTATAATAATTAAGGGAAACCTTTGGCTATTGTCCCGACCACCGAAGGATAGTGTTTTAACTACCTCATTAAGTTCTATAATACTTTTGTTGTGTAATAACGTCTCTAATATGATTATTGCTTCGGTCTTCCAAAAAGATAGCTTCTGAAACATGTGTTGAACGTTCTATACTTCAAACGCTCATAACTTCCTCATATCAAACCGGATTGACTCGAAACTTGTTTCTAATCATTCGGGTCTCGATAAGCAAACGTGTCTATCGAGTCTTAACATCGATTTGTGTGCATATGGTCGTTAATATTCGTAAGCTAACTCGGATTAATTTGAGACGTGCTTGTAGTTCACTAATGATTTTAAAAGGAACTAGTTTTGTACAAACAAACATAAAAATTTATTTTCCAAAACTACTCCGAAGGGGGTGCGAGATTTTACCATTTCATTTCACTTGCGATTTATGTTTACACTCCCTAGCGTTTCTTCCTTGTATTCACAGTTATGGATTAGGTTGAGTGACATCATCATTATTAAAAATGTCGCAAGTGGCATGCCCGAAGGGGCCAGGGTAGCCGTATGTCACGAGTGGCATGCCCGAAGGGGCCAGGATAGCCGTATGTTGGGCCGGCATGCCGAAGGGGCCAGCACCATTATTATTACGCCGGACGCGGCATGCCCGAAGGGGCCATTATCATTATTATTTCGGGACCGGCATGCCCGAAGGGGCCAGGATAGACGTATGTCGGAACCGGTACGCTCGAAGGGGCTATTACTATTATCATTATTATTATTATCATTATTACTATCATTATTATTTTTACTATTAGGCCGGAAGCGGCCGTCCGAAGGGACTATTATGATACTAAATTCATATTGTATATTCTAATACTTGCGTATGTTGTATTTATATTGTCTATGCTAGAATTTGGACAAAGGTCACAGGTCTTGGTTCGAAATGCTGTATCCGGTTATTTACAGTTTGATTTCTAAACTCGTTTATTGTCGCACTTTCCTGATTTACGATTCAGTGATGCTTTACATACTCAGTACATATTCCGTACTGACCCCCTTTCTTCGCGGGGGGGGGGGGGGGGGGGGGGGCTGCGTTTCATGCCCGCAGGTTCAGGGACGCGACCCGGCGACCCAGCGACCCAGCTACTTAGGGGGAGTCAGCACTGGGAGTCAGACAACTCCATTTGCTTCGGAGGCTATCCCTGTTTTGGTATAATTTTGTGTATATACTTTGCAGGTCATACTCTTTAGAAGTCTGCGAACAGCATGTGTGTCATGATTTTTGTTTGGCCTTATCGGCCATTATTTTGTTGTACAGAAGTGGAGGTAGCCTCTTTGGCTCGCCTTGTCCTATGTCATGTGTATATGTTAAAAGAGTATGCATTTTCAGATAACGTTAGTTGGTAAGGAGTACATAGTTGATTGAAACGTATTATGGTCTGTATAAAAACAGTGATCTCTACTTTGGAAAGTTTCATGTCACTCTTTTAAAAAAATAAAAAATAAAAAAAAAATTTGAGATAACAGATTTTGATAAGAGATGTTGATAAGAGCTAATATCTTAGGGTTCGCTCGACTCTGAAGGGAGTCGGGTGCCCATCATGCCCTACCAAGGTTAGGGTGTGACACTTCAGTTCAAAATTAATCCATCTTTGCTGACATTTTGGGTCAACGATCTTAAATTTGATATCAGAATTACATCACCTAATTTAAGTGAGGACTGTGCTTACCAAATTTAAGGCGTCTAATAAGTCATTATATCAAGGAAAGCCATGCAACGTCTAGGCCGGGGTCTCAATACTTTGATACAATACTTTTTAGTGGAGACCAGACTTCAGTAAATTGTGATTATATCTTTTTGTAATCTTAAAATATTTCTTTTGTAAAAATCTCCGTACTCTACAAAACGAATAAACTTGGCAGCGTAAACGAACTTACTTAGGGAGGGCTTTGTTACCCTTTCGTGTTCTCTTCTTTGCCGCTTTCCTTGAAATTTCTTCTTCACTTTGCTCATTGTTGTTATCCTGTTTCAAACATTGTTATCCCATTTCAAACATCTTAGAAAACAGGTTAGCATAAAAGCGTCACGCTTCTTTGTTCCTGCATCCATAGAAAAATTCGTTAGTTTCCTATATGGTTGACCGCTCTCCCTGCACATGGACTTCTTTTGTTCATACTTCGGCAGGAAAGAATGCTCATTTTCCTTAAAAATCCTTTTATTTTTTAGCAAAGTTGAAAAATTTTGGCGATGATTTTGGAAAACATATATATATATATTTGGTATATTATATATTTTTTGAAAATGATATATTTTATACACAACCTTTTAATGTCATGACATTAATTGCTCAAACAAGGTCTTCCATCTCTTCTTCTTCTTCTTCTTCTTCTTCTTCTTCTTCTTCTTCTTCTTCTTCTTCGTGATCTCAGCTTGTAAAATTTTCGAATCCCTTTCGAAAATTTTTCCCCAGTTTGTATATGTCTTTGTACCAACTCGAATTTTGCTATGTCAAAGGAATTTTTGAGACCCTTTCAAAAATTCTGCCCCTGTGTAAATGTGCACTTGTTGATTTTGGATTTTATGGCGTCAAACTCAAAAATTCTGTCCAGTTTAGAAGTTTTAATCGGTTCATTCCTTTGAACTGATATACATATAGAATTTTTGAGGTCCTCTAAAAAATTCTCCCCCAGTTTCTATGTGGGGTTACTTTCATCTCTCTCTTGCTAGATCAATTCTGAGGTTTCCTAGGGTTCGTTGGGAATTTTGTTTGGAATGACCGAGTTCGGGAGAGTGCCTACGTATCCCGTTTCGGGAATCAGGTCGAAACGTAGTTCGAAGTAAACATATTGGGATTTTTCTGGTGTGACCGAAGTCAAAGGGCGCCTACGTATCCCAAATGAGAATCAGGTCATAACGTAGTTCAAAAATACATAATTTTGGATTTTTGGGTTAAAGCGACCGAGCTTCGAAAAGCGCCTACGTATCCCCTTATAAGTATAGGGAGTCAGGTTCTCGCGTAGTTCTTAAATAATTTTGGATTTGGTTTTTCTAAGAAAATGCAAAATTACAAGCAAATAAAATGCAATTAAAGCAACATAAACTATAAAAACTCTGAATCTTCGTAGTCGTCTTCTTCTTCACACGTAGCATCTCTTGATGGAATCTGAATTTATTGCTCTTGGCCACTCCTGACCATTCATTTCAGCAAGTACCACTGCTCCTCCTGATAGTACCTTTCGCACCATATAGGGCCCTTGCCAGTTTGGTGCAAACTTTCCTTTGCATTCTTCTTCATTTGGGAATAGTTGTTTGAGCACCAATTGCCCAATTTGAAAAACCCTGGTTCGTACATGCTTGTTGAAAGCTCGCGCCATTCTTTGTTGGTACAATTGACCATGGAAAATTACAATCATTCGCTTTTCATCTATTAAAGCTAGTTGTTCATACCTCTTGCAAATCCATTCTGCATCATCCAATTCAGCTTCTTGTATGATTCGAAGTGAAGGGATTTATACTTCAACTGGTATTATTGCTTCAGTGCCATACACAAACAGGTACGGAGTGGCTCCAATTGAAGTCCTGGCAGTAGTGCGATATCCCAGTAATGCATAAGGCAAGTGCTCATGCCAGTCTTTGTAGTTATCAATCATCTTTCTTAGGATCTTTTTGATGTTTTTGTTGGCGGCTTCTACAGCTCCTCTCATTTGTGGTCGGTATGCAGTTAAATTTCGATGAGTGATTTGGAATTGAGCACATATCTCTTTCATCAAGTGGCTATTTGGATTAGCCCTATTGTCTGTTATGATTGATTCTAGGATGCCAAATCGGCATATGATGTTGTTGCGCACAAAATCTGTGCCCACTTTCTTTGTTACTGATGCATAAGATGCTGCTTCTAACCATTTGGTGAAGTAGTCTATAGTGACCAAAATGAAGCGGTGTTTGTTTGACACTACCAACTCAATTGGCCCTATGAGGTCCATGCCCAAAACGGTGAATGGCCAAGGCGATGTCATTGCGTTTAGTTCTGTTGGAGGAACCTTTATCAAGTCTCCATGAACCTGACACTTGAGGCATTTTTGGACAAATTTGCTAAAATCGTTCTCCATGGTTATCCAGTAATAACTTATTCTTAAGATTTTCTTTACTAGCATGAACCCATTCACGTGAGTCCTGCAGGTTCTAGCATGCACTTCTTCAATCAATCTTGTGGCTTTGACGGAGTCAACGCATCTAAGCAATCCTAAATCCGAGTTTCTTTTGCACAAAACATTCTTGTTGAGGGAGAAACCATTTGCCAACTTCCTTATAGTTTTCTTTTGATTGATGGTAATTCCTTCAGGACATTCTCCTTCTTCTAAAAACATTTTTATATCGGCGTACCAAGGTTTCCCATCGATCGCTGCTTCTACAAAGCACAATGGGCTGGTTGATCTTTGATTTCGATTTTAACAGGATCAATGTATATACTGTCAGGATGTTGAATCATGGATGCTATTGTTGCTAATGCATCAGCAAACTCATTTTGGATTCTTGGTATGTGTTTGAACAGGATTTCTTGAAATCGATCTGCCAACCTTTGTACAAGTCCCACATATGGTATGATTTTTTCATTTTTGGTGGCCCATTCTCCTCCAACCTGATGAATCAGCAAATCCGGGTCGTCAATTACCTGAAGATATTTCACATCCATGTCAAGGGCTAGATGAAGGCCCATGATGCAAGCTTCGTACTTTGCCATGTTGTTGGTACAATGGAAATTCAACTTGGTGGCCACTGGATAATATTGGCCTGAGTGTGAAACCAAAACGGCTCTGATTCCTAATCCCTTAAAGTTGACCGCTCCATCAAAGTATACTTTCCAGCCTAATTCATCTTCATTTTCTTCCCCTTCAATTGTCATCACTTCTTCATCAAGGAAGTAAGTCCAAAAAGTTACGGGGTTGTCATCCACTAGGCTTCCTGCCAGTAAATCTGCTAATGCTTGTCCCTTAACTGCTTTCTGCGCGACGTATTAGATGTCGAACTCACTCAATAGCATTTTTCATTTGGCCAACTTCCCTATCGGCATAGGTTGGTGAAAGATGTACTTTAAGGGTTCCATTCTTGAGATCAAATGAGTCGTGTATGCAGCCATATAATGTCTTAATTTCTGAGACACCCAGGTTAGAGCGCAACATGTGTTTTCCACCAAGGAATATCTGGATTCACAGGGTGTGAACTTCTTACAGATGTAATAGATGGCTCTCTCTTTCTTGCATGTTTCGTCATTTTGCCCCAACATGCACCCAAAAGCATTCTCTGATTGTCACGACCCAACCGGAGGGCCACGACGGGCACCCGGTGCTAGCCCACCCGGGCACCTCTTAACATAACTTTACATTCACATCTAGGTGAGCCACATATTAAATCATACATTTCTATTCTTCAATCATACGAATACCATTGGGCAACAATACCTTTATATCAACATTAGAAACTAAGCCCATATCTATGTACATAAGCCAACGAGGCTAACAAAATGATATCCAAAATATAGGCCGACAAGGCCAAACACATCTAACTATATACACATGTCTACGAGCCTCTAAGGAGAGTATATCATATCATATAGGCGAGACAAGACCCCGCTATGCCCATAAATATATACACAAAAGAATAAGTACCAAAAGCTTTAGCTCCGAAAGAAATGGAGCTCAACTATGTAGTCCCTGAGTAATGTAGCTATGAATCAAGTCTGTCTCCTTGGCCACCTGCGAGCATGACGCAGCGTCTACAACAAAAGGACGTTAGTACGAAAAATGTACTGAGTATGTAAAACATGATCAATATCAATATAGAAGCATAATAAGCAACATAATAAATAACATAAGATGGGAGATAGTAGAATCATCGTCATAAGCACTTACTTGCCTTTCATAGGGACTTTCCATTTCTAATGCGAGATTACGTACATACCTCCGTATTCGTATCCGTACTCATATCCGTGCTCGTTTACATTCGTATCCATATACATATCCTTATTCGTATTCTTATCATATACATATTCTTATCTGTATTCGTATCATATTCGTATTCATAATCATATCTATATCGTATACATATTCACATCATATACATAGAATTTACATAGCATACCCGATCACGAAGGTCCGGTGTTTCACATACCCGACCACGCCTAGGCTCGGTTATCATACATACCTAGCCAACCAAGGCTTCAGGGTTGCACATACTTGGCCCTACCAAAGCTTCAAGGTTATCCATACCCAACTCCAGAGGTGCGCGCGCATTACATAAATATATACATATTATACCCGACCTTATAAGCTCGGGGTTCCGTAATAGTCATACATAGGCATATATATATAATAGCTCATAAGCATCTTTACTATTATAATCACTGTCATCATCGTCATCGTTATCATCATCGCTATTATCGTCGTTATAATTATCGTTTTTCATTACATCTATCCTTATAGGATTATTCGCCATATCAGGAATTTAGTACAATCGTAATACATATCAAGAATCATGAGCTTAATAGCTCTGAAGATAGAATCATTTGGATGATTGGCCAAAGAACCATGCCTTATGAAAGAAGGGTTAGCCTTACATACCTTTCCGTTCAACTATTTTACCACTTGCACGTTCTCCTTCAACGCTCACGTTTCTACCTTCATTAAAGTTATACTATCATTAGAAATCGATAGCTAGCATACACGACCAAAACTAGAGAAAATCGGACAGCATCTCCTTTATTTATATGATATTCCTCCATATCATATATCAACTCCCAAACGTCAATAATACATTCACAATATCATAACAATAGTCTTTATTCATCCGCATTATCTATATTTCTCAATTCACTGCCAATCACCCATATCCATGGTCATAACACACGACTACGTTCATTCATATACATTGCCTATCCCATGTTATTACCATCATTTATAACATATCCATATCACAACACATCAAGAATCATGACTCAATTCAAGCTATTACTCAAAATGGCACTATTTCCACATTCATGACCCATTTTTCTATATCCTTCTACAATCCAAGTATTTCAACTTTCAAATACCTTAAACAACATGGAAATACCATAAGTCTTACCTTAGATGTTGTAGGAAAAAGCTTTGGGGGGAAATACTTCACTTGAGCCAAAACCCTAGTTCATCTCTAATGAGATTTCTTGAGTTGGATGATCTTTAATGGGTTTCTTACACTTGATTCACTTAGTTTATGTTGTTGATTACTAATATCTCTTGAATTGTTGTGGGGGAAATGTAGAGAGATGTTTTAGAGAGAAGGGGTGTGATAGGGAAATGAAATGAAACTTGGATCCCTTATTTAATACACCAAATTCTGTCCCGACCAGTTCTACGGACCAACATACAGTCCGTATGTTTTATACGGCCAGTATGTTTGGCCGTATAATCCCCAGTTTTCCGAGGTTCGTTCTCGTCGACTCGTTTGATCTCCAATCCTTATGGAACCTTCTTAGCACTTGTTTATCACATCATTAACAATCTAAGGGACGTTGTAACTTTTTTCCAAAGCATTATTAAATCCTCGTTAACTTGTTACTCGTAATTTCTTTTCGATACCTATCGTACGCCTTGCCTTCTCTTGGCAAACTTTATTCCCCTATCTCAAACATCTTTGAAATCTTAATTAGGGTCATCGAATGTTATTTCTTACTTATTAAAATACCGCATACTTCGTGCTCTTCGTTAGCCTATTCACTGTGCATCAACGGAAAATTTTCCGAGGTGTAACATTTTCCCGCCTCCCCCTTGTGAACATTCGTCCTCGAATGTTAGGTTCTCGGGGATTTTATAAAATTTTGCCAGAGTTTTCCCTATAATATGGCACTACCATCCTGTCACAACAACCCATAATAACATTGCCTCACAGGGCCACAACATAATAGCAATAGAATTTGGTCACACACGACCCAAACGCATAAAAGGAAAACATACATACCTTATGATCTTGACGTCTCATCTTGGATCTCTTCTAGGGGATGAAATAAATGCTGGTACTTGGATCACATAGTTTATTCTGCTTCCCATGTCATTTCTTCTCATTTATTGCTTCTCCATAAAACTTGAATTGAGGCCACCTCTGTGTTTCTAAGCATCCGTACATGCCTCTCTAATATGGCAATGGGTACCTCTTCATAAGTCAGCTTTTCCGTCACTTGAACATCACTTACTGGCATGATCCTAGTAGGATCTCCAAAACATTTACGAAGCATCGAGACATGGAAAACTGGGTGAACTGACTCCAAATCAGGAGGTAGATCTAACTCATAGGCCACTTTGCCTACTTTGCGCATAATCTCATAAGGCCCAATGTATCGGGGACTAAGTTTCCCCTTTTTGCCAAATCTCATTACACCCTTCATTGGTGACACTTTTAAGAATACCCAATCTTTCACTTGGAACTCTAAGTCCCTTCGACGATTATCCGCATAGGACTTTTGACGACTTTGAGCTGCTAATAACCGATCTTGTATAAGCTTGAATTTCTCTATGGCTTACTGGACCAAGTCTGGCCCCATCAATTTAGTCTCTCCTATCTCGAACCACCCAATTGGGGATCTACACATTTGCCCATATAAAGCCTCATACGGTGCCATTTGGATGCTAGAATAACAAGCAAATTCAATGAGTGGTAAGTGATCATCCCAATTTTCTCCAAAATCTATCATACATGCCCGTAACATATCTTCAAGAGTCTGAATGGTACGCTCAGCTTGTCCATCAGTCTGCAGGTGAAATGCCATGCTAAGACTCACTTGGGTCCCTAAACCCTCTTGGAAGGACTTCCAAAAATTAGCTGTAAACTGAGTCCTTCTATCAGAGATAATAGATGCTGGGACACCATGGAGTCGCACTATCTCTTCAACATAATGCTTTGCATAATCTTCCGCCACATACGTCGTTCTGAATGGTAAGAAATGAGCTGACTTCATGAGTCTATCCACAATCACCCATATAGAATCATACTTACATCGAGAATGGGGTAAGCCTGTAATGAAGTCCATGTTAATTTCTTCCCACTTCCAAGTTGGAATTCCTATGGCTTGTAGCAACCCGCCCGGCTTTTGGTGCTCGATTTTCACTAGTTGGCAGTTGGGTCATTGAGCTACGAATTCCGCTATATCTTTCTTCATCCCATTCCACCAATATATAGAATTAAGATCATGGTACATTTTCATTGCTCCGGGGTGGACAGAATAACGGGAGCAATGGGCTTCTTCCAATATTTGCTGGCGTAAACCTGCCACATTAGGAACACATAATCTGCCTCGGCATCGGAGAACTCCGTCTCCTGCAAGATCAAATGATGACTCCTCCTTCTGATGGAGTGTATCTCTACAATGAATTAGCATGGAATCATCATATTGTCGCTCTTTGACTTTCGCTACTAGCGACGAGACAGCTGAATTCTGAATGGTAGTTCCCCTGCTACCTGAGTCCACTACTCAAACTCCTAGGTTACCTAACTGCTAGAGCTCACGAGCCATTTCTCTCTTCTCTAGTCGTACATCATAAAAACTTCCCATAGATCTACGGCTAAGAGCATCAGCCACAACATTTGCCTTTCCGGGGTGATATAGGATATCAACATCATAATCCTTCAGCAATTCCAACCATCATCGTTGCCACAAATTCAACTCTTTCTGCTTGAAGATATACTGAAGACTCTTATGATCTATATAAATATACACATGGACACCATATAATTAATGTATCCATATCTTTAATGCATGAACCACTGCAGCCAATTCTAGATCATGGGTTGGATAATATTTCTCATGTTTTCGCAATTGCCTTGAAGCATATGCAATCACCTTACCATGTTGCATCAACACACAGCCTAGCCGAATGCCTGAAGCATCGCAATAAACAACATATCCTTCCAATCCCTCTGGAAGTGTCAGGACTAGGGCAGAATTCAATCTATCTTTTAACTCTTGGAAACTACGTTCACAAGCATCTGTCTATTGAAACTTTGCTGATTTCTGGGTCAACTTTGTGAGTGTTGCAGAAATAGAAGAAAAACCTTCAACAAATCTCCTATAACAACCTGCTAAGCCCAGAAAGCTACGAACCTCCGTAGGTGTTGTGGGCCATGGACAATTCTTCACGGACTCAATCTCTTGGCTATCTACCCGAATACCATCGGCTGCAACAATGTGCCCCAGAAATGTCACTGAGTTCAACCAAAACTCACACTTAGAAAATTTTGGAAACAACTCTCGAGTTTGAAGAACTCTAAGGACGGTACGTAAATGATTCGCATGTTCTACCTCGGACCTAGAACACACCAAGATATAGTCTATGAATATAATCACAAACAGATCTAGGAAGGGCCTGAACACATTGTTCATCAAATCCATAAATACTGCCGGTGCATTAGTTAGCCCAAATGACATTACTCGGAACTCAAAATGGCCATATTTTGTTCTGAAGGCTGTCTTAGGGATATCTTTCCCCCTAACACTCACTTGATGATACCCGGACCTCAAATCTATCTTGGAAAACCATTTGGCACCTTGTAATTGATCAAATAAGTCATCAATCCTTGGAAGAGAATATTTGTTCTTAATCGTCACCTTATTCAATTGCCGATAGTCAATGCACGTTCTCAAGGAGCCATCTTTCTTTCGGACAAACAATACAGGTGCTCCCCATGGGGATGAACTAGGCCTAATAAAGTCTTTCTCAAGCAAGTCTTTCAATTGCTCCTTCAACTTTTTCAATTCTGCGAGTGCCATTCTATAAGGAGGAATAGATACGGGCTTAGTGTCTAGCAATACATTAATAGCAAAATCAATCTCCCGCTCAGGAGGGAGGCCTAGAAGCTCTTCCGGGAACACATCCGGAAATTCATTCACCACGGGAACTGACTGAAGAGTTGGCGATTCAGCTTCTACATCCTGAACCCGCACTAGATGATAAATGCAACCTTTTGTCATCATTTTCCTTACCTTTAGATAGGAAATAAACCTACCTTTTGGTGACGCAGTATTCCCTTTCCATTCTAAAACTGTTCTCCCGAAAATTGGAAACGAACCATTTTCATTCTACAATCAACATTGGCATAGCAAGAAGCCAACCAATCCATGCCCATAATAACATCAAAATCTATCATTTTTAACTCATGCAAGTCAATCATAGTACGACGGTCGCAAACCACAACTATGCAGTTTCTATATACTCAGCTAGCTATTACCGATTCACCAACGGGTGTAGACACCTAAAAAGGTTTGATCGACTCCGGTTCGACTCTAAATCGACCCGCAATATACGAAGTAACATATAACAATGTGGAGTCCGGATCTATCAAAGCATATACATCATGAGAAAAGACCGACAATATACCTGTAACCACATCTTTGTTGTTGTAGGCTTTCTTCTAAATTTTGAGCATGGGCTTCAATGCGTGAAATATCTATATTGTCCTGAAGGGACGCAGTCAAGCATCTATCCATCAAATGTGGCCCTAGGCCTTTCACAAATCGATGCACTCAGTCACTCATATCCGCTACCATGGCCGAAGCATACCTGGCCAAAGAATTGAAGCGGAGACTATACTCTAAAGCACTCATGCTACCTTGCTTCAAATTCAAGAATTTATCGGCTCTAGCTCGCCGAACTTCTAGAGGCATATAGTGTCGGAGGAAAGCATCAACAAATTCTTGCCATACCGGGGGAGGCGTATTGGCTCCCCGTGAAGCCATCCAAACCGTGTACCAATGGATCGAGACATCCCTCAATCTATAGGATGCTAACTCCACCGATTCGATGTCCGAAGCATGTATCAATCGAAGCGTCCTCAACATTCCATCAATATAATTCTGAGGGTCCTCATCCGGCTTTGATCCAAAGAATTCCGGAGGGTTTAAGCTAATGAAGTCACAGGCCTTTGCACTAACAGCCCTATCACCTTTCCCTGTACTTTGCCGCTGAGTCTGAGCTGCAACCAATTGAGTAAGCAAATGAATGGTCTCTTTTACATCATGGCCTGAAGCATCCGGTGGAGGAGCCGGAGGTGCTGGAGTTTTGGCTGAGGCTCCCTCACGCTCCTCATAAATAGGTACTGTCTGGGAGGACTGAGATGGAGCCGCATTCTGGGACTCACTTTCCTCTACAACTGTTGGCGGTGCTCTTTCTGCCCACTTTTCTGCCACTGTTTTTTCGCTTTTGGGCTGCTGTAGCCTTTCTTTTCACAGGCATCTCTAAAATACACAATACACGGTTAAGGAGAATGAAGTTCTTATATCATAGCTCTATCGCACGATGTTATGAAGAAAGAAGGTCAATCATTCCTAATGTTACACCTCGGAACTTTGGGTTGTTGAGCGGTGAATGGACTAACGTAACTTAAGGTGTACATTATGTCCCTACAAGTAAGAAGGGATACTGAATAATTCTAATTAAGATTCCAAAGAAGTTAGAGGCAAGGGAGAAAAGTTCGTTAAATGAAACTCCACCACAGTTCTGCGAAAAGGGGGTTCGACGGTCGTTCTTTGTACCATCGGATGAGTCGACGCTTCATCGATTGTGCCATAGAATTGAGCTAGAGCGAAGACCATTCGACGAACAGGTCGACGCTCTATCGATCAGTTCAACGGACCGTCCTTCTCACTGTAGAATGAAGGAAACGACAGATTTCTCATTGGAAATTTAACGACTTTGACAACCAGATCGGCGCTCCATCGATCGTACCGTATATCTCAGTTGGGAATGATTTTATAAATTTATATAAGGACCCCTCCCTCATTTTAATTCATTTCATCTCACTTCTCCACACACCAAGAAACCTCTAGAACTTTCTCCATCATTCATCCACAAGGATTCAAGGGAAAAACCATGATCAACTATACCAAATCCATGAAATCAAGTGTATTTAAAAGTTCATCTAAGCCAAGAAAACTCAAGAGAAGAGTTAGGATTTTGGTGCAAGAAGAGAAGTTCCACTCAAAGGTTGTTCATCCATCATCCAAGGTGAGTTTTATGGTATTTACATGATATTTAAGGTATTGAAAAGTTGAAACACTTGGATTATAGAAGGATGTAGAAAATGGGTCATAAATATGGGAATGGTGACATTGTTGGGTAAAAGGTTTGGATTGAGTCGTGATTATCGATATGTTGTGATTGTAAATATGTTATAAATGACATCTAGACCATGCAATAAGTATTATATATGAGAAAACGCGATAATGAGCTATAACTATAATTGTGGAGAAATTGAAGGGAAATGGTGAATTGGGGTAAATGTAAATGATTGATGATTGTTGTTGCGATATTGTGAATATTGTTATGAACGTTTGAGAGTTGATATAGAATGTGGGGAAAGTAGTAGAAACAAAGGAAATGCTGCCCAATTTTCCCTAGAAATAGTAAAATGCTCTTATAGCCGAGTAACTAATGTTAATGCGAATCGTCTTGAAGGTAGAAACGCGAGCAACAAAGGAGGACGATTAAGTGATAGAATAGTTAAACAACAAAGGTATGTGAGGCTAGTCCTTTCTTTCTATAGCATGAATCCTATAGTATGACTTTCCTTCCTCTTCTTGAATCTCTTAAATTCCGGAAAACTCTGAGCCTATGTTCATGAATAGCTACATGAGGTAAGAGTTATGTTATGAGCCCAGTAATGATGATGATGAGTTAAAGTATAGAGATTCTAGATGTTCATGATATGATGTTCCTAAAACGTTAATAATGTCATTTATTTCTTACACTCAACACATATAATATTCCCTTCAAAGTGAGGAAGAATGTTAATGAGTGCTCCATAATGAAATTGAGGGATCACGACCTTACGTCACCCCGATAAAGTATAGTTGTCCTTGAGTCTTTATGCATGCACTATGATGAGCATATTATGATGATGATATAACACCGCGCCTATATGGCCGGGCAGTCACCGCTATGGCGGGCAGCGTATACACCATGGCCAGATGGCATGGCCAGACACCACTAGTGGGCGGCATGACATGATACCCCAGACGCGGGAGGCCTAGACGCAAGCTAATGATTATCACACCGATCCGATATGGACGGGTAGCTTATATATTTATGCATATATGATATGATGATGATTATGAGTAAGCCAGCATGCATCGTTTCCTTTCTATTTGGCAGTCAGATACAAATGTTCTTTATTGATGCTTCCTTTATTTCATTGACGTATCATTATTGTTTGTGCCTCTCATACTCAGTACAATGTTTGTAATGACGTTCGTTTTCATTGGATGTTGTGTTCATGCCCACGGGTAGACAGGGAGGTGATCTTGATCCAGATTCGTAGGAGCTGTTAGCTGATTTGAAGAGCACTCCATTTTCCGAAGGTGCCATTGATTATTCTTTTTGTATATATGTACATGTATATTTTGGGCACGACGGGGTCTTGTCCCGTCCATATGTTTAGCACTCCAGTAAGGGCTCGTAGATACGCAGTGTGGGTTGTATGGTCTCACGAGGTTGCTACTATGTATATATATATATATATATATATATATTATTTTGATGACCAAAAGGCTTGTGCATATAAAAGTATTTATGTTTCCGAATGAAAGATGACTTTCTTGTAATTTGAGTATGATTTTGATAAAAGAACGTCAAATGAGCATGATAAGTAGTAGAACGAGGGGTGCTCGGTGGTTAGCCCCGGGTACCCGTCACGGCCCCTAGCTGGGTCGTGCCAAAAGTGGTATTAGAGCAGTTCAGTCCTAGGAAGTGTCTACGAGCCGTGTCTTGTAGAGTCTTGTTTATGGTGTGTTGCGCGCCATATCAATAAACATGAGGCTACAGGGCATTTAGGAAAAATGACCATCTTTCATTTTAAGAGATCGTGCGATAGAGCTGTGTTATAAGATTTCCCCTCTTACTAGTGTGTTGTTATTTCAGAAATGCCGCCAAAGTGAAAAGCTACAGCTACCCAGAAAGGCAAGACTACGACAAAAAAACGGCTAGAAAGAGAGCTGCCAATGAATGTGGAAGAGGGCGAGTCATATAATGATGCCCCATCCAATACTTCCTCCACCCCGCCCAGTGTAGAAGAACAAGGAGGAGCTTCAGCTCCAGTTCCTCCACCGGTTGCTTCGGGTCAACAAGTGACCGAGGCCATTCATCTATTGACACAGTTGGTTGCCGCCCAGGCACAGCGGCAAAATGCGAGCCCAAGTGATCGGTCAGCTAGTACCAGAGCCTGTGATTTTATGAGCTTAAATCCTCTGGAGTTTTTCGGGTCAAATCCAGATGAAGACCCGCATGGTTTCATTGATGAGATGTTGAGGACCTTGAAGATTATTCATGCCTCTGAGACTGAATCTGTGCAGTTGGCATCTTATAGACTCCGAGATGTGGCAGTATTGTGGTATAATAATTGGATAGCATCGAGAAAAGAGAATGTGCCTCCTCCCGTGTGGAAAGAATTCATAAATGCTTTCATTCGCCATTATTTGCCACCTGAGGTCCGCTGAGCTAGAGCGGATAGATTCCTAAATCTAAAGCAAGGAAATATGAGTGCCCGGGATTATAGCCTGCAATTTATTCCTTGGCTAGATATGCCCCGACTATGGTGGCCGACATAGGAGATAGGGTACATAGGTTTGTGAGTGGCTTGGGGCCATATTTGTTCAAGGATTGTTTGACGGCTTCATTGCAAGATGGGATGGATATTTCTCGAATACAAGCCCATGCCCAGAACTTAAAGGGACGACAGTAACTACCAAGTGGTGATCGTGATATTGATATGGGAAAAGCAAGAGGGCCAGATCTATGGGGACAGGCAGTGATTATAGAGAGGGATCAAGGTAGACACATTTTATATACTCAAGCCAGTCAGTGACTAGTGCACCTCCTAGATTTACGGGTAGGAGATTTGATCGCTCCTTTCGTTCAGGATAGGGCCAGAGTTCGAGGGCCTCTGATAGCTAGACAAGTGTATAAAAATTGTGTACTTGTGATATGTGATCTCCAGACCAAAGCTGATTTAATTGAGCAATAAATGTTAGATTTCGATGTGATTATGGGTATGGATTGGTTGGCCTCATGCTATGCTAATGTGGATTGCCGACTGAAAAAATAGTTCGATTTCAATTTCTGGGAGAGCCCGTGCTTGAATGGAAGGGTAATACAGCCTCTCCAAAAGGTAGGTTTATTTCCTACCTTAAGGAAACGAAGATGATAGCTAAAGGCTATATTTATCATCTAGTCCACGTACATTACACCGAAGCAGCGTCGCCAACTTTCCAATCCGTCCCGGTAGTGAATGAATTTCCGGATGTATTTCCTGATGAGCTTCCTGGTCTTCCTCCAGAAAGAGAAATTGACTTCGCCATTGATGTGTTGCCGGACACCAAGCCTATTTCTATTCCTCCTTATCGAATGGCTCCGGCAGAATTGAAAGAGCTAAAGGCGCAGTTGAAAGATTTGCTTAAAAAGGGGTTTATTAGACCCAGTTCATCACCGTGGGGAGCACCAGTCTTGTTCGTGAGAAAGAAAGATGGTTCCCTACGAATGTGCATCGATTATAGGCAGTTGAACAAGGTGACGATAAAGAACAAATATCCTCTCCCAAGGATTGATGATTTATTTGATCAACTACAGGGTGACAAGTGGTTTTCTAAAATAGACTTGAGGTTAGGGTATCATCAAGTGAGAGTTAGAGAAGAAGATATTCCCAAAACGGCTTTCAGAACTAGATATGGCCATTATGAATTCCGGGTGATGTCGTTTGGATTAACTAATGCCCCGACAGTGTTCATGAATTTGATGAATAATGTGTTTAGGCCGCTCTTGGATTTATTCGTGATAGTATTCATTGATGATATTCTAGTATACTCTCACAAAATATCAGAACATGCGGATCATTTACTATCACGACCCGTCTAGGGGGCCGCGACGAGCGCCCGGTGCTAGCCTACCCGGGCACCCCCGTGTCTTACTCTTATGCTTACATCTAGGTGAGCCACATAATTAAACACATAATCCTATTCATTCATCATACGAGTCCCATTGGATGACAAATGCTTTTATATCATCGTTGGCATCTATGCCACATCAATGTACATGAGCCGACAAAGCTATCAAAATGACAAAATATGGGCCGACAAGGCCAGACATATCTAACCATATACACATGTCTACAAGCCTCTAAGGAGAGTATAACATATCACATGAGCGGGACAGGACCCCGCTATGCCCATAATTATATACACAAAAGAATAAGTACCCAAAAGCTATGGCTCCGAATGAAATGGAGCTCTCTTATGTAGTCTCTGAGAATGTAGCTATGGATCAAGCCTATCTCCCTTTGCACCTGCGGGCATGACGCAGCGTCCACAAACAAAAGGACATCAGTACGAAGAATGTACTGAGCATGTAAAGCATGATCAATATCAATATAGAAGCATAATAAGCAACATAAGAAATAGCACAAGATGGGGGATGGTACTATCATCGTCATAGGTACTTACTTACCTTACGTAGGATCTTTCCATTTCTAATGCGTATTTACGTACATACATACATATCCGTTCCATATTTGTTCTCGTATTCGTATACATGCCCTTATTCACATTCATATCGTATCATATACATAATCATATCATATACATAGCATTTACATAGCATACCCGACCATGCAGGATTGGTGTTTCATACATACTTGGCCAACCAAGGCTCAAGGTTACTCATACCTGGCCCTACCAAGGCTTCAGGGTTACATCTACCTGGCCCTACCAAGGCGTCAAGGTTATCCTTACCATCTGCAGAGGTGTGCGCGCGTTACGTAATCATATACAAACTGATTTACATATCTTACCCGGCCTCATAAGCTCGGGGTTCCATAATAGTCATACATAGACACATAAACATAATAGCTCATAAGCATCTTCACTATTTGCATCATTATCATAATCGTCATTAACATCATTATTACTATTATCGTCATTCATCACACTTATCTTCATAGGCTTACTCGTCATACGAGGGATTTAGTACAATCGTGGCGTATCAAGAATCATGAGCTTACGAGCTCGGAAGATCAAGTCATTTGAAGGATATCATAGTCTCATAGAAGATTTAGATATTTTTCCAAAGAACCATGCCTTATGAAAGAAGGGTTAGCGTTATATACCTTTTCCGTTCAACTATTCTACACTTGCGCTTTCTCCTCCAATGCTAGTGTTTCTACCTTCATTAAAGTCATACTATCATTAGAATCGATAGCTAGCATATATGACTAAAGCTAGGGGAAATCGGACAACATCTCCTTTATTTATATGAAATTCCTCCATAACGTATATCAACTCCCAAACGTCAACAACAGATCCACAATACCATAACTATAGTCATTATTCATCCACATTATCCACATTTCTCAATTTGCTTTCAATTACTCATATCCATGGCTATAACACACAACTATGTCCATTCACGTACATTGCTCATCTCATGTTCTCAACATCATTTATAACACATTTACGTCACAATACATCAAGACTCCTAACTCAATTCAAACTGTTTCTCAAAATGGCACTATTTCACTTTCATGACCCATTTTGCCATATCTTTCTACAATCCAAGCATTTCAACTCTTAAATACCTTAAACAACATAGAAATATCATGAATCTTACATTAGATGTCGTAGGAACAAGCCTTGGTTGATAATACTCCACTTGAGCAAAACCCTAGTTTACCTCCATGGGATTTCTTGACTTTGAATGATCTTTGATGGTTTTCCTTACACTTGATTCACTTGGTTTATGTTGTTGATCACCAAATATCCTTGAATTCTTGTGGAATAAATGTAGAGAGATGTTTTAGAGAGACGGGGTGTGATATAGAAGTTAAATGAAATAAGACTTGGCCCCTTCATTTATTGATCCAAATCTGTCCCGACCATATATACGGACCAACATACGGTCCGTATAATTTATACGGGCCGTATGTATGGCCGTATATTTGGTCCAAAAACTTTTTCCTTTCTGGGCTGATTATACGGTCCCAAACATACGGACTGTATAATTTATACGGCCAGTATGTTTGGCCGTATAACTCCCAGTGGTTCCGAAGTTCGTTTCGTCGATTCGTTTGATCTCCAATCCTTATGGAACCTTCTTAACACTTGTTCAACACTTCAATACCAATATAAGGGATGTTATCACTCTTCTCCAAGACATCATTAGATCCTCGTTACTCGTTACTCGTATTTCCTTTCCGATACTCATCGCATGCCTAGCCTTCTCTTGGCCAACTTTCTCGTCTAACATCGTATGCCTTTGGAATCTCACTTAAGGCCATCTATTGTCATTTCTTACTCATGGAAATATCATATACTCATACTCCTCACTAGTTCATGCACTTGTGCAACAACGGAGGATTTTTCGGAGGTGTAACATTTACGTATCGTACTTGGAATTCTTTGAGCCCGAGAATTATATGCAAAATTTTTAAAGTGCGAGTTTTGGCTGAATTCCGTAACATTTCTGGGCCATGTTATTTCAGATGACGGTATTCGGGTTGATACTCAGAAAATTGAGGCTGTGAGGACTTGGCCAAGGCCTACGACACCTACCGAAGTTCGTAGTTTTCTTGGATTGGCAGGATACTACAAAAGGTTTGTAGAAGGGTTTTCGTCTATTTCAGCTCCATTAACGAAGCTAACCCAAAACTCAGCTAAATTTAAATGGAATGATGCTTGTGAATGTAGCTTCCAAGAGTTGAAGGACAGATTAACCTCAGCTCCAGTCTTAACACTTCCAGAAGGGTTAGATGGTTATGTAGTATACTGCGATGCTTCCGGTGTTGGATTAGGATGCGTGTTAATGCATCACGGTAGAGTCATTGCTTATGCTTCGAGGAATCTGCGGAAACATGAAAAGAACTATCTAACTCATGACCTCGAATTAGCTGCAATTATTCATGCATTAAAGATATGGAGACATTACTTGGATGGCGTACATGTTTATATCAATACAGACCACAAGAGCCTTCAATACATTTTCAAGCAGAAGGAGTTAAATCTGCGGCAGAGGTGGTGGTTAGAATTGTTGAAAGATTATGATGTGAATATTCTGTACCATCCTGGAAAAGCAAATGTAGTAGCTGATGCGCTTAGCAGCCGATCAATGGGCAGTTTATGTGAAGTTCCTCCGGAAAAGAAAGAGATGATTCATGAGCTCTATCAATTAGCTAATCTTGGAGTGCGTGTAATTGATTCAGGTAGTGCAAGGATTGGTATCAATGATCCCACGGTTTCGTCCCTGAATGTGGAAGTGAAAGAGCATCAGTATGAAGATCCTCAGTTGAGCCAGTATAGAGACGCACTTCATGAAAAATAGGGATCTCCATTTAAAACTTCGATGGATGAGATTCTTAGATACCAAGACAGGCTATGTGTTCCGAATGTTGCAGAATTACGCCGACGAATTCTAGAAGAAGCGTATTATTCTCGGTATTCTATTCGCCCAGGTGCAACAAAGATGTATCACGATCTCAAATCGATACATTGGTGGGATGGCATGAAGAGTGACATAGCAGAATTTGTCGCCCAATGTCCAAATTGCCAACAAGTAAAGATCGAACATCAGAAGCCAGGAGAATTATTGCAAGCAATGGAAATCCCTACTTGGAAGTGGGAAGTGATCAATATGGATTTTATTGTGGGGTTACCTCGTTCCCGAGGCAAGCATGATTCTATATGGGTGATCGTGGACAGACTCACGAAAGCGGCTCATTTTCTTCCGACTAGAACCACATACTCAGCTGAAGATTATGCAAGGTTGTATATCACGGAAATTGTGCTACTTCATGGTATTCCACTATCCATTATTACAGATAGAGGAGCATAGTTTACAGCAAAGTTCTGGAATTCCTTTCAAGAAGGTCTATGTACCCAGGTGAAGCTTAGTACAGCATTCCATCCGCAAACTAATGGGCAAGCCGAGCGTACTATTCAGACCTTGGAGGATATGCTAAGGTCGTGTGTTTTAGACTTTGGCGGTAGTTGGGATGATCATTTACCTTTGATTGAATTTGCATATAACAACAACTACCATTCCAGTATCCAAATGGCTCCGTATGAAGCCTTATATGGAAGAAAGTGTAGGTCCCCAATTGGATGGTTTGAAATAGGAGAAGTACAGCTAATAGACCCTGAATTGATTCAGCAAGCGGGTGAGAAATTCAAGGTGACTCGAGATCGATTGCTGATAGCCCAAAGTCGCCAAAAATCTTACGCGGACAACCGCCGGCGAAATTTGGAATTTCAGGTTGACGATTGGGTATTTTGAAGGTGTCGCCAGTGAAAGGGGTGATGAGATTTGGCAAGAAAGGGAAGTTAAGTCCATGATACATTGGACCTTACAAAATCATCCGCAAGGTGGGTCATATAGCCTATGAATTGGAGTTGCCTTCAAAGCTTGAATCAGTCTATCCAATCTTTCATGTCTCAATGCTCCGTAAGTGTGTTGGAGATCCCACAAAGATTGTTCCAATAAATAATGTGCAAGTGACAGAGAAGCTAACATATGAAGAAGTGCCCATTGCCATTTTAGACAGGCAAGTGCGGAGACTCCGAAATAAAGAAGTAGCTTCAGTCAAAGTCTTATGGCGAAACAACAACCGGGAAGAAATGACTTGGGAAGTGGAAGAGAGAATGAAGTTCAAGTATCCACACTTATTCCAACCCCCAGAAGATATTCAAGATGAAACACCAAGATTTTGAGGTATGTATACTTACTTTTCATGCCTTCGGTCGTGTGTGGCCAATTTACATTGCTATTATGTTCTAACCCTATGAGGCAAGGATATTATGGGTTGTTGTGACAGGTTGGTAGTACCATATTACAGCGCAAACTCTGGAAAAAATTTCGTAGAATTCCCGAGTGTTTAACATTCGAGGACGAATGTTCCAAAAGGGGGTAAGAATGTTACACCTCGAAACTTTGGGTTGCTGAGCGGTGAATGGACTAACGTAAGTTAAGGTGTACATGATGACCCTACAAGTAAGAAGGGATACTTAATAATTCTAATTAAGATTCCAAAGAAGTTAGAGGCAAGGGAGAAAAGTTCGTTAACTGAAACTCCACCGCAGTTCTACGAAAAGGGGGTTCGACGGTCGTTCTTTGTACCGTCGGACGAGTCGACGCTTCGTTGATTGTGCCGTAGAATTGAGCTAGAGCGAAGACCATTCGACGAACAGGTCGACGCTCCGTTGATCAGTTAGACGGACCGTACTTCTCACGGTAGAATGAAAGGAAACGACAGATTGCTCACTGGAAATTTAACGACTTCGACGACCAGATCGACGCTCCGTCGATCGTACCATATATCTCGGTCGGGACTGATTTTAAGAATTTATATAAGGACCCCTCCCTCATTTTAATTAATTTCATCTCACTTCTCCACACACCAAGAAACCTCTAGAACCTTCTCCATCATTCATCCACAAAGATTCAAGGGAAAAACCATGATCAACTATACCAAATCCATGAAATCGTGTATGAAACCCATTAAAAGTTCATCTAAGCCAAGAAAACTCAAGAGAGGAGAGTTAGGGTTTTGGTGCAAGAAGATAAGTTCCACTCAAAGGTTGTTCATCCATCATCCAAGGTGAGTTTTATGGTATTTACATGTTATTTAAGGTGTTGAAAAGTTGAAACACTCGGATTGTAGAAGTAGGTAGAAAATGGGTCATAAATATGGGAATAGTGACATTGTTGGGTAAAAGGTTTGGATTGAGTCGTGATTATCGATATGTTGTGATTGTAAATATGTTATAAATGACATCTAGACCATCGAATAAGTATTATATATGAGAAAACACGATAATGAGTTATAACTATAATTGTGGAGAAATTGAAGGGAAATGGTGAATTGTGGTAAATGTAGATGATTGATGATTGTTGTTGCGATATTGTGAATATTGTTATGAACTTTTGGGAGTTAATATATAATGCGGCGAAAGTAGTAGAAACAAAGGAAATGCGGCCCAATTTTCCCTAGAAATAGTAAAATGCTCTTATAGCCGAGTAACTAAGGTTAATGAGAATCCTCTTGAAGGTAGAAACGCAAGCAACGAAGG
Organism: Lycium barbarum; assembly: GCF_019175385.1. Taxonomy (NCBI): domain Eukaryota; kingdom Viridiplantae; phylum Streptophyta; class Magnoliopsida; order Solanales; family Solanaceae; genus Lycium; species Lycium barbarum. The sequence goes on from NC_083339.1 coordinate 99,466,990, forward strand.
AGGACGATCAAGCGATAGAGTAGTTAAACGACAAAGGTATGTGAGGCTAGTCTTTTATTTCTATGGCATGAATCCTATAGTATGACTTTCCTTCCTCTTCATGAATCTCTTAAATTCCGGAAAACTATGAGCCTATGTTCATCAATAGCTATACGAGGTAAGAGTTATGTTATGAGCCCAATAATGATGATGATGAGTTAAAGTATAGAAATTCTAGATATTCATGATATGATGTTCCTAAACGTTAATGATGTCATTTATTGCTTACACTCACCTCATATACTATTTTTCCTTCAAGGTATGGCAGAATGTTAATGAGTGCTCCATAATGAAATCAGGGGATCAAGACCTTACGTCACCCCGATAAAGTATAGTTGTCCTTAAGTCTTTATGCATGCACTATGATGAGCATATTATGACGATGATTATGAGTAAGCCAGCATGCATCTTTTCCTTTATATTTGATAGTCAGATACAAATGTTCTTTATTGATGCTTCCTTTGTTTCATTAACGTATCATTGTTGTTTATGCCTCTCATACTCAGTAAAATGTTCGTACTGACGTCTGTTTTCCTTGTACGCTGTGTTCATGCCCACAGGTAGACAGGGAGGTGATCTTGATCCAGATTCGTAGGAGTTGTTAGCTGATTTGAAGAGCACCCCATTTTCCGGAGGTGCCATTGATTATTCTTTTGGTATATATGTACATGTATATTTTGGGCACGACGGGGTCTTGTCCCGTCCATATGTTTAGCACTCCAGTAGAGGCTCGTAGATACGCAATGTGGGTTGTATGGTCTCACGAGATTGCTAATATATATATATATATATATATATTATTTTGATGACCAAAAGTCTTGTGCATATAAAAGTATTTATGTTTCCGAATGAAATATGACTTTCTTATAATTTGAGTATGATTTTGATTAAAGAACTTTTAATGAGCATGATAAGTAGTAGAACGAGGGGTGCTCGGTGGTTAGCTCCGGGTACCCGTCACGGCCCCTAGCTGGGTCGTGACACCTAAAATGCCCACAGCCTCTTGTTTATAAGTGTGGCGCGCAACACACCCATAACCAAGACTCTACTGGACACGGCTCGTAGACACACCCTCGGACAAAACTGCTCTAATACCACTTTTGTCACGACCCAACCGGAGGACCGCGACGGGCACCCTGTGCTTGCCCAGTCGGGCACCTCTTAACATACCTTTATATTCACATCTAGGTGAGCCACATATTAAATAATACATTTCTATTCATAAATCATACGAATCCCATTGGGTAACAATACCTTTCTATCAACATTAGCAACTAAGCCTATATGAATGTACATAAGCCGACGAGGCTAACAAAATGATATCCAAAATTTAGGCCGACAAGGCCAAACACATCTAACTATATACACATTTCTACGAGCCTTTAAGGAGAGTATATCATATCATATAGGCGGGACAGGACCCCGCTATGCCCATAAATATATACACAAAAGAATAAGTACCAAAAACTTTAGCTCCAAAAGAAATGGAGCTCCGCTATGTAGTCCCTGAGTAATGTAGCTATGAATCAAGTCTGTCTCCCTGACCACCTGCGGGCATGACGCAGCGTCCACAACAAAAGGACGTCATTACGAAGAATGTACTGAGTATGTAAAGCATGATCAATATCAATATAGAAGCATAATAAGCAACATAAGAAATAGCATAAGATGGGAGATAGTAGAATCATCGTCATAAGCACTTACTTGCCTTTCATAGGGACTTTCCATTTCTAATGCGAGATTGCGTACATACCTCCGTATTCGTATCCGTACTCATATCCATGCTCGTTTACATTCATATCCATAATCGTATCCATATACCTATCCTTATTCGTATTCATATCATATACATATTCTTATCCGTATTCGTATCATATTCGTATTCATACTCATATCTATATCGTATACATATTCACATCATATACATAGCATACCCGACCACGAAGGTCCAGTGTTTCACGTACCCGACCATGGCTAGGCTCGGTTATCATACATACCTGGCCAACCAAAGCTTCACGGTTGTACATACCTGGCCCTACCAAGGCTTCAGGGTTATCCGTACCCAACTGTAGAGGTGCGCACGCATTACATAAATATATACATATTCTACCCGGCCTTATAATCTCGGGGTTCCATAATAGTCATACATAGGCACATATATATAATAGCTCATAAGCATCGTTACTATTATCATCACTATAATCATCGTCATCGCTATTATCGTCGTTATCATTATCGTTGTTCATTACGTCTATCCTTATAGGATTATTCGCCATATGAGGAATTTAGTATAATCGTAATACATATCAGGAATCATGAGCTTAATAGCTCTGAAGATAGAATCATTTGGAGGACATCATAGACTTATAGAAGATTTAGATGATTAGCTAAAGAAAAATGCCTTATGAAAGAAGGGTTAGCCTTACATACCTTTCCGTTCAAATATTTTACCACTTGCACGTTCTCCTTCAACGCTCACGTTTCTACCTTCATTAAAGTTATACTATCATCAGAAATCGATAGCTAGCATACACGACTAAAACTAGAGAAAATCGGACAACATCTCCTTTATTTATACGACATTCCTCCATATCGTATATCAACTCCCAAACGTCAATAATACATTCAAAATATCATAACAATAGTCTTTATTCATCCACATTATCAATATTTCTCAATTCACTTCCAATCACCCATATCCATGGTCATAACACACGACTACGTTCATTCATATACATTTCCTATCCCATGTTCTTAACATCATTTATAACATATCCATATCATAACACATCAATAATCATGACTCAATTCAAGATATTACTCAAAATGACACTATTTCCACATTCATGACCCATTTTTCTATATCCTTCTACAATCCAAGTAATTCAACTTTCAAATACCTTAAACAACATGGAAATACCATAAATCTTACCTGAGATGTTGTAGGAACAAGATTTTGGTGGAAATACTTCACTTGTGCCAAAACCCTAGTTCATCTCCAATGATATTTCTTGACTTGGATGATCTTTAATGGGTTTCTTACACTTGATTCACTTAGTTTATGTTGTTGATCACTAATATGTCTTGAATTCTTGTGGGGGAAATGTAGAGAGATGTTTTAGAGAAAAGGGTGTGATAGGGAAATGAAATGAAATGAAACTTGGATCCCTTATTAAATACACCAAATTCTGTCCCGACCAGTTCTACGGACCAACATACGGTCCGTATAAATTATACTGACCGTATGTCTGGCCGTAGATTTGGTCCAGAGAGGGGTGAAAATCTGGGTTGATTGTACGGTGCAACATACGGTCCGTATGTTTTATACGGCCAGTATGTTTGGTCGTATAATCCCCAGTTTTCCGAGGTTCGTTCTCGTCGACTCGTTTGATCTCCAATCCTTATGGAACCTTCTTAGCACTTTTTTATCACCTCCTCAACAATCTAAGGGACGTTATAACTCTTCTCCAAAGCATTATTAAATCCTTGTTAACTTGTTACTCGTAATTTCTTTTCGATACCTATCGTACGCCTTGCCTTCTCTTGGCAAACTTTCTTCCCCTATCTCGAACATCTTTTAAATCTTAATTAGGGTCATCGAATGTTATTCCTTACTTATCGAGATACCGCATACTTCGTGCTCTTCGTTATTCTATTCACTATGCATCAATGGAAAATTTTTCAAGGTATAACACTGATACTGACATGTACTGCAGTAATGGGCTTCCGGCCTTGACGGGTGGATTCAAAAAGTATCTTTTGATTGTGTCGAAAGCTTTCTGAAAATCTTCTATCCATTTGGTTGGAGCACCTTTCTTGAGGAGTTTGAGAATCGGTTCTATAATTACTGTAGACTGGGCAATGAAGCGTCCAATGTAATTAAGCCTTCCCAGGAAACTCATAACCTCTTTCTTCGTTGTTGGCGGTGGAAGCTCTTGAATTGCTTTGATCTTTATGGGATCCAACTCAATACCCCGATGACTGACTATAAATCCTAACAACTTCCCAGCTGGCACTCCAAATGCGCATTTCGCAGGATTCAACTTCAAATCATACTTGCAGAGTCTATCAATGAATTTTCTCAAATGTTCAAGGTGATCCACACCTACTCGGGACTTGATGAAGATGTCGTCCACATATACCTTGATCTTTCTATGCAGCATATCATGAAATATGGCGGTCATTGCCCTCATGTAAGTAGTGACGACATTCTTGAGCTCAAAAGGCATTACTCGGTAATGATATACCCCCCATGGTATGATGAATGCTGTTTTCTGAGCATCTTCCTCATCCATCAGTATCTGATGATAGCCAGCATAACAATCCATACAAGATTGCACCTCGTGCTTAGTGCAATTGTCAATCAGTATGTGAATATTCAGGAGTGAGAAATTATCCTTTAGGCTAGCGCTGTTAAGATCCCGATAGTCCACACAGATCCTTACTCTTCCATGTCGGGTATGGTGTCACTTCCACCACCACTGACTGAATCTGTTTTTCTACTTCTTCTTTAATTTGGATGCTGACATCAGACTTAGGCTGCCTGATTTTCTGTTTCACCAGGGTGAATCCTTCTAGGATTGGCAACCTATGAGGGATAAGGTCGGTACTCAAACCCAATATATTGGCGTATGACCAAGAGGAAACATCCTCATACTCTTTCAACAGACTATGATACCCTTCTTTCTCAGTCTCTGTCACATGTACACTTATTCTGGTTTCTCGAACCAACTCCTCATTTTTTAGATTAACTGCCTTTGTTTCCTCTAGGTTTAGTGTTGGTCTATTTTCTTATTCCTCTTCGACGTCTATCAATCCTTCAGTTATCTCTTCTTCTTGATCGTTGTTTTGTTCGTCATCGTTTCTACTTGTTTCGTAACATGTCATGACATTATTTGTGGCTTCTGTATTATTACTGTAAAGCAAAATAACATGGTTATCAATCATGTAAAAGTAATTTTAATTACGTATTTATATATATAATTATATATATACATATTTGTATAGGTAAAGTAAAGCGATTTTATCCTATTGTAAACTTTGAGGTGTTTTCATCGAAATTTTAAAAGAGTGGTACAAACTGTGGTCCTGACTCGGAATGGAACATCGAACCATTTCCATTATTAAACAACATGCAATAAGGAAATGTAAAAGCATGAAAAGGAGATAAGTCGGGCCTCAAAGCCGACTTTCACCTTTTTTTCCCCTGAAAGTGAGCATTCTTTCTACTACAAGGTGAACAACAGGCTAGAAGTCCATCCACTCGACATTTCTCCTGGCTCAGCATGACGAATCTTAGTGCTTCTAAACATTCTTCAATGATGGATGCACACTCTTCTTCCCAAAATAATGTCCTTAAACCCTCTTCTGGACCTTCGCTGCTGTGACCCAATGGGCATGTTGTGAAGGACTAGTATAGATGAGGAAATTTCTTTCTCATTTCAACAGGACCGCTTGGTCTATGTTTTGCTTCTTCTTCTTCTTCTACCTCACATGGCTCGTATCCGACCCCAAATCGATATTTCCCATTTTTTATAGTCACTGGTTCCTTGATTCCCTGTAAGTTCCTTCCCAGACCTTTCTCGAGCTCAAACCCACTTCTTATCATAGTCGCAGCGACTATTTTGAGGACCGGCGGCATAAGGATATCTTTATCATCTCCCCTGTGATCTATCATGGCCAATTCAACGGTGTGAAAATCAGTACCAACTGGTGACTTCTCTATGATTGGTACTGAATTGTCTGGATAGTTGTGAATATTTCCTTTATCATGAATCATGACTTTTTGATCATCCCATATAAATTTGAGATTTGTGCAACGAAGACACCATGACTCCAGCGGCGTGCCACCATAGTCATCCCAATAATAACTTGTAGCTCGTTTTGATATCTATGATGATGAACTCCACCACGAACTCTGCGGGACCCATTTGTATGTGTAGATCTATTTCTCTAATTGGGTCGCTAGTTGCGCCATCATAAGCTTTCACATTTGTTCAACTCTGGTGGATTTTGCAAACATCATATCCAAGCTGTTTCAAAGTCGTCACAGCGCATACATTCAACCCAGCCCATCCATCAATCAGTACTTGAGGGATAATCTTGTTGCGACTTTTCACTGTTATGTGTAAGGCCTTGTTGTGGGACTTACCCTCTCTCGGTAATTCATCATTAGAAAATGATAGCCTATGCGCTCGTACAACATACCCTACAACCTGAGTCAGTGTTTCACTCGTAGTGTCGGCAGGCACTTGGACTTCATCCAAAGCTTTCATTAAGGCTAAGTGATGTTGAAACGAGTTGAGTAACAATGACATTACTGATATCCTGGCAGGAGTCTTATGCAGGTGCTTAATAATTGAATAATCCTTGACTGGTATTTGCCTCCAAAAGTCTTCAGCTTCACCTTCAGTGATTGGTCTTTTCAGAGGATTTTCGCGATGTGGCGCTTCGAGTACAGGCTATTCTGGAGCATAGCACCTTCCAGACCTGGTCATGCCTTGAATCACAACGGCTATCTCTTTTCCTTTATTAACAATCGTCAGGTGTGGTGATTTGATCAAAAAAGGTGCATTCTCAGCCGGCCTCGATGTTTTGAGTATGAACGGCTCGTTCTGAATTCGAGCGACTATTGACGAATATTTGAGCATGAAGGGCTCTTTCTTGGGTACAACAGATGACTAGGACATCTAAGATTTCCTTGTCAAAGGGCATAACACTTCTCTTCACTCTTGTAAGGACAACGAGGCGACAGTGCTTTCTAATCCTTCAATATCTTGATGAATGATCGCATGGCTCTCTTCCCATTCATCACCTCTTTCTATCATGTGAATTTGATTCCCTCCATGCTTTGGGAGAGGATTTTTGTCCATATTTGGAGGTGTTTGCTCAGGATATGCTCATGATTGTCAATCATACCTTGGAGCTTGTGCCTTAAGTTTATACAATATTCGGTAGTGCGGCCAACTTGGTTAGAATGATAGGCGCAAGTGAAATCTGGCCTGTACCATCGATCCTTGGGGTTAGCAAGCTTTGGTGGAACAACATTTATTCGACTGGTATTTCTTAATTTGGCGAGCAAACTAGCCCTTGATTCCGATAAAGGAGTGAATACTCTCATAGATTTCTTTTGGGGTGCCTCATAGTATGCTGGTGGATGCTGGTTTTGGAAAGTCTTATTTTGTGAAGCTTGGTTATTGGGTGCTGACATTCGATAATTTGGTCGTGGAGCTTGGTTGCTAGGTGCTGGCATTTGGTAATTTGGTTGTGGAGCTTAGTAACCAGGTTGTGCGTAGCACACAGACATCGGGCTATATTAGGGTGAAGTGGTTATATAGTTGGTTAGTGGAGCCGATTGGTAGTTATCTTGATTTTTGTGGGTAATGTCTTTTCCTCGGCTCTTTGGGCTAGTAGCTCCAGAAACATAGGCTACGTCTTCTCTCTTCTTTTTTCCGCTCATGGCGCCAGTCGCACCTGATTTGTTTAATACACTGACAATCCTGCCGGTCTTGCGGCCATCTTCGATGTTTTTCCAAACGGCGACTAAATCTGAGGAGCTCCCATTCATAGTTATCATTTTGTAAAAATAATTAGTTTCTTGGTACCGTATAAATACAGCTACCTGCTCAGCTTCAGTCATAGGTGGTTGCACACGTGCTGCCTCGACTCTCTAATGACTGGCATATTCTCTATAGGTTTCGGTCGATTTCTAACGAATTTTCTCCAATGAGAAGCGATCAGGCACATTTTCCACATTGAAATGGAATCTCTCCATGAATGAACTTTCCATATCTTCCCATGTCTTCCATCGACTGATGTCTTGTGAGATAAATAACTCTATGGCTGTTCCTGACAGACTTTGATTGAATAATCTCATGAGCAAAGCTATATTTCCACCATTTCCTACCAATTGGTAGCAATAATCTCTTAAGTGGGCCCTAGGGTTGCCTGATCTATTGAAATGCTCGAATTTGGGAATTTTAAAACCTTCTAGTTGACCCAAGTCTAGATGTATGCACAAATCAGAGTATCTTAGCCCCTATTTCTTTTTAGAGCCATGTTCTAGTTCAGCAAGTTTCTTCCCCATCTCCTTCTCGATTTTGTCTATTTTAGCCTCAAAGAACATTTCCATGTTCTCCAGTTTTAGTGAGGAGTCAATATGGGTGACATGGTCTTGAGAAGTAACATTTGGTTGTATGGGGCGGGTTGTGGGAATTCCCGCTGCCCGAGGGGCTTGATAACTGTTTGTGTTATGGGATGTTGTAGCGTGAGCAGGTGTTTAGAAAGCTAGTGTTTAGTGGGCGGAATCCCCCACATGGGTGGTGTTTCAGCGCAGTGGGGTTTGAAAAGTAGCCCCAGTCTGAGTTTGTGGGAAATGGCCAGGGAATGGTAAGTTCAAATTTTGGAAAATGGGTTCTAGCCTTAGTATTAGTAGTATTTTCTTCTTTAGCCCTCAGACGGGCTGCTTCTTCTCTAGCCTCAGCTAATTGCCTTATTAGCAGGTTAACGGCCTCTTCCAAAGGCATTCCAGCTATGTCAGCTGTTGGGTTACCCTCGACTAAAGCAGTTCTGTTTTTGTTGTTGTTTGGTAGCGGAGTCTCAGGCATGTCTTCTTCTTGAGTGTTTAAGGACGCTGCAGCAGCTTTTGATTGAGTAACTGGTGCTAACAAATAGACCCCTGTCTATAAGAGAAAACAACTCAAAGGCTCCCAAGTTAGTATTAGTTTAGGCTCAAAATACAAAATATCACGTTGTTCGCAGTTTATAGCACATAGATTCATATATCTTATTTCAACTCTTGAATAATTTACATTTCGAGGGTATTTTGGTCTTTTTACGTTCTTAGGAATATTGATTTTTCGTAAGTGGTCTTTATTGTTGATTTGCTTATACCCATCCTGTACTAAGGGGGATTTTAATTTTTAATATAAAAGGATCGAGTCTTAAACACACTGCCTACGTATCCCACTGATGTGCCGTGAAATTATGGCACATTCAATGCTTTTTGACCTTAAGTTTTACTTGTTTTAAAGCAAGTCAGTGTCGTTTTAATGTGTTTTAGTGTTGTTGCAGGAAGATAAGCTTCTAAAAGGACAAAAGTTGGAAAGTTGCAGAATTAGCCTTGGTGAAGAATTACTGACCATAATTTCAATTATGGTCCGTAATCTTAGATCGTAATGAATGATAAGCTGAAACAGAAGGTGTAGAAAAGATGGTTGACTTTTACGGACAACTATTACGGTTGAAAATCTAAATTTCAATGTGGCAGAAAATAGAACTACAAGTTTTTAGATGAAGAATTACGGCTAGGCAATCACGAACCTTAATTAAAATTACGGTCCGTAAAATGTGATAAAGATTTTGTCCAGTTTCAGCAGGAGAGCCAAGTCATTTAATGAAATACGGTCCGTAATTGGTGCTTTCAGGGACTAAGTTGCAATTCTGTAATTTTTACGTTTTTGAAACCAATAAATAGTCCAATGCAGGGTTTTATTTATTATCAGCTATTATATTTTTGACTCTTGAGATAGAGCATTGAATACTCATAGTTTTTCAAGTCTTTTTGGGGTTACAAATAATTTCAATTTTTTGTCTTCAATTCCATTCAATCATTCGTAAGCATTATGATCTCTATTATTTATTATTGATCTTCTTCTTCTATGAGTAGCTAAATTTATTTACTAGGGTTGTGAACCGAAGGATGAGTGTCTTGAGGTATGAGTTCCTTGGTCCGACCAAGACATTGCCAGTGATTGTTTCAGCATTATTGACTGAGGAACAGATTGTACGATTAGTGGAGATTTTGTGCGAGTATAGACGTGCTATTGGTTGGACCATAGCAAACATTCGGGGTCCTTCTGGTAGTTGTGATCATAAAATTCAGCTAGAGGAGGACAGCAAGCCGAAAGTTGAACATCAGCGGAGATTGAACCAAAACATGCAAGTGGTTATGAAAAAGGAGATCATACAGTGGTTAGATGCTAGGGGTAGTGTATCCGATTGCAGACAGCAAGTGGGTGAGCCCTGTTTAATGTGTTCCGAAGAAAAGAGGTATCACTATTGTGCCTAATGCAAAGAATGAGCTGATTTCCACCCGTATAGTTACTGGATAGCGTGTTTGCATAGACTATAGGAAGCTGAATACAACCACTAGTAAAGACAACTTTCCCATGCCGTCCGAGTACATGACACCAAGGCAAAGTCGCCAGATTTCCAATCCGTTCCGGTAGTGAATGAATTTCCAGATGTATTTCCAGACGAACTTCCAGGTCTTCCTCCAGAAAGAGAGATTGACTTCGCCATTGATGTGTTGCCGGACACCAAGCCTATTTCTATTCCTCCTTATCGAATGGCTCCGGCAGAATTGAAAGAGCTAAAAGCACAGTTGAAAGATTTGCTTGAAAAAGGGTTTATTAAACCCAGTTCATCACCATGGGGAGCGCCAGTCTTATTCGTGAGAAAGAAAGACGGATCCCTATGAATGTGCATCGATTATAGTCAATTTAACAAAGTGACGGTAAAGAACAAATATCCTCTCCCAAGGATAGATGATTTGTTTGATCAACTACAGGGTGCCAAATGGTTTTCAAAAATAGACTTGAGATCGGGTTATCATCAAGTGAGGGTTAGAGAAGCGGATATTCCCAAAACAGCCTTTAGAACGAGATATGGCCACTATGAATTCCGGGTGATGTCGTTTGGATTAACTAACGCTCCGGCAGTGTTTAAGAATTTGATGAACAATGTATTCAGGCCTCTTTTGGATTTGTTCGTCATAGTATTCATCGATGATATCTTGGTATACTCTCGCACAGAGTCAGAACATGCAAACCATTTACGTATTGTACTTGGTATCCTTCGAGCTCGGGAATTAGATGCAAAATTTTCAAAGTGCGAGTTTTGGTTAAATTCTGTAACATTTCTGGGCCATGTTATTTCAGATGATGGCATTCGAGTCGACACTCAGAAAATTGAAGCTGTGAAGACTTTGCCAAGGCCTACGATGCCTACAGAAGTTCGTAGTTTTCTAGGGTTGGCAGCTTATTATAGAAGATTCGTAGAGGGATTTTCATCTATTTCATCCCCATTGACGAAGCTAACCCAAATGTCGGCTAAATTCCAATAGAATGATGCTTGTGAGAACAGTTTCCAAGAGTTGAAGGACAGATTAACCTCAGCTCTGGTTTTAACACTTCGAGAAGGGACAGATGGCTACGTCGTGTATTGTGATGCTTCTTATGTTGGGTTAGAATGCATATTAATGCAGCACAGTAGAGTTATTGCATATGCTTTGAGGCAGCTGCAGAAACATGAAAAGAACTATCCAACTCATGATCTTGAATTAGCTGCGGTTATTCATGCATTGAAAATGTGGAGACATTATTTGTATGGTGTGCATGTTGACATCTATACCGATCATAAAATCCTCTAGTACATTTTCAAATAGAAGGAGTTAAATCTGTGACAAAGGCAGTGGTTAGAATTGTTGAAAGATTATGATGTGAATATATTATACCACCCCGGAAAAGAAAATGTGGTAGCTAATGCGCTTAGTCGCCGATCAATGGGCAGTTTATGTGAAGTCCCTCCGAAAAAGAAAGAGATGGTTCATGAGCTCCACCAATTAGATAATCTTGGAGTTCGTGTGATTGATTCGGGTAGTGCAGGGATTGGTATTAATGATCCCACAGTTTCTTCCTTGAACATGGAAGTAAAAGAGCACAAGTATGAAGATCCTAAATTGTTCCATTACAGAGACACGTCTCATGACAAAGAGAAGTCTCCATTTGAAGTTTCCACGAATGGAATTCTTAGATACCGGAGCAGGCTATGTGTGCCAGACATGGCAGAATTGCGCCGACGAATTCTAGAAGAAGCACATTGTTCTCGGTATTCCATTCACCCAGGCACAACCAAAATGTATCATGATCTTAAATTAATATATTGGTGGGATGGCATGAAGAGAGATATAGCGGAATTTGTGGCTCAATGTCCAAATTGTCAACAAGATCGAACATCAGAAGCCAGGAGGATTATTGCAAGCAATGGAAATACCTACTTGGAAATGGGAAGTGATCAACATGGATTTTATTGCGGGGTTACCTCGTTCCCGTGGCATGTATGATTCTAAATCGGTGATCGTGGATAGATTGACGAAAGCAACCCATTTTCTTCCAGTTAGAACCACATACTCAGCAGAAGACTATGCGAGGTTATATCTCAAAGAAATTGTGCGACTTCATGGTATTCCATTATCTATTATCACAGATAGAGGAGCACAGTTTACAGCTAAGTTCTGGAAGTCCTTCCAAGAAGGTCTAGGCACTCAAGTGAAGCTTAGCACGGCATTTCATCCGCAGACCGATGGACAAGCTGAGCGTACTATTCAGTCCTTGGAAGATATGCTACGAGCATGTGTGTTGGACTTCGGTGGTTGTTGGGACAACCATTTTTCGCTAATCGAATTCGCATACAACAAAAGTTACCATTCCAGTATCCTAATGGCTCCTTATGAAGCTCTATATTGGAGGAAATGTAGATCCCCAATCGGATGGTTTGAAATAGGAGAAGTACAGCTAGTAGGGCCCGAATTGATTAAGCAAGCGGTGGAAAAATTTAAGGTGATCCGAGATCGATTGTTGACAGCCCAAAGTCGCCAAAAGTCTTATGCAGACAATCACCGACGAGACTTGGAATTCCAGGTTGATAATTGGGTATTTTTTAAAGTGTCGCCAATGAAAGGGGTGATGAGATTTGGCAAGAGAGGAAAGTTAAGTCCTCGATATATTGGACCCTATAAAATTATCCGCAAGGTGGGTCATGTTGCCTATGAATTGGACTTGCCTTCGGAGGTTGAACTAGTCAATCTAGTCTTTCATGTTTCGATGCTCCGCAAGTGTGTTAGAGATCCCTTAAAGATTGTCCCGATAGATGACATGCAAGTAACAGAAAAGCTAACCTATGAAGAAGTGTCTATTGCTATTCTGGACAGACAAGTGCGAAGACTTCGAAATAAAGAGGTAGCTTCAGTTAAAGTCTTTTGGCGAAACAATAACGAGAAGAAATGACTTGGGAAGCGGAAGAGAGTATGAAGTCCAAGTACGCGCATTTATTTCAACCCCCAGGGGAGATTCAAGATGAAACGCCAACGATATAAGGTATATATCTTATTTTTCCTGCTTTTGGTCATGTGTGGCCATAGATATGTTGATATTGTGATGTAGCCCCGTGAGGCAATGATATTATAGGTTGATATGACAGGATTGTAGTGCCATATTATAGGGGAAACTCTGGCAAAATCTTTCTAGAATCCCCGATGACTTAACATTCGAGGACGAATGTTCCAAAAGGGGGGAAGAATGTTACACCTCGGAAATTTCCCCATGAACGTACAATGAATAGACTAATGAAGGGGACGAGTATACGATTCTTTAATAAGAAGGGGATTACGTTTGACGACCCTAAGTAAGATTTCAAAGGCAATTGCAATAAGAGATAGGTTATGCTCCGCAATAACTAATCATCGGTTTTGAAAATGTAAAAAAAAAAGTTGCAGATTTGCATTTTGGCCCAGTCGGTCGTAAAATGAAATATGGACCGTAAAGTGGTATACGGACTGTAAACTACCATGTCGTATTTCAACTTACAAAACTTCAACTTTCTACCAAAGACTTGAATGGTTAAAAGCGACTTGAAATACGGACCGTAAACTGAAATACGGCCCGTAAACTGAGTCGTAAACCACCATGTCCTCAGCCTACCTTTCTGGTTCTGTTATGCTTAAATACGCCCGTAGAATACGGACCGTAAACTGGAATACGGACCGTAAAATGGGTTTACGACCACTGTGCACTTCAACTACTGTTCATTCCAAATCAGATTTTAAGTCATTAAATGGAGACCCAAGCTCATTAAATTCATTTCATTTCCACGATACTTCTCTCTAGAAACCTCTAGAATACTCTCCACTCTTCATCTGCAAGAAAACAAAGGAAATCAAAGATCAATATCAAGAATCCAAGTGAATCAAGTGTATGAAACTCATCAAAGTTCATCCAAGTTAAGAAATTTCAAGAGAAGTAAGCTAGGGTTTTGGTGCAAGAAGCGTAATACCACTCAAGGCTTGTTCCTACAACATCTAAGGTATGTTTTATGGCATTTACATATTATTAGGGTATGGAAGAGTTGAAACACTTGGATTATAGAAGGATGTAAGAAATAGGTCATGAAAGTGGGAATAGTAGCATTGTTGAGTAAAGGTTTGAATTGAGCCATGATCATTGATAATTTGTGATTATAAAAAATTTATGAATGACATTTAGAACATGGAATAAGTATCCTGTGTGAGAAAATGCAACAATGAACCATGGCTATGATTATGGAGAAATTGAAGACAAATTGTGAAATACGGATATTGTAAATGAATGATGAGTGTTGTCTATCATATTGAGAATGTTGTTATAAACGTTTGAGAGTCTATATAGAATATGGGAAGAGTTGCATAAACGAAAGGAAATGTTGTCCAATTTTCTCTAGCGTTAGTAAGTTGTTTTTATAATCGCTAGCTAATGTCGATACAAATTCTCTTGAAGATAGAAACGTGACATTGAAGGAGAACAAGCAAGCGATAGATTAGTAAACGAAAAAGGTATGTGAGGCTAGTCCTTTCCTTCTAATGGCATGAATCCTATAACATGACTCTCTTTCCTCTTTATGAGTTCCTATGTCCCAGAAAACTCAAAGCATATGTCTATGAATAGCTATATAAGATAAGAGACATGTTACGAGCCCTATAATGATATGATGATCCTATAATGGTAATGATGTTATTTATTGGTCACACTCACCTTATATGTTAGTTCCTTCAAGGTGAGGCAGAATGTCAAAGAATGCTCCATAATGAAATCGGGAGATCACGACCTTACGTCACCCCGATCAAGTGTAGTTGTTCTTGAGCCCTATGCATGTACTACGATAAACATATTATGATAAGTATATTATGATAAGCATACTATGATGAGCATGTATGATGATGTTATAATACCGCGCCTATATGGCTGGGCAGTCACAGCTAAGGCGGGCAGCTATACACCATGGCCAGACGGCATGGGCAGACACCACTAGTGGGCGGCATGAGATCATACCCCGGACGCGGGAGGCCTGGACGCAGGCTAATGTTATGATTATCACACCAATCCGATATGGACGGGCAGTTTATACACTATTACACCTTACCTATATGGGCGGGCAGCTTATACATTTATGCATATATGATATGACGATAAGTATGAGTAAGACAATATGCATTACTTCTTTTATATTTGACAGTCAGATACAGATGTTTCATAATTATATTTCATTTGTATCATTGTCTTATTTCATTGTTTATGCCTCTCATACTCAGTACAATATTCGTACTGACGTCCGTTTTCTTTGGACGCTGTGTTCATGCCCACAGGTAGACAGGGAGGAGAGCTCGATCGTAGTAGCTGTCAGCCGATTGAAAGCACTCCTTTGTTCTGGAGGTGCTTGATTATCCTTTGTGTATATTCATGTATATGTATTTTGGGCATGACGGGGTCTTGTCCCGTCTTCATGTTCAGCACTCCAGTAGAGGCTCGTAGATACGCAGTGTGGGTTAGATGGTCTCACGAGATTGTTACTATGTATATATATTATTTTGATGGCCGAAAGGCATATGTATATAAAAGTATTTATGCTTCCATATGAAATATGATTTTCCTACAATTTGAGTATAAATGTGATAAAAGAGATAAATGAGTAAGATGAGTAGTAGAACGAGTGGTGCTCGGTGGCTAGCACCGGGTACCCGTCGCGGCCCCTAGCTGGTTCGTGACAGTAACCCAACCCCATATGAATTGAAACCATGTGAAAATGTTGTGTGCATGTTGGTTTGATCAAAAATCAAACAAAAATGGGACTCATGTGCACTATGACCTGTGATTGATAATTACGAACTCAATTACGAACCGTAATTCAAATTATAGTCCGTAATTTTCAATTACGATCATAGACAGTACACTGTAACTTGGGATTGAAAATTGCGAACTCTGTTATGAAACGTAATTCAATTTACGGTCCGTAATTTCAATTACGGTTACACAACCAAAAAAAAGAGAAAAATCCAAAAACATTTTCATTACTTAGTTGTTTTACTATAGCTAATAAGTGCCTCTTTTATAGGAATGACAATGAAGCATGGTACACGAAAGGGTACGGGGCCCCGAGCTTCCGGCCGAGGTAGAGGTCGAGGCAAACAGCCCGAGATCGAGCATGCCTTGCATGATTCCCCCTCTCAGTCTGAAGAGGACGTGGAATGCATGCCAGAAAATAAAAAGAGGGGGGCCCCACATTCGGAGCCCGAGATAATGACACCTTCAAAGTCCGAGTCGGGTTCCTCCCTATCTGAAGAGGGGGAGTCAGACGCGACCACATCGGGACATGAGGGTACAAAAGAAACAGAACAAGAAAGCGGCTCATCTGAACCTGCTTCCATCCAGGCTCAGATATTCAAGGCATATCCAGATCAAGGGGAAGAAGGCTAGGGTCGCCGACTGGCCATACGAACTAAGAAATTGGCAGAAGAGAAACTTCAATTCTCTGTGAAACGCTCCAAAAAATTGTATGATATCAGGTTAGCTCCGACGAAAAAGGGGGGGGGGGGGGGGGGGGGAGGGGAATCCAAAGGAATATTTTAGAAGAACGGATGCTGGTTTTAGAGGGTTTATCGGCGTACGCTCGCATTGCGGAGAATTTACAGTTTTACTTGCTCGGGGCGTTCGGTCATCCGCTAGGGGAGTATTGTCTACAGTTGGTGTAGGATTTTTATGCATCCTATGGGGCCCTCCTACACATAATTAAGAAATCCAGTACCCCATGGCCAGATGTCCCCATGCTTGAGTTTGTCATGGTCCGAAATGTCAAGGTGGAGATTTCCTACAAAGCAATCAACCGAGTGTACTTCGGTGATGATTTCATAGAGTCAGCCGATGAGCATGAGTTCCTTGATAAGAGAGATAGAAAAGAAGAGCGGTACGTGAAGAAGTAGGCTGCATCCTTGATAGCTAAGGGTGATCAAGAGTGGGTTAAAAAGCATCAAGCAAAAATTTGGAAAAGTTGTCTGACCACTGAAGGCAAATTCTGGTTGAGCCTAGGCAGATAAAAAGTGCTCCCAACTGAGGCTGATATTGTTCTCTCCACGAATCAGGTAGTGACAGTCGCTACATTGATGGCCCGCTATCCTGTGAACCTGGGGCCTCTGATCATGAGGAGATTTGAGGCAGAGTGCACCAGCCTGCGGCCTCCTTGGTATTCCCGTGTCTCATCATAGAACTATGTCGGAGAGCGTTAGTACCACCTCTTCCAGAGATAGACCATACTACCAGAGCACCTCACGTGGGAGATTGGAGGTTGATTAAGAAGGGAGAGGAGGCAGATGCTGGGTTAGAGCAACCCGTTGATGACAACGAGACTCAGTTTAAGTTGATCTCGAGCCATACTGAGTAGGGTGCTGCTCCAGAGCAGACTATTCCCATACCTGCTAGTACTGATACTACAGCTACTGTTACTGATGCCCCTGCCACCGCTGCTGACTCGGTTCTGATGAATGTTGATGCTATCACCACTGCTACTAATGCCACTACCGCTGACGCAAGTTCAATGCCTGATGATGCCACAGCTGCAGCTACTGCTAAGCCACCGCCACCACCTGCTGCCGTGCCCGCGACTTCTGCGGGTGCCGCTACTTTGTCTCTTCCACCACGAACAGCAGCTTCAGATGCAGAGTTGCTGAATTTCTCCAAAGCCAATTATCGCGAGATAGCCTTCAAAACACTAAAGGCGGAAAAGATGGTTGGTCTGATTATGACCCAAATTAAGCCCCAAGTGGCAAAACAAATCCGAGAAGCCAAGGCGGAGATTAGAGAAGAATATCAATAGTCTCACAAGGTCTTCCAGGCCAGATTAGATGGGTTCAAGACATGATTGGTTGAGTTAGAGAAGGCCGCACCCGGAGGTGGTTCAACAATATTGAGCAATGAATTGGCCAAGTTGAAGGCCGACTTTGAGGCACTAAAGCCGCAATAGAGAGTCGAAGAGCCAGTTCCTGCCCCACAGATTAATTTGAATTTGGAGATTTCGATTACAAATTTGCTTGAATCTGAGGAAGAGGATGGGGACGAGCCCCGTGCGCTAATGAACGACAAGAGGAAATGGGATGAGATAGATCCATCAGAGGAGGACCCACTAGGGCGGGACCAGAGATTGCGCCGAGAGGAGGAGTGGCAGGTGCAGCGAGCCATGCGCATTTCTCGAATGGAGGCATACCAAGATTCAGGTTCGTCCAGTCATCCCCGACGGATGACCCAGCTGCTACAGAGCCTGCTCGATATGAGCACAGTGCCTAGGGCTAAGTAATCTTGCCTTACTATGTCACGGCTACTCGCCATCTTGCGAATATTCTCTTTTTCTCGCTCTTTATTTCCCTATTAGTGGGTAACTCCCTTGTTTACTCCTTCGATGCTGCCTCGAGCTATCCCTTCTTATACTCATTTATCTTTTATAAACACTGTATTGTCTCCTTGTAATTCATTGTTTAGGCTCTCTGATCCATTACAACTTCATCGTAATTCCACTTACACTGACTCCCTACAGTACTTTATTACTAATAAGTCCCTACTCTTAACGATTATGTTTCTCAAGCTATCCATACCAATTCTTTTCCAAGATTAGCTATAACAATATTCTCAACATAATCTCTTAAGTACGTACATACGTAACACTTCCTCACCATCTTTATTATTCCTCATAGCAGGGTTATGCTTATAATAAGCTAATAATCATAGTTCAACTAATTTATAACCCAGAACATCTTCGAGCTCCTATCAAAACTCTTCTTTTACTTTCCTTTCCTCAAATTCTGTAGTATAAATTTATAATTATAGAGCTAAGAAAAATTCTCACTTTACCACAACTTCCTCCCAACATCAGTATACTTATCTTTGACTCCCTTATACTGGTGATTACTTAGCTAGTTGTTATTCTTCGTTGGCTTTCCATTGTTTCCTCTATACAATTTTATTGGACATAACCTCACATTGATGGTTCATATAGTTCCATAATATATACTATCATATTCGGTATGGTTAGCGACTCGTGAGATACTTTCCAATCTCCGGCAATACTACTATCTTTGTATTATAAAACATCACTCTCTCTCTCTTGGAGATTGCCAATCCGCCTATCATTATTCCTTTTATTGGATTCTTACTCCTTCCGACACTAATATTCCTTTTTGTTGTAACCTAAAGTGTCCTTTGTATTTATCATCCTTTTCACTATCCTCTCGGTAATTAAGTTGGAGACCGTTCTTACTCTCCTTGTCGCTCTTAGGACATGTCACTGCATATCTGGGTGCGGTACAATTTCCCCGGTATGAGGGATTCGAACGACGGTCTAGAAATATCATATCTCACATCATCTTATTTGGCTCGTTAATTCCCCTTATTTTCCTATCATACTTTATTTCTCATACTTGCCCCATAATTCCTGATACATTCTCGAACTTTGGCTTTTTCAAACTAACACATTTCCTTCTTCGGAAATTTTGGGAAGGTCATAATTCGTTTAAGGACTAAATCTGCTCTTCCCCTTTTTTTCAGGATGTTCTTATACACCAATAACCTTTGAATATTAATTATTTTTGATAATCACCTGGCCGACCTTAGCAATCCTTCTACCCCTCGGTTCCTTATAATATCGGAGTTCCTTTCATCATATGGTTTGACTTATTTCCCTTTCTGCTAATTGAAGCCTTGTATCATATCAAAATGCTCATACATATCAGATCCAATGTCTTTTCACTTTTACCTTTCATGACTAATAATTCTCTGGGCTAATGAATTAAGGGGACATCAAAATTTGTCAGGCCCCTTATGAAGTGTCTGGCTATACCCCGCTCCTTTTTCCCTAGTCTTTTCCCAATGACTATCTTCTTAACACCCTTGAAATTCTTCATGCTCTAGGTTCCCAATTCTGATTTATGTCTATATTATACCATTAAAAGTTAATATTCCATACCATCCATTCCCATGTGTCATCCTTTCATTCGCTTAGCTCATTTGTCCTGTAATTCTCCTTAACTACTTGTTTGTATTACAACTATGCATCATAATTCCTCCAGTGTTCTGCCGTTTCTTGTTCCTATCATGAAATCCTTACAAAGTATATCCTTTTCTTTTTTCTTTCGTCGAGTCTTCATCTTCCTTTATGACACTATAGCTGGTTCATATTTATGCATATCCCCCATTATCGTTCTGTTTCCTTTATAATCGAATCTTTGTATTACTTATCAAGGTTCTTATTCTATGTTACTGATGTTTTGCCTTTTGTCCAGACTCGTCTACTTATTATCCTTTCTCCTATCCTTGGTGATTGTTCGATTTTCTTTAATTAATTCATTAGTGTACTTTTCTTACTTTCGTCCTCAAGACCTTCCTTGAGTCCCTTTCCTCCGAAGCACTCTTCTCCGCTTGCTATTTTTTTGGTATTGTCCCTGAAATTCATAAAATATACTTTCCGAATGCAAATCGGTTCTATTGCTAAATCATCTTTTTGGAAGGCTTTCCCGTTTTTCGAGGTAATCATGTCAGTATGGTTGCACATTGACCTCTTCGACTGCCCCTCAAGAGCCGGAAATCCATTGGTATTTTTTCCAAAACCTGCTTATTTTCTCCTAGTTCACATCCTTATTCGTTGTTACTGCCCTTCAGTCCCAGTTATCAGAATCTAATTTCTAACCCTTTACATTCGTCTTCCGTTCCATACTACATACTCCATTCTTTCCGTATACTTACTTTCGAGATTCATCCGAATGGTTCTTTACCGTTGTACTTACCTTCAAGATTCCTATCTTAAGACTTGAGTTAACCTTAGAAACATACCCATCTTAGCAACATACCTCCATTGCTCACACCTTTCCTTTTCTCAGGGCATCCTAATCTTCTTACTCTTGTATACTCACTTTCTCCATTTTTCCTGATGTGATTACATCAGGATTATCCAACTTTAATTTTAGAGGGACTAATGTCGCCTCTCCCTGTAACACTTACCACTTCAACTTCAATACCTTGTTCAGTTAGCACCTTTAACACATCTCAACATCGATTATCGGGGCACGCAAACTGATTGACCACAAATAGAATATCGTATATACCTCTCCTAACACCTTACATACAAAATATTCCCAATACTATTTTAAACTCTTCCTAGTTCTGTAGCTATAATACGTCTTCTCTTTCTTTGCCAAGTACGCCTTATCTCTCACCATCATCTGGAGTTTCCAACCATGAGTTTCACATGCTTCTAATTTCTCTCAAGCTATTCTAGTCCCTCATCCTTCTCTTATGTAGGACTCTTAGTACACTTCCCAGGGGATCACCCATCCTAGTATTACTCTCACCCCAGCACGCTTAACTTTGGAGTCCCGATAGGATCCGGTGCGTTAGTGCTGGTACAATCACATCCACCCTGCTGCGTGACCTTTATCGCATGACCTAGAAAAAGTTGAAGTTCTAACGGATCCCAATAAAATTCTTGTAATGCATCTCCCTCCGGATTGGAAAGATCCCTTTCTTTCCTGACCGAGCAAATGCTGGTTTAGCATTCGAAACTCTCAATAATAACCGTCGATCAACACACGACTGTCTTCCATTCCTAAATTTAAGATTCCTAGTAGTGGCCAAAACATATTGGTCACAGTTATCCATAAGTACTTTGGTTATCGGTTCCTCTAAAACTCTCATTTGTCACCTATTAATGATATCCTACCATAATTGTACACATATAAGAAATTTCAAAACGAGGCACAACCTCAAGCAAATCATAGACACGAGCCCGGGTAGCTCGCTGTGCCTGACTAGTCTCTCCCATCCTTGCCTTGCCCTTCTGGGCCGCCATTGCCTTCTTCGGAGGCATCACTGCAAACACAATAACGGGTCAGATCAGAATCATCCTAATAGCACAGCTCTATCGCACGATCTAAGATTCCAAAGAAAGTAACATCCTAAATGCCCTGTAGCTTCCTGTTTATAGATGTGGTGCACAACACACCGATAAACAAGACTCTACGAGACACGGCCTGTAGACATTCCGAGGACAAACTGCTCTGATACCACTTTGTCACGACCCAACCCCGTAGGCCGTGACTAGTGCCCGATCTGGGCACCTAAACCCATCTATCAAACGTATTCAAATATATAGCAGAAGTCGACAAGGCTATATTCCAAATTTAGACAATTCCCAGAAATATTTTGGCAGAGTCTCCTTTGTTTTTCGGACTATCCAGAATGTTCCTGCACACAGCAAACACCAGCAAAGGCCACACAGGGCTAACAAGGCATCGTATAAACATATGCGGACCGGCCGCCTCGGCGTATGGGATCGCCCAAACAACATATACACATAAGCATACACACTGACCATAACCCACAAACATGTCCACAGACCTCTAAACTGACCGACAGAATCATATGACGGGACAGGGCCCCGCCGTACCCAATAGTCAGATATGCAGAAAATATGTACCTGGCGAAAGATATATATACCAAAAGTGGACTCCGAATCAAGGGAGTACTCCGAAATAGCAGAAGTGGAGCCTAGAGTGGTGGATCACCGGCGTCTGTACCTGCGGGCATGAAACGCAGCCCCCGAAGAAAGGGGTCAGTACGAAAGATGTACTGAGTATGTAAAGCATGGAGTACAACAATGTAGGCCACAACTGAAAGCAAACAGAATACAGAAGAGAGAAATGCCGAACAGTATATCAAATGTTTATCAAAATCATATATACATAATGCAAACAAAATCATGCAAAGCTCAGGAACGTGGTCACCACTCCGACGCTGGTGCCACAAACAGCATAACACCAGAAGGTTCAAATCTCCGTACATCCCCGAACACACACATATGAGCGTATCACATCACAGCCATATCACAGCATAACTCCAAACGGAACCCGGCCCTATGGCGAGGCCTCGGGGAACCGTAACACAGCATACCGCCGAATCATCATAGAGCGCACGAATCATAACCGGCCCGGGAACCGGTGAACGAAGTCATAATAAGGCACGAGCGGAGTCGTGAGCAAACAATGCACTTTGTATATTAAAATAGCCTTTCAAAACTTGATTACTTCATAAGTCAGTTCATTAACCAAAATAGTCAAATAATTAGTTAGTACGACAGTTTATTTCACAAAATGTTTCCAAAGTGGTACGTATGGCTCAAAACATAGTTTGTTACATCATAGTGTTCCGAACATTATTTCATAGAGGACAATTTCAAAATCGAAGATTCTTTGTCGAAGCTTATCCAAAAAGAGAGCCTAGTAGGACAAATAAGGCATCTCGGGGTTAGCGGGCCCACCCCGGGTCAAGTCGAGGTGGCGAACATAATTTATGAACATTTCGGGTCTATAAGATCATACATAAAGATTTCAAAGTAATCCGATTGCATTTGTATAAGTTTCGGACGTTTGATTGCTTTCTAGCCAAAATAGGAACATTAGGCTTCAATTGAATTGAATGAATAGTAGCCATTTTCTAGATCGGATTTCGAGGAGCAGAATTGCTCCCGGGGTTCCGATATCAACCTAACATACTAAGACATGCCAAAAGAAGAAGTGGGAAGCTTTACATACCTTAGGAACGTCTTATGCTCACCCCAAAATCAAATCCCGTTTCGTCCAGAATCTGCAAATGGTCAAAGTTACCTATTAGAGATTCTTAAGCTTAAAAATTCCATTAACTTCGTTTCTGCCTACCGAAATTTTGGCAGCACTTCCCCTATATATCTAACACCCCCGAGACTTAGCTCGGCTCAATAAACATCAACAACAACAACCCAAACGTCACAAACAACATAAACCATAACTAAATCATTCTAACATCCATATTCTTCTTTACTATAAAAGTTGACAACTTTCATTCAAACTTCACAATTCCAAACTTATGTCCACATTATTGTATTCATTCAATCATTCAAGATTATTTAATCACATCCCAATTATGTTCCAAACACTATACATAATTTCAAGAAGTTCCTTACTTTCCATATTTCATCCAAAACATCAACACTTACGACGAACGTACTAACTTGCATTGTTTCATTCCAAATTCATTAACAACAACCATAAGTCACATTTGAAGTTTTAATATCATAACTATACAATGATATACACAAATATACCAAAATTATATACTTTCCCATAATGATCCGCAACCATTTTCCAACGCCAATTCAATTCGTTAAACATTCATTTACGTTATAAAGGTCACAGCGACGCAACTAACGAACTAAATAGAATTCGATTCCCATTCCTTTCCAAAACATACAAGTCACGGCCACAACATCATATATACACACACCCACGGTTTTATTCACATATCAATACTACAGAATTCTCATCTATTCTCAATCCTTAACACATTCATACCAATTCCATAACATTAAAATAACAAAATTCATACCTTTTCTTGAATTTCCGACTTGCCGCAAACGCGCTCCTTTCACCAAACTAATTGTACCCCGTTGGAGAGCGTCTTGAGTGCTCTACAAATATGGAAAGAACAAGACTTTTGGATTAGAATCAAAGCTTGGAGATTTTTTTTTTTCTTTTCTTGGGTTCGGCCGAGACCTTCTTTAGGCTCAAAGTTGAAGTGTTGATTTGTTCTTGATTATTACAAGGAAAATGTTGATATATATCCAAATATGGGTCATGTGAAAATCACATGACCACTTAATAAGAGGCTTGGGCCTTGCCTTGGCCGGCCACCTCCTAATCTTGGGCCTCAATTTTTTTGTTGTCCAATTTCTTGGCCCAATTCATTATAATCCCGTTTTGTAATTCCCGAAACTAATTTCCGAACTTCCAAATTTACCCTCGGCCTTCCCCAATGTCTTAGCACGAATGATTTCATAACCAACATAGTCATATCAACTAGAATCAAAATATTTCCTCATAACACACAAGTCTTAATTATTTCTCGATTTCCAATTATGCGAAAACACGGGACATAACAGGTACGGTGTAATAATGTATAAGCTGCCCGTCCATATCAGATCGGTGTGATAATCATAACATTAGCCTGCGTCCAGGCCTCCCGTGTCCGGGGTACCATCTCATGCCGCCCACTAGTGGTGTCTGCCGATGCCATTTGGCCATGGTGTATCGTATAGCTGCCCGCCTTAGCGGTGACTACCCGGCCAAATAGGCGCGGTGTTATATCATCATCATACACTTATCATAATACATGCATAATGCTTATGAATAACCTTACTTTATCGGGGTGATGTAAGGTCGTGATTCCCCCGATTTCATTATGGAGTAATCATTGACATTCTGCCTCACCTTGAAGGAATTACCACATAAGGTGTGTGTAAGCAATAAATAACATCATGTCATATCTTTTATCTTATATAGCTATTCATAGACATAGGCTTGTAGTTTTTTGGAGTATAGGAACTCATAGAGAGGAAAGAAAATCATGCTAGAAGATTCATTCCATTAGAAAGAAAGGACTATCCTCACATACCTTTGACGTTTAATTAAGCTATCGCTTGCTTGTTCTCCTTCGATATCACGTTTCTACCTTCAAGAGAGAATTCACACTATCGTTAGTTAATTCGACTATAAGAACGCATTACTAATTCTAGGGAAAATTTGGGCAGTACTTCCTTTGTTTATACTACTTTTCCCATATGCTATATCAACTCCCACACGCTCACAACAACATTCACAATATCGCAATCAACAATCATCATTTATATACATTGACCACAATCCACCATTTCTCTTCAATTTCTCCATATTTATGGTTATAGCTTACTATCGCGTTTCCTCATACATAATACTTATTTCATAGCCTAAATGTCATTTATAACGAATTCATAATCACAACACTCCAACATTCATAATTCAACCCAACTACCATCCAATTAACCTTCCAATACCTTAAACAATATGGTTTAGTCATGAAACTTACCTTAGATGATGGTTGAACAATCCTTGAATGGAATTACTCCGCAAGCATCAAAACCCTACTTTACTTTCTTTGGGTTTTCTTGAAAGAGAT
Source organism: Lycium barbarum (assembly GCF_019175385.1). NCBI lineage: Eukaryota > Viridiplantae > Streptophyta > Magnoliopsida > Solanales > Solanaceae > Lycium > Lycium barbarum. Next base: position 99,493,179 of record NC_083339.1, read on the forward strand.
GAGCTTTAGCTAGGTTTCATACACTTTGTCTCATGGATTTGGTGTTATTGATCATGGATTTCCCTTGAACACTCTCCCCCCTTTTGGAACATTCGTCCTCGAATGTTAAACACTCGGGATCCTACGAAAATTTCGCCAGAGTTTCCCCTGTAATATGACACTACCAACCTGTCACAACAACCCATAATATCATTACCTCACAGGGCTTCAACATAATAGCAACATATCTAGGGCGACACGCGGCCAAAAGCAGGAAATGTAAGCATACATACCTTATATCATTGGCGTTTCCTTTTGAATATCCCTTGGGGGTTGAAATAAATGCGGGTACTTGGACTTCATACTCTCTTCCGCTTCCCAAGTCATTTCTTCTCGGTTATTGTTTCGCCACAAGACTTTAACTGAAGCTACCTCTTTATTTCGAAGTCTTCGTACTTGCCTGTCTAGAATAGCAATAGACACTTCTTCATAGGTTAGCTTTTCTGTCACTTGCACATCATTTATCGGGACAATCTTTGTGGGATCTCCAATACACTTGTGGAGCATCGAAACATGGAAGACTGGATGGACTGATTCAAGCTCCGAAGGCAAGTCCAATTCATAGGCGACCTGACCCACCTTGCGGATAATTTTGTAGGGTCCAATGTATCGAGGACTTAGCTTCCCTTTCTTACCAAATCTCATCACCCCATTCATTCGCGATACTTTCAAAAATACCCAATCACCAGCTTGAAATTCCAAGTCTCGTCGGCTATTGTCTGCATAAGACTTTTAGCGACTTTGGGCTGTTAGCAATCGGTCTCGGATCACCTTAACGTTTTCCACCGCTTGCTGAATAAATTCAGGGCCCACTAGCTGTACTTCTCCTATTTCAAACCACCTGATTGGGGATCTATATTTCCTTCCATATAAGGCTTCATATGGAGCCATTTGAATACTGGAATGATAGCTATTGTTATACGCAAATTCGATTAGCGGCAATTGATCATCCCAACTTCCACCGAAATCCAACACACAGGCTCGTAGCATATCTTCCAAGGTCTGAATAGTACGCTCGGCTTGTCCATCGGTCTGCAGATGAAATGTCGTGCTAAGCTTCACTTAGGTGCCTAGACCTTCTTGGAAGGACTTCCAAAACTTGGCTGTAAACTGTGCTCCTCTATCTGTAATAATAGATAATGGTATACCATGGAGTCGCACAATTTCCTTGAGATACAACCTCACATAGTCTTCTGCTGAGTTCGTGGTCCTAACTGGGAGAAAATGTCCTGCTTTCGTCAATCTATCCACGATCACTCATATAGAATTATACCTGCCGCGGGAATGAGGTAATCCCACGATGAAATCCATGTTGATCATTTCCCATTTCCAAGTAGGAATTTCCATTGCTTGCAATAAGCCTCCTGGCTTTTGGTGTTCAATCATTACCTGCTGGCAATTTGGACACTGTGCTACAAATTCTGCCATATCTTTCTTCATGCCATCCCGCCAATACATCATCTTGAGATCACGATACATTTTATTTGCACCCGGGTGAATAGAATACCGGGAACAATGTGCTTCTTCTAGAATTCGTCGGTGCAATTTTGCTACATTCGGCACACATAATATGCCTCGGTATCTATGAATTCCGTCCATAGAAAAATCAAATGAAGACTTCTCTTTTCCATGAGATGTGTCTCTGTAACGACACAATTGAGGATCTTCATATTACCGTTCTTTCACTTCCATATCCAAGGACGAAATTGTGGGATCATTAATGCCAATCCCTGCATTACCTGAATCATTTACACGCACTCCAAGATTAGCTAGTTGGCGGAGCTCATGAACTGTCTCTTTATTTTCCGGAGGGACTTCGCATAAACTGCCCATCGATCGGCGGCTAAGCGCATCGGCTACTACATTCGCTTTTTCAAGGTGGTACAAAATGTTCACATCATAATCCTTCAATAATTCTAACCACCGCCTGTGCCGCAGGTTCAACTCCTTATGCTTGAAAATGTGCTGAAGACTTTTGTGATCTGTATAGATATCAACATGCACACCATACAAATAGTGCCTCCATATTTTTAAGGCATGAATAACCGCAGCCAATTCGAGATCATGAGTTGGATAATTCCTTTCATGTTTCTGTAATTGTCTCGAAGCATATGCAATAACTTTACCATGCTGCATCAAAACGCATCCTAATCCTACATCGGAAGCGTCACAATATACCACATAGCCATCTGATCCTTTTGGAAGTGTTAAGATCGAAGCCGAGGTCAATCTGTCTTTCAACTCTTAGAAACTGCGCTCACAAGCATCATTCCACTGAAATTTGGATGACTTCTGGGTTAGCTTCGTCAATGGGGCTGAAATAGATGAAAAGCCCTCTACGAATCTTCTATAATAACCTGCCAATCTCAGAAAACTACGAACTTCTGTAGGCGTCGTAGGCCTTGGCCAAGTCTTCACAACTTCAATTTTCTGAGTGTAAACTCGAATGCCATCATCTGAAATAACATGGCCCAAAAATGTCACAAAATTTAGCCAAAACTCGCACTTTGAAAATTTTGCATACAATTCTCGGGCACGAAGAATTCCAAGAAAAATTCTAAAATGATCTGCATGCTCTGATTCTGTGCGAGAGTACACCAGAATATCATCGATAAACACTATCCCAAATAAGTCCAAGAGAGGCCTGAATACATTGTTCATCAAATTCATAAACACGACCGGAGCGTTAGTCAATCCAAATGTCATCACCCTGGATTCATAATGGCCATATCTCGTTCTGAAAGCTGTTTTGGGAATATCCGCTTCTCTGACTCTCACTTGATGGTAACCCGACCTCAAATCTAATTTAGAAAACCACTTAGCACCTTGCTGTTGGTCGAATAAGTCATCAATCCTTGAAAGAGGATATTTGTTCTTTATCGTCACTTTTTTCAATTGCCTATAATCGAAGCACATCCGTAAAGAACCGTCTTTCTTTCTCACAAACAAGACCGGCGCTCCCCACGGTGATGAGCTGGGTCAAATAAACCCCTTTTCAAGCAAATCCTTCAACTGTGCCTTTAGCACTTTTAATTCTGCCGGAGCCGTTTGATAAGGAGGAATAGAAATAGGCTTGGTGTCCGGCAACACATCAATAGCGAAGTCAATTTCTCTTTCTAGAGGAAGGCCTGGAAGTTTGTCTGGAAACACATCTGGGAATTCATTCACGACCGGAACTGATTGGAAAGTTGGCAGCTTTGACTCGGTGTCATGTACTCGAACTAAGTGATAAATATAACCCTTGGCTATCATCTTCCTTGCCTTAAGGTAGGAAATAAACCTACCGTTTGGGGATGCTGCATTACCCTTCCATTCAAGCACGGGCTCTCGCGGAAAATTGAAATCGAACTATTTTTAGTCGGCAATCCACATTAGCATTGCATGAGGCCAACCAATCCATGCCCATAATTACATAGAAATCTAACATTTCCAACTCAGTCAAATCAGCTGTGGTCTGGCGATCACATATCACAACTACACAATTTTTATACACTTGTCTTGCTATCACGGGATCACCAACCGGAGTAGACACCTCAAAAGGTTTGATTGGCTCAGGTTTCACCCCAATACAACCAGCAACATATGGAGTAATATAAGAAAGAGTAGAACCCAGATCTATCATTGCATATACATCACGGGAGAATATAGACAATGTACCTGTAACCACATCCGGGGAGGACTCAAGATCCTGCCGTCCGGCTAAAGCATATACACGGGGCTGAGCGGCACCTGAAGTAGATGCTGCCCCTCTACCTCTACCTCGGCCTGCTGAAATCTGGGGAATCTGTCCTGCCGGGCGTGCTGAGGAAGAACCAGCTACTAAACCTGTAGGCTGAACTCCGACTCTACCACTCATGGACAAGCAATCCCTCATCATGTGCCCAACTTGGCCATAAGTATAGCAAGCGTCCGAACCCTGGCGACACTGTCCCGAATGCAATCTACCGCACTGGCTGCATCGCGGTACTGGGAGTCTCCTCTGACTATAATCTTCCCTGAACTGGGAATCTGGTGCCCTCGAACTCTGACCCTGTCCTGAACGGAAGGAGCGATCAAATCTCCTACCTGTAAATCGAGGGGGTGCACTGGTCACCGACTGGCCTGAGTACCCAGAATATGTTTGTCTTGATCCCCCTCTATAACCACTACCTGCTCCTATATATCTAGCCATCTTGCCTTTCCTTCTATTACTATCGCGGTCACTTCTTTGTGGTTGTTGTCGCCCCTCTAAATTCTAAGCATGGGCCTGTATTCGGGAAATATCCATCCCGTCTTGCAAGGAAGCCATTAAAAAATCTCTAAATAAATGTGGCCCTAGGCCAGTTACAAATCTATGTACCCGATCTCCCATGTTGGCTACCATAGCCGGGGCATATCTAGCCAAAGAATTAAATTGCATGCTATACTCCCGGGCACTCATACTCCCTTGCCTCAAATTTAGAAATCTATCCGCTCTAGCTCGGCGGACCTTGGGTGGCAAATAGTGATGAATAAAAGCATCCACGAATTCTTGCCAAACCGGAGGAGGCGCATTCTCTCATCTCGATAATACCCAGTTATTATACCATAAAACAGCCACATCCCGGAGTCTATAAGATGCCAACTCCACGGATTCAGTTTAGAGGCATGGACAATCTTCAATGTCCTCAACACCTCATCTATGAAACCTTGCGGGTCTTCATTCAGTTTTGACCCGAAGAACTCCGGAGGATTTAGACTCATAAAATCACGGACTTTGGTACTTGCTGCCCGATCACTTGAACTCGCATTTTGTCGTTGTACCTATACGGCGACCAATTGTGTCAATAGATGTATGGCATCAGTCATTTGTCGACCCGAAGCAACCGGTGGAGGAATTGGAGCTGGAGCTCCTCCTTGTTCTTCCACATTAGGCGGGGTAGAAGAAGTGTTAGACAAGGCCTCATTATGTGATTCTCCTTCTTATATTTTCATCGGAGGCTCTCTTTCTACCCGCCTCTTTGCCGTAGTCTTGCCCTTCTGGGCGGCTGTAGCTTTTCCCTTTGGCGGCATTCGAAAATCACAACACACTATTAGGGAGGGTAAAATCTTATACATGGCTCTATCGCACGATCTTATAGAAGAAAGATGGTCATTTTTCCTAAATGCCCTGTAGCCTATCGTTTATTGATGTGGCGCGCAACACACCATAAACAAGACTCTACTAGACACGGCTCATAGACACTTCCGAGGACTGAACCGCTCTGATACCACTTTTGTCACGACCCAGCTAGGGGCCGCGATGGGTACCCGGGGCTAGCCACCGAGCACCACTCGTTCTACTACTCATCTTACTCATTTAATGCTCTTTTATCAATTTAGACTTAGGACATAAGAAAATCATCTTTCATTTGAGAACATAAAAATACTTTTATATACACAAGCCTTTGGGCAATCAAATTAATATATATATATATATATATATATATATATATATATATATATATATATGTATAGCAGCAACGCGTGAGACCATCTAACCCACACTGCGCATCTACAAGCCTCTACTGGAGTGCTAAACATAAGTACGGGACAAGACCCCGTCATGCCTAAAAATACATATACATGAATATACACAAAAGAATCTTCATAAGCACCTCCGAACAAAGGAGTGCTTTCAATCAACTGACAGCTACTGCTGGTCTGGGTCGAGCTCTCCTCCCTGTCTACCTGTGGGCATGATCACAGCGTCCAAAGAAAACGGACGTCAGTACGAATATTGTACTGAGTATGAGAGGCATAAACAAGGAAATAAGGCAATGATATACAAGAAGTATAAATATGGAATAACTGTATCTGACTATCAAGTGTAAAAGAAATAATGCATGCTGGCTTACTTATAGTCATCATTAGATCATGTGTGCATAAATATATAAGCTGCCCGCCTATATAGGTACGGTGTAATAATGTATAAGCTGCCCGTCCATATCAGATCGGTGTGATAATCATAACATTAGCCTGCGTCCAGGCCTCCCGCGTCCAGGGTACCATCTCATGCCGCCCACTATTGGTGTCTGCCCATGCCATTTGGCCATGGTGTATCGTATAGCTGCCCGCCTTAGCGGTGACTACCCGGCCAAATAGGCGCGGTGTTATATCATCATCATACATGCTCATCATCATACACTTATCATAATACATGCATAATGCTTATGAACAACCTTACTTTATCGGGGTGATGTAAGGTCGTGATTCCCCCGATTTCATTATGGAGTAACCATTGACATTCTGCCTCACCTTGAAGGAATTACCACATAAGGTGTGTGTAAGAAATAAATAACATCATGTCATATCTTTTATCTTATATAGCTATTCATAGACATAGGCTTGTAGTTTTTTGGAGTATAGGAACTCATGGAGAGGAAAGAAAATCATGCTAGAAGATTCATTCCATTAGAAAGAAAGGGCTATCCTCACATACCTTTGACGTTTAATTAAGCTATCACTTGCTTGTTCTCCTTCGATATCACGTTTCTACCTTCAAGAGAGAATTCGCACTATCGTTAGTTAATTCGACTATAAGAACGCATTACTAATTCTAGGGAAAATTTGGGCAGTACTTCCTTTGTTTATACTACTTTTCCCATATTCTATATCAACTCCCACACGCTCACAACAACATTCACAATATCGCAATCAACAATCATCATTTATATACATTGACCACAATCCACCATTTCTCTTCAATTTCTCCATATTTATGGTTATAGCTTACTATCGCGTTTCCTCATATATAATACTTATTTCATAGCCTAAATGTCATTTACAACGAATTCATAATCACAACACTCCAACATTCATAATTCAACCCAACTACCATCCAACCATAACACTATTCACTCATGAATGACCCATTTCCTATGTCTTTTTACATTTCAAGTATCTTAACCTTCCAATACCTTAAACAACATGGTTTAGTCATGAAACTTACCTTAGATGATGGTTGAACAATCCTTGAATGGAATTACTCCTCTAGCATCAAAACCCTACTTTACTTCCTTTGGGTTTTCTTGAAAGAGATGAGCTTTAGCTAGGTTTCATACATTTTGTCTCATGGATTTGGTGTTATTGATCATGGATTTCCCTTGATTTTCTTGTAAGTGAAGAATGGAGAGTATTCTAGAGGCATCTAGAGAGAAATGTCGTGGAATGAAATGAATTTAATGAGCTTGGGTCTCTTTTTAATGACTTAAAATCTGATCCAGAATGAACAGTAATTGAAGTGCACCGTGGCCGTAAACCCAGTTTACGGTCTGTATTCTAGTTTACGCGTCGTATTTCGTGGTCGTATTTAAGCATATCAAAACCAGAAAGGTATGCAGGGGATCATGGTGATTTACGATCGCAGTTTACAAGCCGTATTTCAATTTACTGTTCGTATTCCAAATCGTATTTAACCATTTGATCATTTGGCAGAAAGTTGAAGTTTTGTAAGTTGGAATACGACATGGTCGTTTACGGGCCGTATACTACTTTACAGTCCGTATTTCATTTTACGACCGACTGAGCCAAAGTGCAAATCTGCAACTTTCACGTCTTCAGAACCTATAATTAGTCATTGTGGAGCATAACCTTATCTCTTATTCCCATTGCCTTTGAAATCTTACTTAGGGTCGACAAACGTCATTCCCTTCTGATTAAAACACCATATACTCGTATTCTTCGTTAGTCTATTCGTTGTGCGTTCACGGGGAAATTTACGAGGTGTAACAAAAACACTTCATATGCTAAGAGATATTCATCCCCCAATTTGGACCAAACTTTTCACACAAAACATTACCCATCCTTTCTCCAAAGTCGTACTACTCCATTTCTCTCACTCATTTCCTTATATACATCCTTCACTTATTAAATTTCTACGTACGAAACTACGGGGTGTATAAAAAGAAGAGACAGATATGTAAAGAAAGAGTCTCCGGGCTGTAGGTCTAGCAGTAGCTCACCCTGGAGTATCTGTTAAAGGCCTTGGATTTCTAGCGAGGTCTCGAACATAACCTGAATAAAAATCTACAATCCACAAGGAGTGTAGTAAGAGTAGTATCAGTACAACACTAGTACTAGTAAGCATCATAGACCAACTAAGATTAGTTAACACATATGAAATATAGAAACCAACAAGTAGAACAGATAAGATAGTCAACAAGAATCAACAGGAACAGTATGTCTCAATATTCACCAGTCATAGCCTATGTTTAAGATTCTAACCCACAAGTCTACCAAGTTTCTAAGATATCACTCCAAAACAAACAACAACACAAGTGTAACTGTCACGACCCGACTAGGGGCCGTGACTAGTACCCGATACTTGTAACGAGCACCCCTTATCTATCATTTTACCTTTACCTCTTAGCAAACCGTATGAACAGTACCATTTTTTTTTTGAACATTAACATTAGCAGCGTCATTATGAACATAGACTAGTAAACTTCGCTATCACTTTACATAGCAGCATTAAGATGCCAAAATACCACATATCTAACTGTACATAACTGACTGTGCATATCTGTCTACGAGCCTCTAGACATAGTACACTTATACATAGATAGGGCCGGGTACTGCTGTGCCCGAATATACATACGCAAAATAGTACCGCGGAAGTGGGGCTCCGGAACAACTGGAGCGCTGTCAAGTGCGGCTGATAGAGCTTCTAGGGTTCAAATCCACCTGTCTGCTGACCTGCGCAGCATGAAACGCAGCGTCCACAAGAAGGGACGTCAGTACAAATAATGTACTGAGTATGTAAGGCATGAATGAAAACATAGTAACTGAATATAGAGTGTGAATAATAACAGATTAGACATACAGAGCTTGTCCTGGAGCAGAAGTAAGTTGTACATGTGTATGCCTTGTAGGCAGATACCATGCAAGCTTAGCCCCTTTTTCAGAACACGGTGTTCCTTATTTTCGTATACAGAAAACAGTACATTTCAGTAAACGGTATCTTTTCCTCACATTTACAGACGTCGAATACATCGGCTCTCCCACCCCCTCCCCAACGGTGTCCCAACATATCATATCATATATATCATACATCACATATACAGACGCCGCGTACGGCTCTCCCATATCCCGCGTCTCGGATGGAATCCAGCTGAATCAGGTGGTGATAAAACAGTTGCCCTTCCCCTTTGCCCATATACATATACATACCAATACACATATACATGTATCTTATAAATAGCATGCATGGAAGCCCAAAGAAAGTCACATATCCATTGGAGTGACGTAAGGTCGGTAACCTCCGATTACATTATGGAACAACCGTAGTCGCTTTGTCTCACCTTGAAGGGACGAGTATTATAAGGCGAGGCTACCAATGAAAAGTGTCATTATGAGAAAAACATCAAATAGGGTCATAAGGTATAGTTTCATTTACTTAGAACCTTTAGAGTAGTCATTACCTGTAATAGAATTAGGGTATCAAGATATAGTTTAACATTTTTATATTTTCCTTTTAATAGCAGAACATATCTACCGTAGGCATTTTTCTCATTTTGGACTACATCGTCATCCATATAAGATCATATTCATCATTTTAGTCATGAAATCAACTTTGTCATGCTTGTCATAGGCGTATTCTTTTTTTCTTGACATCATCGTTACCACGGTCATTATGGACATAATTCCATTAGAATGGTACAGTACTTGACGTTTAATAATCGGAACAAGGGTCAAAAGTTCTCTTTTAGATTCAACTTCGAAACAAGTCAAACGACTCAACAAAGGAAAACCGGGAACAACTGGGCCCACCTCGGGTCAACTGAGGCGGCGTGCCAAATTTGTGTACATTCCATTCTATGACGTCACTTATGAGGGTTTTAAGGTAGTCGGGTCCTATGTAGCAAGTTCTAGAGGCTTAGGAAGTTTTTCCAACTTTTTACACCATTTTTAGTTCAATTCTACTGAACGGGAAAGGGGAAACTTTAGGCGCGGATTCCGGGGGATAGGGTTGTCCCCGAGGCTCATATCCAACTTATTACGTCTAAGACATGCCATAGAAGGAAGGATGAAGCCTTACATACCTCTTGCCGCTCCGTATGCTATCCCGAATTCAAGTCGCAAATCCGCCAAAATCTACAAATTGGTCACATTTACCAACTTTGGTTAGAACTTTTGGAATTGGAATCTTAAAGTAACATTTGTCTACCGAAATTTCGGCAGCACTTCCCCTGTAAATACTCCATCCCACCAAGTTCAACTTGGCCAATTTCAATCAACAACAACCCCAGGAATTCAACCCGGCCAAAGTATCAACAACAATGCCAACAACAATACTAACAATTCAATCAATATACAATTTCCTTCAAGACCTTCCAACTTTCATAAAACAATACTAACCATATAATATATATATCAACAACACCATACTAATATCATTGTCTTCTATACATGTAAGAACATAATATTCAATTTACATAAACTTCCACCAAAACCATAATTCACCCACAATGCATTTTCACCTTCCAATTTCATTAATAACAATCATAATTTGCATCTTGCCACTTTCATTTCCATATTCACATAAACTACAATAAAGTCACATATTTTCCTATAACAACCTCACAACAAATTTTCCATAACAACAAGAACCATTTATCTTCCACATTACACTACAACTATACGGCCAACATCAAGCATACACACTACAACCTCTCCAAATTTATTCAACTTCCATTATTCCACATAGCATTCACAACAATAATAACCAAATACTAGATGAAACAATTGAAACATGATTCCTACACATACATACACATATTACACCTCAGGGCCACATCCCATAATATTGTTCTTCATGAATTTCATCCACTTTTGTACACTACAACATGCATAAATATTCATAACATGTAAAAGAGCACAAGTCCTCACCTTTCTTTTCCTCCACTTCTTCACTTGACTACAACTTGGCAACTTGTATGATTTTGAATTTTTCTTGCTTCAACAGCAACTCCACTTTGTTAAGGACCCTCTACTTGGTAGAAAATGATTTTTGAAGGAATTTTAGTCAATTTTTTCTTGTGGAATTCCTCTTGGCTGAAATGGCCTCAAGGTTTTCTCCTTCTTTTTTTGTTGTTGCTTTTTCTTGAAAGTTCTAGAGAAATAATGAATAAGATGACTAATTAAGTCATCTTATGGACTTATAAATTTTGCTCATATGGGCTTTGGCCCATTTACTATAGATGGCCTAAATGGCCCCTTTTTCCTCCAAGCCCATATTATTATTATTTTGTGCATTTCATGAAAATTTAATTTTTCCACATTCCAAATTTGCCCTTGGTCTCCATCCACATTTCCACGAGTCATATTGCAAATTTCCTTTTATGCCCTTGACCTTTCTCATTATTTCAACTTTAATATTTTCATAACAACTTATATGCCCAGCAAAGTAAAAATATGGCCTTGATTACTGTCTTCCCGCGATTGTCTTGAATTATCCGATTGTACAAGAATGCGGGATATAACATCCTCCCCCCCTTTATAACATTCATCCTCGAATGTTAATTTGGCCTCATAGTGTACCATAATACTTCGGGGAGGTCTCCTTCGTAGATATTTCACATGTCGCTTAGGTCGCTTTTATGTCGTAAGTCCATTGAGTTAGCTCCGAACGTTGGCCCTACGTTAATAAGTTCCCTTTTACTGGAGCTTGAATCGTCATAGTCCCTTTTTGGTCAAACATGTCCTCCCCCCCTTTATTAAGAGGGTCTGCACACGCCTATGCCCTTTAGATAATCGTCGCCTTCCGCGACCTTTACAGTTGTAATTCCTTCTTCGTGGAGTCTGCCGCGTCCGTCGCCTTACTAGACATATTCCCGTATATCGCCGTATTAGGGCCTTCTAGCACCATCTAGTGCGGATTCAACATCGATCTTACCTTATAACATCCATACTTTTCTCCTCCATTCCCAAAGCTTTGTCATGCCTTCTCCCTTTCTGCTAGTCTAGTCCGTCTTCACTTACCCGACTTTTATAGGGTTTTTAACCACCTCATACTCTCTAATTTACTTTAGGCTACCTAATTTTACATTCGTCTCTTGTTCCCCCGTTTATGACATTTTGAGCATATTTCCCAGGGGGTCACCCATCGTGAGATTGCTCTCACCCTAGCACGCTTAACCTCGAAACTTTAATGCATTTCAGTTCCTTGGTGTTAGTATTTCCGCCTCCACTCCCTCGCACTACTTATATCACATAATATGGAACGAGTTGGGGTCTCAGCAGTTTTCTAAACCCCCGCGTAACACGTCTTTTCTTTTATTTACAGTTCTAACCTCCGCAATCTCTAGTATTCATCTTTTTACCTGTGTGTATGGCTACTTGTCGTCCTAATTTCCAAATTCTTAATATGTTCAGCAATACAAAGGGCAGCGTAGGATAAGATAGAATTCGAATCAATTAACACGCATATCATAGATGGTGCCGAAAAAGTACCTGTGGCCGTGTCTGCGGAAGGCTCAGGGTCCTGTCGTCCTGTCAATGCATATAGGCGGTGCGGAGGACCAGCTGAACTAGGTGCCCCTCCTCTACCTCGGCCCCGGCCCGCTGGAGCCTGGGAAGTCTGTCCACGAGGGCGCACGGTCGACGATGAACCAATTGCTGATCCGGCTGGCTGAGTTTGGCCTCCTTCATCCTTTAGTGGGAAGTCACGCACCAAATGGTCAGTTCGATCGCAGGCAAAACAAGCACCTGTTTCCAGGTAATACTGCCCAGAGTGTGGCTTGCCACACCGAGCACATCGTGGTAGGGGCAGCCCCGTCCTGGTAAAATCCGCTCTGTACTGGGATCCTGAAGCTCTAGTACCCTGATCTGGTCCCGAATAGGCAGAGCGATCAAATCTCCTATCCGCAAATCGAGGTGGTGCACTGGCCACTGATTGGCCTGAATGCCTAGACTGCTCTTGTGCCTGCCCCCCTCTATACTCGCTTCTAGCCCCAGAAGATCTGCCTCTTTTTCTGGAACCCCTATCTGGATAACGCTCCTCTCTCCGTGACTGGTACTGTTCTTCCAGATTTTGGGCGTGGGCCTGGATGCGGGTAATAGTCATCCCATCCTGGAGTGAAGCCGTCAAGCCCTCCTTAACCAAGTGTGGCCCTAGCCCGCTCACAAATCGGTGTACATGATCTCCCCTATCCGCTATCATGGCTGGGGTATACCTGGCTAACGAATTAAAACGGAGGCTGTATTCTCGAACGCTCATATTTCCCTGTCTCAGGTTCAAGAACATATTGGCTCGAGCTCCTCGAACCTCTGGCGGTAAGAAATGTCGTAGAAATGCCTCTGTAAACTCCTACCAAACCGGAGGGGGTGCATTTTCTCCCCTCGAAGATATCCAGCTGCTGTACCACAGAACTGCCACATCCCGCAGCCTGTATGAAGCCAACTCTACGGACTCCGTATCCGAAGCATGTATAATCCTCAGAGTCCTCAGCATCTCATCTATGAAACTCTGCGGGTCTTCCTCTGGTTTTGATCCATAAAACTCTGGTGGCTTTAGGGTAATAAAGTCACGAGCCCTTGCGCTTACCGCCCTGTCTCCCAGGTCTACATCTTGCCGCTGAGCCTGTGCGGCAACTAACTGGGTCAATAACTGGATGGCCTCTGCCATCTACTGGCCCGAAGCTACCGGCGGTGGGACTGGAGGTGCGGGGGCTGGGGTTGGGATTCTTTCCTGCTCTGCTGGTGCAGGGGGAGCAGGAAAGGTTTAAGGGGGAGCTTCATTATGAGATTCTCCTTCTTCTAGCTCCCGTTCAACTCTCCTTCCAGCCACTGTCTCGCCCTTCTGGGCTGCCCTAGCTTTCTTCTTCGGCGGCATTACTGAAACCATAACATAGGATTAAGAAAGGAGTATGGAAACCTGGTAGCATAGCTCTACCGCACGATCTTAGAATACAAAGAAGGTCATATTTCCTAAATGCCCTGTAGCCTCCTGTCTATAAGTGTGGCGCGCTACACACCCATAAACACGACTCTACTGGACACGGCTCGTAGACAAACCCCTAGGACCGAACTGCTCTGATACCACTTCTGTCACGACCCGACTAGGGGCCGTGATGAGTACCCGATACTTGTACCGAGCACCCCTTATCTATCATTTTACCTTTACCTCCTAGCAAACCGTATGAACAGTACCATATATTTTTTTTTGAACATTAACATTAGCAGCGTGATTATGAACATAGACTAGTAAACTTCGCTATCACTTTACATAGCAGCACTAAGATGCCAAAATACCACATATCTAACTGTACATAACTGACTGTGCATATCTGTCTACGAGCCTCTAGACATAGTACACTTATACATAGATAGGGCTGGGTACTGCTGTGCCCGAATATACATACGCAAAATAGTATCGCGGAAGTGGGGCTCCGGAACAACTGGAGCGCTGTCAAGTGCGGCTGATAGAGCTTCTAGGGTTCAAATCCACCTGTCTGCTGACCTGCGCGGCATGAAACGCAGCGTCCACAAGAAGGGACGTCAGTACAAATAATGTACTGAGTATGTAAGGCATGAATGAAAACATAGTAACTGAATATAGAGTGTGAATAATAACAGATTAGACATACAGAGCTTGTCCTGGAGCAGAAGTAAGCGGTACATTTGTATGCCTTGTAGGCAGATACCATGCAAGCTTAGCCCCTTTTTCAGAACACGGTGTTCCTTATTTTCGTATACAGAAAATAGTACATTTCAGTAAAAGGTATCTCTTCCTCACATTTACAGACGCCGAATACATCGGCTCTCCCACCCCCTCCCCAACGGTGTCCCAACATATAATATCATATATATCATACATCACATATACAGACGCCGCGTACAGCTCTCCCATATCCCGCGTCCGGGCATCCCGCGTCGGGATGGAATCCAGCTGAATCAGGTGGTGATAAAACAGTTGCCCTTCCCCTTTCCCCATATACATATACATACCCATACACATATACATGTATCTTATAAATAGCATGCATGGAAGCCCAAAGAAAGTCACATATCCATCGGAGTGACGTAAGGTCGGTAACCTCCGATTACATTATGGAACAACCGTAGTCGCTTTGTCTCACCTTGATGGGACGAGTATTATAAGGCGAGGCTACCAATGAAAAGTGTCATTATGAGAAAAACATCAAATAGGGTCATAAGGTATAGTTTCATTTACTTAGAACCTTTAGAGTAGTCATTACCTGTAATAGAATTAGGGTATCAAGATTTAGTTTAACATTTTTATATTTTCCTTTCAATAGCAGAACATATCTACCGTAGGCATTTTTCTCATTTTGGACTACATCGTTATCCATATAAGATCATATTCATCATTTTAGTCATTAAATCATCTTTGTCATGCTTGTCATAGGCGTATTCTTTTTTTCTTGACATTATCGTTACCACGGTCATCATGGACATAATTCCATTAGAATGGTACAGTACTTGCCGTTTAATAATCGGAACAAGGGTCAAAAGTTCTCTTTTAGATTCAACTTCGAAACAAGTCAAACGAGTCAACAAAAGAAAACCGGGAAAAACTTGGCCCACCTCGGGTCAACTGAGGCGGCCTGCCAAATTTGTGTACATTCCATTCTATGACGTCACTTATGAGGGTTTTAAGGTAGTCGGGTCCTATGTAGCAAGTTCTAGAGGCTTAGGAAGTTTTTCCAACTTTTTACACCATTTTTAGTTCAATTCTACTGAACGGGAAAGGGGAAACTTTAGGCGCGGATTCCGGGGGATAGGGTTGTCCCCGAGGCTCATATCCAACTTATTACGTCTAAGACATGCCATAGAAGGAAGGATGAAGCCTTACATACCTCTTGCCGCTCCGTATGCTATCCCGAATTCAAGTCGCAAATCCGCCAAAATCTACAAATTGGTCACATTTACCAACTTTGGTTAGAGCTTTTGGAATTGGAATCTTAAAGTAACATTTGTCTACCGAAATTTCGGCAGCACTTCCCCTGTAAATACTCCATCCCACCAAGTTCAACTTGGCCAATTTCAATCAGCAACAACCCCGGGAATTCAACCCGGCCAAAGTATCATCAACAATGCCAACAACAGTACTAACAATTCAGTCAATATACAATTTCCTTCAAGACCTTCCAACTTTCATAAAACAATACTAACCTTATAATATATATATCAACAACACCATACTAATATCATTGTCTTCTATACATATAAGAACATAATATTCAATTTATATAAACTTCCACCAAAACCATAATTCACCCACAATGCATTTTTCACCTTCCAATTTCATTAATAACAATCATAATTTGCATCTTGCCACTTTCATTTCCATATTCACATAAACTACAATAAAGTCACATATTTTCCTATAACAACCTCACTACAAATTTTCCATAACAACAAGAACCATTTATCTTCCACATTACACAACAACTATACGGCCAACATCAAGCATACACACTACAACCTCTCCAAATTTATTCAACTTCCATTATTCCACATAGCATTCACAACAATAATAACCAAATACTAGATGAAACAATTGAAACATGATTCCTACGCATACATACACATATTACACCTCACGGCCACATCCCATAATATTGTTCTTCATGAATTTCATCCACTTTTGTACACTACAACATGCATAAATATTCATAACATGTAAAAGAGCACAAGTCCTCACCTTTCTTTTCCTCCACTTCTTCACTTGACTACAACTTGGCAACTTGTATGATTTTGAATTTTTCTTGCTTCAACAACAACTCCACTTTGTTAAGGACCCTCTACTTGGTAGAAAATGATTTTCGAAGGAATTTTAGTCAATTTTTTCTTGTAGAAAATGGCCTCAAGGTTTTCTCCTTCTTTTTTTGTTCTTGCTTTTTCTTGAAAGTTCTAGAGAAATAATGAATAAGATGACTAATTAAGTCATCTTATGGACTTATAAATTTTGCTCATATGGGCTTTGGCCCATTTACTATAGATGGCCTAAATGGCCCCTTTTTCCTCCAAGCCCATATTATTATTATTTTGTGCTTTTCATGAAAATTTAATTTTTCCACATTCCAAATTTGCCCTTCGTCTCCCTCCACATTTCCACGAGTCATATTGCGAATTTCCTTTTATGCCCTTGACCTTTCTCATTATTTCCACTTTAATATTTTCATAACAACTCATATGCCCAGCAAAGTAAAAATATGGCCTTGATTACTGTCTTCCCGCGATTGTCTTGAATTATCCGATTGTACAAGAATGCGGGATATAACATCCTCCCCCCTTTAGAACATTCGTCCTCGAATGTTAATTTGGCCTCATAGTGTACCATAATACTTCGAGGAGGTCTCCTTCGTAGATATTTCACATGTCGCTTAGGTCGCTTTTATGTCGTAAGTGCATTGAGTTAGCTCCAAACGTTGGCCCTACGTTAATAAGTTCCCTTTTACTGGAGCTTGAATCGTCATAGTCCCTTTTTGGTATAACATGTCCTCCCCCCCCCTTTATAAAGAGAGTCTGCACACGCCTATGCCCCTTAGATAATCGTCGCCTTCCGCGACCTTTACAGTTGTAATTCCTTCTTCGTGGAGTCTGCCGCGTCCGTCCCCTTACTAGACATATTCCCGTATATCGCCGTATTAGGGTCTTCTAGCACCATCTAGTGCGGATTCAACATCGGTCTTACCTTATAACATCCATACTTTTCTCCTCCATTCCCAAAGCTTTGTCATGCCTTCTCCCTTTCTGCTAGTCTAGTCCGTCTTCACTTACCCGACTTTTATAGGGTTTTTAACCACCTCATACTCTCTAATTTACTTTAGGCTACCTAATTTTACATTCGTCTCTTGTTCCCCCGTTTATGACATTTTCAGCATATTTCCCAGGGGGTCACCCATCGTGAGATTGCTCTCACCCTAGCACGCTTAACCTCGAAACTTTAATGCATTTCAGTTCCTTGGTGTTAGTATTTCCGCCTCCACTCCCTCGCACTACTTATATCACATAATATGGAACGAGTTGGGGTCTCAGCAGTTTTCTAAACGCCCGCGTAACACGTCTTTTCTTTTATTTACAGTTCTAACCTCCGCAATATCTAGTATTCATCTTTTTACCTGTGCGTATGGCTACGTTTCGTCCTAATGTCCAAATTCTTAATATGTTCAGCAATACAAAGGGCAGCGTAGGATAAGATAGAATTCGAATCAATTAACACGCATATCATAGAAGGTGCCGAAAAAGTACCTGTGGCCGCGTCTGCGGAAGGCTCAGGGTCCTGTCGTCCTGTCAATGCATATAGGCGGTGCGGAGGACCAGCTGAACTAGGTGCCCCTCCTCCACCTCGGCCGCGGCCCGCTGGAGCCTGGGAAGTCTATCCACGAGGGCGCACGGTCGACGATGAACCAATTGCTGATCCGGCTGGCTGAGTTTGGCCTCCTTCATCCTTTAGTGGGAAGTCACGCACCAAATGGTCAGTTCGACCGCAGGCAAAACAACCACCTGTTTCCAGGTAACACTGCCTAGAGTGTGGCTTGCCACACCGAGCACATCGTGGTAGGGCAGCCCCATCCTGGTAAAATCCGCTCTGTACTGGGATCCTGAAGCTCTAGTACCCTGATCTGGTCCCGAATAGGCAGAGCGGTCAAATCTCCTATCCGCAAATCGAGGTGGTGCACTGGCCACTGATTGGCCTGAATGCCTAGACTGCTCTTGTGCCTGCCCCCCTCTATACTCGCTTCTAGCCCCAGAAGATCTGCCTCTTTTTCTGGAACCCCTATCTGGATAACGCTCCTCTCTCTGTGACTGGTACTATTCTTCCAGATTTTGGGCGTGGGCCTGGATGCTGGTAATAGTCATCCCATCCTGGAGTGAAGCCGTCAAGCCCTCCTTAACCAAGTGTGGCCCTATCCCGCTCACAAATCGGTGTACATGATCTCCCCTATCCGCTATCATGGCTGGGGCATACCTGGCTAACGAATTAAAAAGGATGATGTATTCTCGAATGCTCATATTTCCCTGTCTCAGGTTCAAGAACATATCGGCTCGAGCTCGTCGAACCTCTGGCGGTAAGAAATGTCGTAGAAATGCCTCTGTAAACTCCTGCCAAACCGGAGGGGGTGCATTTTCTCCCCTCGAAGATATCCAGCTGCTGTACCACAGAACTGCCACATCCCGCAGCCTGTATGAAGCCAACTCTACGGACTCCGTATCCGAAGCATGTATAATCCTCAGAGTCCTCAGCATCTCATCTATGAAACTCTGCGGGTCTTCCTCTGGTTTTGATCCATGAAACTCTGGTGGCTTCAGGGTAATAAAGTCACGAGCCCTTGCGCTTACCGCCCTGCTCCCAGGTCTACATCTTGCCGCCGAGCCTGTGCGGCAACTAACTGGGTCAATAACTGGATGACCTCTGCCATCTGCTGGCACGGAGCTACCGGCGGTTGGACTGGAGGTGCGGGGGCCGGAGCTGGGACTCTTTCCTGCTCTGCTGGTGCAGGGGGAGCAAGAAAGGTTTGAGGGGGAGCTTCATTATGAGATTCTCCTTCTTCTAGCTCCCGTTCAACTCTCCTTCCAGCCACTGTCTCGCCCTTCTGGGCTGCCCTAGCTTTCTTCTTCGGCGGCATTACTGAAACCATAACATAGGATTAAGAAAGGAGTATGGAAACCTGGTAGCATAGCTCTACCGCACGATCTTAGAATACAAAGAAGGTCATATTTCCTAAATGCCCTGTAGCCTCCTGTCTATAAGTGTGGCGCGCTACACACCCATAAACAAGACTCTACTAGACACGGCTCGTGGACAAACCCCTAGGACCGAACTGTTCTGATACCACTTCTGTCACGACCCGACTAGGGGCCGTGACGAGTACCCGATACTTGTACCGAGCACCCCTTATCTATCATTTTACCTTTACCTCTTAGCAAACCGTATGAACAGTACCATATTTTATTTTATTTTTAAACATTAACATTAGTAGCGTCATTATGAACATAGACTAGTAAACTTCGCTATCACTTTACATAGCAGCATTAAGATGCCAAAATACCACATATCTAACTGTACATAACTGACTGTGCATATCTGTCTACGAGCCTCTAGACATAGTACACTTATACATAGATAGGGCCGGGTACTGCTGTGCCCGAATATACATACGCAAAATAGTACCGCGGAAGTGGTGCTCCGGAACAACTGGAGCGCTGTCAAGTGCGGCTGATAGAGCTTCTAAGGTTCAAATCCACCTGTCTGCTGACATGCGTGGCAGGAAACGCAGCGTCCACAAGAAGGGACGTCAGTACAAATAATGTACTGAGTATGTAAGGCGTGAATGAAAACATAGTAACTGAATATAGATTGTGAATAATAACAGAATAGACATACAGAGCTTGTCCTGGAGCAGAAGTAAGCTGTACATGTGTATGCCTTGTAGGCAAATACCATGCAAGCTTAGCCCCTTTTTCAGAACACGGTGTTCCTTATTTTCGTATACAGAAAATAGTACATTTCAGTAAACGGTATCTCTTCCTCACATTTACAGACGCCGAATACATCGGCTCTCCCACCCCCTCCCCAACGGTGTCCCAACATATCATATCATATATATCATACATCACATATACAGTCACCGCGTACGGCTCTCCCATATCCCGCGTCCGGGATGGAATCCAGCTGAATCAGGTGGTGATAAAACAGTTGCCCTTCCCCTTTCCCCATATACATATACATACCCATACACATATACATGTATCTTATAAATAGCATGCATGGAAGCCCAAAGAAAGTCACATATCTATCGGAGTGACGTAAGGTCGGTAACCTCCGATTACATTATGGAACAACCGTAGTCGCTTTGTCTCACCTTGAAGGGACGAGTATTATAAGGCGAGGCTACCAATGAAAAGTGTCATTATGAGAAAAACATCAAATAGGGTCATAAGGTATAGTTTCATTTACTTAGAACCTTTAGAGTAGCCATTACCTGTAATAGAATTAGGGTATCAAGATATAGTTTATCATTTTTATATTTTCCTTTTCATAGCAGAACATATCTACCGTAGGCGTTTTTCTCATTTTGGACTACATCGTCATCCATATAAGATCATATTCATCATTTTTGTCATGAAATCATCTTTGTCATGCTTGTCATAGGCGTATTCTTTTTTTCTTGGCATCATCGTTACCACGATCATCATGGACATAATTCCATTAGAATGGTACAGTACTTTCCGTTTAATAATCGGAATAAGGGTCAAAAGTTCTCTTTTAGATTCAACTTCGAAACAAGTCAAACGAGTCAACAAAGGAAAACCGGGAAAAACTGGGCCCACCTCGGGTCAACTGAGGCGGCGTGCCAAATTTGTGTACATTCCATTCTATGACGTCACTTATGAGGGTTTTAAGGTAGTCGGGTCCTATGTAGCAAGTTCTAGAGGCTTAGGAAGTTTTTCCAACTTTTTACACCATTTTTAGTTCAATTCTACTGAATGGGAAAGGGGAAACTTTAGGCGCGGATTCCGGGGGATAGGGTTGTCCCCGAGGCTCATATCCAACTTATTACATCTAAGACATGCCATAGAAGGAAGGATGAAGCCTTACATACCTCTTGCCGCTCCGTATGCTATCCCGAATTCATGTCGCAAATCCGCCAAAATCTACAAATTGGTCACATTTACCAACTTTGGTTAGAGCTTTTGGAATTGGAATCTTAAAGTAACATTTGTCTACTGAAATTTCGGCAGCACTTCCCCTGTAAATACTCCATCCCACCAAGTTCAACTTGGCCAATTTCAATCAACAACAACCCCGGGAATTCAACCCGGCCAAAGTATCAACAACAATGCCAACAACAATACTAACAATTCAATCAATATACAATTTCCTTCAAGACCTTCCAACTTTCATAAAACAATACTAACCTTATAATATATATATCAACAACACCATACTAATATCATTGTCTTCTATACATGTAAGAACATAATATTCAATTTACATAAACTTCCACCAAAACCATAATTCACCCACAATGCATTTTTCACCTTCCAATTTCATTAATAACAATCATAATTTGCATCTTGCCACTTTCATTTCCATATTCACATAAACTACAATAAAGTCACATATTTTCCTATAACAACCTCACAACAAATTTTCCATAACAACAAGAACCATTTATCTTCCACATTACACTACAACTATACGGCCAACATCAAGCATACACACTACAACCTCTCCAAATTTATTCAACTTCCATTATTCCACATAGCATTCACAACAATAATAACCAAATACTAGATGAAACAATTGAAACATGATTCCTACACATACATACACATATTACACCTCACGGCCTGTTATATCCCGTGTTTTCACACGTTTGGAAAAATTTGAGATATCTTTGATTTGTGAGAAATAAGGTCAAAATTTGATTTTTTTTCTTGACATAGGAGTTGTGCATGAAAGAATGTTGATGCGAAAGTGCCGAACAAGGCTAAGGGCAAATTTGGGATTTTGGAAATTTGCTTCGGGAATTACAAAACGAGATTTTTAACAAATTAGGCCAAGAAAAATTTGGTGAAAATTTAAGCCCAAGTTAGGGGTGTGGCCGGCCAAAGGGGAGGCCCAAGCCCCATTTAAATGGTCATGTGAATTACATGTGACCATTTAATCAAGATGTATAAATTCATCCATATCCTTTAGAATTTTCAAGAAAACCAAACAAATCAAAAAAACAAATTGAAGAACACCCCAAAGCAAGAACCATTCGGCCTAGCCAAGCAAAAAAAAAAATCACTTCCAAAAATATTGCTCCTAAATTTTGTCTCTTGGTGAATTTCTACTAAGTCGAGGTCCCTTTATAACTTGGTGCAATTGTTTTGAAAGAAGGAGCACTTGTTTGTTCAATATGACAACTTGTTCAAGTGAAGAAAATTGAAGAAAAAGGTAAGAATTCATTCTATGTTGTTATGTTATGAAGGCTTGTTTGTGTTGTAGTATATAGAAATGAGTTGAAAGTATGGAAAAATTGAAGTTTGCAAAGTGGGTATGGAATGTAGAGTGTGGCCGTGTGTGTGTGTGCTTGTATAGATGTGATTAGTTGAATTTTATGTTACATTCTAATTGTTTGTAGGATG
The DNA here is from genome assembly GCF_019175385.1 of Lycium barbarum. NCBI lineage: Eukaryota > Viridiplantae > Streptophyta > Magnoliopsida > Solanales > Solanaceae > Lycium > Lycium barbarum. Next base: position 99,516,324 of record NC_083339.1, read on the forward strand.
GAATGCATATTGGAAATGAAAGTTGAATAAATTTGATGGAAGATGGAAAAATTGAATATGGCCGTGTGGTATAGACATTGAAATGGGAATGGATTAATTTTGTTTAACATGTTAGTTGTGTTGTGGTGATGCTTGCAATGTAAATGAAGATAATATGATATAAGTTTGCATTGAAATGGAAAGTAGAAGTTTATGTCGTTTTATGATGATTTTATGACATTATGAAAATGGAGTTGTTAAGGATACAAATTATGATGACCATTGATGGATTTGGAAGATGGGAACATGTTATGAATATGTATGCCAAAGATTAAAAGTTTTGGATGAAATATGATCTTGGTGGAAAATTGTATATCTTGTATATCGTGTGAATATTTTGTGAAAACGATATGGAAAGCTTCTAACCTATATAGTGATGATCTTGATTAATGATGAATATGAAAATATGGAGCTTAGCTTGGAAGTGTGAAGTCGGAATGAACGTTATTGCATTATGTCGGAAAGTAGAACTAGTTGCCTTCTATTGTGCTATATTGTAATGATTGTTGACTTTGTTGATGTTGTTGGGTTGTTGTTGCTACTATTTGAGCCGAGATGATTCTCGGGGGTGCTATATTTATAGGGGAGGTGCTGCCGAAATTTCGGTAGCCAAAAATGAAGTTAAGCGAATTTTAAGCTTTGAAATCCCTAATTGGTAACCTTGACCATTTGCAGATTCTGGACGAAACGGGACTTAGGTTTTGGGCTAGCGTAAGTCGTATAAAAAGGTATGTAAGGCTACCCATTCCTTCCTTTGGCATGTCTTAGTATGCTAGGTCAATATCGGAACCCCGGGAGCAATTCTGCTCCTCGAAATCCGAATTAGAAAATGGCTACTATTCATGCAATTCAACTGAAGCTTAAAGACCCTATTTTGGCTAGAAAGTAACCAAATGTCTGAAACTTATGCGAACGTAGTCGGATCACTCCGAAACCTTTATGTATGACCACATAGACCTCAAATGTCCGTGATTCATGTCTACCACCTCGACTTGACCCGAGGTGGGCCCGCTAAGTCCGAAATCCTTTTGTTTGCCCTGTAAGGTTCACTTTGGTATAACGACAGTAAAGGACTTTCGTTTATGAGTTTAACTATCATAAAATAATATTTTGAACGCCACGGTATCCTAAACTATAATTTGAACAACAATGATTATTTTGGAAATATTTTTGGTGAAATGAACCCCGTTTAATTAATCATCCGAATTATTTTGACTACTGGGTCAACCTATGATTCTATCAAGCTTATAAAAAAGGTATTTCGACATTCTAAATTACATTTTGAAATATAAACATAATTTTGGGAGAACTTTTGTGAAACAAACCCCGTAATGACTACTTGTTCAGACTAGTTGGACTAACGGGCCGACATATGACCATATTGGGCCATATAGCTATTCCGATTCATAAATTGAATTAGTCGTTCATGACTCAACTCGTGCCCATTATTTTGATATCGCTCACAGGTCCCCGGGCCGGTTATTGATCGCGCGAATTATGACAAGTCGACCATATGCCCTTTTGTTGACATGAGTATCCGAGCATAGGTGTTCCGATACAATTACTCCGCTAGAGTTATTTTGATATAAGTATTCAGACATGAATATTTTGGTCGAGTAATCCGTTATGAATATTCCGATAGTACGTTCAATCACTCTCACCAGTCTTATAAATGTTTGGACACGTAAGATGACTCCAGATGTTTGGGTTGATACCTTCTATCGTGTCGTCTAAAAAGTTATGTACATGCTCTATGACTACTGTCCGATTCCTTGAACTGATTCGTCGATTGAAATCTGCTCTGAAACGTTCGTGACGATTCTGTGGTAAAAGTATCCGTAAATTTCACACATCAATTCTGATCGTTCCGGAATACGTCTATAATCCTCAAACATCAATAAGTATTCGTATCTATCGAGTCTGAAAATATATGTATATGATTTCTCACTACTCCGTTCGTGCAAGTTTTAGCATGTCTATTCACTGAGCCGGACCAAGCTATGCTGTCGTGCGCTATTTCCCTAAGTTGCCTATGATGTTCTGGAATAAAACTGTGAGGGGTGGTCTGGGCTGAGCTCGATCCCCAAAGCGGACAGTGTCTGCTCTGCGTGATTTGATACCAGGCAGACGCGTTGGGAGTGTACTGGGCGAAGTTCGAGCTCCCGAGACTGATCCGTGACCCGTGTACTGGGCAGAGCTCGAGCGGGAAAAACGGGCAGTTTTTGCATGGGATGACCACTGTACTGGGCTGAGCTCGAGGTGGCATACCCTTTGTAGATGCGCATTCTGATATGATATGATATGATTTGATACGATACGATTATGTATGGTGTGACCACTGTACTGGGCTGAGCTCGAGGTGGCACACTCTTTGTAAACATCATATGATTCATAGGTTGCAACATCTGATTCGATACGCTACGGCGTTCTGATACTCTGTACGGCCTGTATTCCAATCGGCATACCATATCGTCTGAGTACTCGGTAAGTCCCGTATTCCTTTTAATGTATGGCGTTATCTGAGCATTCTGTATGTCCTGCCTTCCGTCTGACACATGAATTAGGTAGGCATAAGTTGCATCTGGAAACTCTGTACCCTTGGTAACCTGTCTGACAGATTAGAGTGGTTTATATGATATGTGACGATCTGTATGACCTTGGCCTGAGAAGTGAGTGACTTTGACATTCTGAACTAATTACTTATTCTTGTACCGCTTGTTTCGATTATAGTTCTGATTTCTGTATTCCATGCTTTACATACTCAGTACATATTCCGTACTGACCCCCTTTCTTCGGGGGCTGCATTTCATGCCCGCAGGTACAGACGCTTTCAGTGGTGATCCGCCAGCCTAGGGTACACAGTCTGCTATTTGGAGCACTCCTTTGATCCGGAGCCCATACTTTTGGTACAGAACTCTTGTTGTATGTGGTTTCGTGTTTATGATTTCTGTTGGGTACGGCGGGGCCCTGTCCCGTCATATGATTCTGTTGTCTGTATTAGAGGCCTGTAGTCATGTTTGTGGGTCATGGGTCGTGTTTGGTCAGTGACGTTTGTTTGATTTGTGCCAGTCTGTTCCTTCGCTACGTTAATATGGTTAACCTATGTTTTATGGCATAAATAATGGTTTACGCGATATGTTTGCAATCTAGGACGCACGAGATTCATTATTTGTAGACATAAGTAAAAATTGGTCGGTAAGTACGTATGAGTGTCCACGTCGGACACTAGTCGCGGCTTACGGGGTTGGGTCGTGACACGACCACATCCCATAATATTGTTCTTCATGAATTTCATCCACTTTTGTACACTACAACATGCATAAATATTCATAACATGTAAAAGAGCACAAGTCCTCACCTTTCTTTTCCTCCACTTCTTCACTTGACTACAACTTGGCAACTTGTATGATTTTGAATTTTTCTTGCTTCAACAACAACTCCACTTTGTTAAGGACCCTCTACTTGGTAGAAAATGATTTTTGAAGGAATTTTAGTCAATTTTTTCTTGTGGAATTCCTCTTGGCCGAAATGGCCTCAAGGTTTTCTCCTTCTTTTTTTGTTCTTGCCTTTTCTTGAAAGTTCTAGAGAAATAATCAATAAGATGACTAATTAAGTCATCTTATGGACTTATAAATTTTGCTCATATGGGCTTTGGCCCATTTACTATAGATGGCCTAAATGGCCCCTTTTTCCTCCAAGCCCATATTATTATTATTTTGTGCTTTTCATGAAAATTTAATTTTTCCACATTCCAAATTTGCCCTTCGTCTCCCTCCACATTTCCACGAGTCATATTGCGAATTTCCTTTTATGCCCTTGACCTTTCTCATTATTTCCACTTTAATATTTTCATAACAACTTATATGCCCAGCAAAGTAAAAATATGGCCTTGATTACTGTCTTCCTGCGATTGTCTTGAATTATCCGATTGTACAAGAATGCGGGATATAACATCCTCCCCCCCTTTAGAACATTCGTCCTCGAATGTTAATGTGGCCTCATAGTGTACCATAATACTTCAGGGAGGTCTCTTTCGTAGATATTTCACATGTCGCTTAGGTCGCTTTTATGTCGTAAGTTCATTGAGTTAGCTCCGAACGTTGGCCCTACGTTAATAAGTTCCCTTTTACTGGAGCTTGAATCGTCATAGTCCCTTTTTGGTCTAACATGTCCTCCCCCCCTTTATTAAGAGGGTCTGCACACGCCTATGCCCTTTAGATAATCATCACCTTCCGCGACCTTTACAGTTGTAATTCCTTCTTCGTGGAGTCTGCCGCGTCCGTCCCCTTACTAGACATATTCCCGTATATCGCCGTATTAGGGCCTTCTAGCACCATCTAGTGCGGATTCAACATCGGTCTTACCTTATAACATCCATACTTTTCTCCTCCATTCCCAAAGCTTTGTCATGCCTTCTCCCTTTCTGCTAGTCTAGTCCGTCTTCACTTACCCGACTTTTATAGGGTTTTTAACCACCTCATACTCTCTAATTTACTTTAGGCTACCTAATTTTACATTCGTCTCTTGTTCCCCCGTTTATGACATTTTCAGCATATTTCCCAGGGGGTCACCCATCGTGAGATTGCTCTCACCCTAGCACGCTTAACCTCGAAACTTTAATGCATTTCAGTTCCTTGGTGTTAGTATTTCCGCCTCCACTCCCTCGCACTACTTATATCACATAATATGGAACGAGTTGGGGTCTCAGCAGTTTTCTAAACGCCCGCGTAACACGTCTTTTCTTTTATTTACAGTTCTAACCTCCGCAATCTCTAGTATTCATCTTTTTACCTGTGCGTATGGCTACTTTTCGTCCTAATTTCCAAATTCTTAATATGTTCAGCAATACAAAGGGCAGCGTAGGATAAGATAGAATTCGAATCAATTAACACGCATATCATAGAAGGTGCCGAAAAAGTACCTGTGGCCGCGTCTACGGAAGGCTCAGGGTCCTGTCGTCCTGTCAATGCATATAGGCGGTGCGGAGGACCAGCTGAACTAGGTGCCCCTCCTCTACCTCGGCCGCGGCCCACTGGAGCCTGGGAAGTCTGTCCACGAGGGCGCACGATCGACGATGAACCATTTGCTGATCCGGCTGGCTGAGTTTGGCCTCCTTCATCCTTTAGTGGGAAGTCACGCACCAAATGGTCAGTTCGACCGCAGGCAAAACAACCACCTGTTTCCAGGTAACACTGCCCAGAGTGTGACTTGCCACACCGAGCACATCGTGGTGGGGGCAGCCCCGTCCTGGTAAAATCCGCTCTGTACTGGGATTCTGAAGCTCTAGTACCCTGATCTGGTCCCGAATAGGCAGAGCGGTCAAATCTCCTATCCGCAAATCGAGGTGGTGCATTGGCCACAGATTGGCCTGAATGCCTAGACTGCTCTTGTGCCTGCCCCCCTCTATACTCGCTTCTAGCCCCAGAAGATCTACCTATTTTTCTGGAACCCCTATCTGGATAACGCTCCTCTCTCCGTGACTGGTACTGTTCTTCCAGATTTTGGGCGTGGGCCTGGATGCGGGTAATAGTCATCCCATCCTGGAGTGAAGCCGTCAAGCACTCCTTAACCAAGTGTGGCCCTAGCCCGCTCACAAATCGGTGTACATGATCTTCCCTATCCGCTATCATGGCTGGGGCATACTTGGCTAACGAATTAAAACGGAGGCTGTATTCTCGAACGCTCATATTTCCCTGTCTCAGGTTCAAGAACATATCGGCTGGAGCTCGTCGAAGCTCTGGCGGTAAGAAATGTCGTAGAAATGCCTCTGTAAACTCCTGCCAAACCGGAGGGGGTGCATTTTCTCCCCTCGAAGATATCCAGCTGCTGTACCACAGAACTGCCACATCCCGCAGCCTGTATGAAGCCAACTCTACGGACTCCGTATCCGAAGCATGTATAATCCTCAGAGTCCTCAGCATCTCATCTACGAAACTCTGCGGGTCTTCCTCTGGTTTTGATCCATAAAACTCTGGTGGCTTCAGGGTAATAAAGTCACGAGCCCTTGCGCTTACCGCCCTGTCTCCCAGGTCTACATCTTGCCGCTGAGCCTGTGCGGCAACTAACTGGGTCAATAACTGGATGGCCTCTGCCATCTACTGGCCCGGAGCTACCGGCGGTGGGACTAGAGGTGCGGGGGCTGGAGCTGGGACTCTTTCCTGCTCTGCTGGTGCAGGGGGAGCAGGAAAGGTTTGAGGGGGAGCTTCATTATGAGATTCTCCTTCTTCTAGCTCCCGTTCAACTCTCCTTCCAGCCACTTCTCGCCCTTCTGGGCTGCCCTAGCTTTCTTCTTCGGTGGCATTACTGAAACCATAACATAGGATTAAGAAAGGAGTATGGAAACCTGGTAGCATAGCTCTACCGCACGATCTTAGAATACAAAGAAGGTCATATTTTCTAAATGCCCTGTAGCCTCCTGTCTATAAGTGTGGCGCGCTACACACCCATAAACAAGACTCTACTGGACACGGCTCGTAGACAAACCCCTAGGACCGAACTGCTCTGATACCACTTCTGTCACGACCCGACTAGGGGCCGTGATGAGTACCCGATACTTGTACCGAGCACCCCTTATCTATCATTTTACCTTTACCTCTTAGCAAACCGTATGACCAGTACCATATTTTTTATTTTATTTTTAACATTAACATTAGTAGCGTCATTATGAACATAGACTAGTAAACTTCGCTATCACTTTACATAGCAGCATTAAGATGCCAAAATACCACATATCTAACTGTACATAGCTGACTGTGCATATCTGTCTACGAGCCTCTAGACATAGTACACTTATACATAGATAGGGCCGGGTACTGCTGTGCCCGAATATACATACGCAAAATAGTACCGCGGAAGTGGGGCTCCGGAACAACTGGAGAGCTGTCAAGTGCGGCTGATAGAGCTTTTAGGGTTCAAATCCACCTGTCTGCTGACCTGCGCGGCATTAAAGGCAGCGTCCACAAGAAGGGACGTCAGTACAAATAATGTACTGAGTATGTAAGGCATGAATGAAAACATAGTAACTGAATATAGAGTGTGAATAATAACAGAATAGACATACAGAGCTTGTCCTGGAGCAGAAGTAAGCTGTACATGTGTATGCCTTGTAGGCAGATACCATGCAAGCTTAGCCCCTTTTTCAGAACACGGTGTTCCTTATTTTCGTATACAGAAAACAGTACATTTCAGTAAACGGTATCTCTTCGTCACATTTACAGACGCCGAATACATCGGCTCTCCCACCCCCTCCCCAACGGTGTCCCAACATATCATATCATATATATCATAAATCACATATACAGACGCCGCGTATGGCTCTCCCATATCCCGCGTCCGGGATGGAATCCAGCTGAATCAGGTGGTGATAAAACAGTTGCCCTTCCCCTTTCCCCATATACATATACATACCCATACACATATACATGTATCTTATAAATAGCATGCATGGAAGCCCAAAAAAAGTCACATATCTATCGGAGTGACGTAAGGTCGGTAACCTCCGATTACATTATGGAACAACCGTAGTCGCTTTGTCTCACCTTGAAGGGACGAGTATTATAAGGCGAGGCTACCAATGAAAAGTGTCATTATGAGAAAAACATCAAATAGGGTCATAAGGTATAGTTTCATTTACTTAGAACCTTTAGAGTAGTCATTACCTGTAATAGAATTAGGGTATCAAGATATAGTTTAATATTTTTATATTTTCCTTTTCATAGTAGAACATATCTACCGTAGGCATTTTTCTCATTTTGGACTACATCGTCATCCATATAAGATCATATTCATCATTTTAGTCATGAAATCATCTTTGTCATGCTTGTCATAGGCGTATTCTTTTTTTCTTGACATCATCGCTACCATGGTCATCATGGACTTAATTCCATTAGAATGGTACAGTACTTGCCGTTTAATAATCGGAACAAGGGTCAAAAGTTCTCTTTTAGATTCAACTTCGAAACAAGTCAAACGAGTCAACAAAGGAAAACCGGGAATAACTGGGCCCACCTCGGGTCAACTGAGGCGGCGTGCCATATTTGTGTACATTCCATTCTATGACGTCACTTATGAGGGTTTTAAGGTAGTCGGGTCCTATGTAGAATGTTCTAGAGGCTTAGGAAGTTTTTCCAACTTTTTACACCATTTTTAGTTCAATTCTACTGAACGGGAAAGGGGAAACTTTAGGCGCGGATTCTGGGGGATAGGGTTGTCCCCGAGGCTCATATCCAACTTATTACGTCTAAGACATGCCATAGAAGGAAGGATGAAGCCTTACATACCTCTTGCCGCTCCGTATGCTATCCCGAATTCATGTCGCAAATCCGCCAAAATCTACAAATTGGTCACATTTACCAACTTTGGTTAGAGCTTTTGGAATTGGAATCTTAAAGTAACATTTGTCTACCGAAATTTCGGCAGCACTTCCCCTGTAAATACTCCATCCCACCAAGTTCAACTTGGCCAATTTCAATCAACAACAACCCCGGGAATTCAACCCGGCCAAAGTATCAACAACAATGTCAACAACAATACTAACAATTCAATCAATATACAATTTCCTTCAAGACCTTCCAACTTTCATAAAACAATACTAACCTTATAATATATATATCAACAACACCATACTAATATCATTGTCTTCTATACATGTAAGAACATAATATTCAATTTACATAAACTTCCACCAAAACCATAATTCACCCACAATGCATTTTTCACCTTCCAATTTCATTAATAACAATCATAATTTGCATCTTGCCACTTTCATTTCCATATTCACATAAACTACAATAAAGTCACATATTTTCCTATAACAACCTCACAACAAATTTTCCATAACAACAAGAACCATTTATCTTCCACATTACACTACAACTATACGGCCAACATCAAGCATACACACTACAACCTCTCCAAATTTATTCAACTTCCATTATTCCACATAGCATTCACAACAATAATAACCAAATACTAGATGAAACAATTGAAACATGATTCCTACACATACATACACATATTACACCTCACGGCCACATCCCATAATATTGTTCTTCATGAATTTCATCCACTTTTGTACACTACAACATGCATAAATATTCATAACATGTAAAAGAGCACAAGTCCTCACCTTTCTTTTCCTCCACTTCTTCACTTGACTACAACTTGGCAACTTGTATGATTTTGAATTTTTCTTGCTTCAACAACAACTCCACTTTGTTAAGGACCCTCTACTTGGTAGAAAATGATTTTCGAAGGAATTTTAGTCAATTGTTTCTTGTGGAATTCCTCTTGGCCGAAATGGCCTCAAGGTTTTCTCCTTCTTTTTTTGTTCTTGCTTTTTCTTGAAAGTTCTAGAGAAATAATGAATAAGATGACTAATTAAGTCATCTTATGGACTTATAAATTTTGCTCATATGGGCTTTGGCCCATTTACTATAGATGGCCTAAATGGCCCCTTTTTCCTCCAAGCCCATATTATTATTATTTTGTGCTTTTCATGAAAATTTAATTTTTCCACATTCCAAATTTGCCCTTCGTCTCCCTCCACATTTCCACGAGTCATATTGCGAATTTCCTTTTATGCCCTTGACCTTTCTCATTATTTCCACTTTAATATTTTCATAACAACTTATATGCCCAGCAAAGTAAAAATATGGCCTTGATTACTGTCTTCCCGTGATTGTCTTGAATTATCCGATTGTACAAGAATGCGGGATATAACAGTAACACCAATAAGAATCCGATGAGGTAATGCGATGCAAAGATAAGAATGTGCAATGTAGATGGATGCAATACAATGATCAATATCTCAAACCTGTACACACGTGCTATAAGAACTTTTCGCTTCAATAGCCATGACCCATGGGGACCCGCGGAGTCCAAGTACTAGCCACTCTGGAACAGACCTCGGACCGTGACTCTACCACTATACGTCTGGTACAGACCTCGGACTATAGCAATAATAATGTTACTTTCCTCTTTCTCTTTCTTTTCATTTCAAATCCGTTTCCATAACTCTTTCATCATGTATGAATGTATGAACGCAAGAAATGAGGAATCACATGTAATCAATGCCAGTTAATATGAGATGGAATTCATAAGCACCACAATGACAATTCAACCCTTGCACGGGTTATAAAGACTATTATGGGAACATATCAGATACTAAATCCCATTCACAACAAATACGACTAGCACAACCCACATAACCACAACCACGTTGTCAAGTACAACACATGTCAACAATTGCATAAAGTACGGCGGCAAGCCCAAATAATCAGAAATCATACCAAACCAGTGGATTTAACACCAAAACCCCATCAATGAATACATAACACATGCGATTCGCTAATTAAAGTCTACGAAAGGTAAGCCATAACCTACCTCAAAGCGAACACGAGCCACGAAGTCCTCAAACATGGGCCTTTCCCTTCCGGATTGCCTCCGAACGCTCAAAGTCTAATAGATAATTGTTCTATGTTTGATTACGAATCTAAAAATATACATATAGCTATGCTTTCAGGAAAACCCCAAAAATAACCCTAAAAGTGACTCCGAACCCACAAGGGTAAAATGAGAATTTTCAAGTTGAAAAAGGTCCAAGAAGTCTAAATACTAATTATCAACACAAATTAGTCCCCAATTAGCATTAATTTCATCATTGATTAAAAATGCCCAAGTTTCCATATTCAACACCCTAGAATTAAGGAGAGATTCAGTCTAGTAACTAAATTCTCCAAAGATTAGAAGCTTGGAAATCAACAGACCTTCCCACAAAACTCATTAGAATTGCAAAAACTCATAAAACACTTTAGGATTTTAACCTAGTTTCCCCAACTTAAAAGATGAAAGTTATCATGGATTCCAATCTAAGGCATAAGTAAGTCACAAGGAATTACAAAGGAACATACCCCATGATGAAATCACCCACAAGATCTTCAAATTTGTCCACAACACTTTGTCGGTTAAGATTTTGGTGAATGGGGAGAATGGTTTTGAAGTAGGGAATTAAAAGGGTTTTTGTTCAGCGATGTCCGCAGATAGGGGTATGGCCTGCGTACACTTTACCCTCCCCAGACCCCAAATTGTGGGATTTCACTGGGTATGTTGTTGTTGTTGATGTCCGCAGATGCAGACTCGCCTCCGCGAAAAGGCTCTTGTATACGCGGAGCCACTTAAAACCTCACACTCTTGCGTCTGCGGGTCAAGTCCCGCGTAGGCGGGCACGCAAAAGCGAACACACACCCGCAGAAGCGGGACACTAGAAACAAACAAAATCTGATTTTTCACCAACTCCAACCCTAAACCCGACATCCATTCGAGACCTCCCGGATACAAATCAAATTTTCAAATCAACGTAAAACAACGCTACGAAATCACGCGTGCCCTCAGAATTCCCAACGAAGATCACTTTGACCTGGTCAACCTCCAAAACCCCCAAAGTCAAGTTTCCAACCAAGCGACCAAAACGCTTCCGAGCGCCTCGAGAACTAAACCAACCACCCCACCAAGTTAGAATCGACTCTCCAAACATCATGGAACCTACGAAATTCTCAAAAAGGTTCGTATACACAAAAGTCAACTTTTGGTCAACCAAATTCCACTTATTCAACTCAATGGCTCCAAAATCCTCAATTTTCATTAGGACTCCCTTGGATACCGTACCACCAATCCCCGTGGGTCAAAATTAATCTAACAGATCTAGGGAAAGGTTCAATAAGGGTAAAAAGGTCGAAAAGCCTAAGCGACCAAACGGGTCATTCCACCATGGAAGACATTGATATCGAAGATAGAAAACCAATAAAACAACGCAAAAAAAATTGGTTCCTGAAGTGTCTATCAAAAGAGTATTAAATTTTCAATTAAAATTACTTACAGTCTATTTGTGCTCAAATTATTATTTCTTAAGATTTATAACATTTGACTATGTTAATTTAGGTGAAATTGCCTACGAACCATCAATATCGTGTATTCAGTGGTTGGAAAATGTTCCTGAATGCATTCATTGTCACACTATGAAGTTTTAACATGAAAGTCCAACATTTTGTTGTGACGGTGGATCAATCAAATTGGTAAATACTGAAGTTCCAACTCAATTATACGAGTTATTTGTTGTTGAATCAGAACAAGCAGAAAATTTCCGCAAACAAATTAGATCATATAATTGCATATTTGCATTCATGTCTTTTGGTGTTACACTTGACAACTGGCATCTTCACAACAATAAGTTTACACCTTTAAAGCACAAGTACAAATTTATCATGATCTTTCATTATTGCTCCCACGTTATGATAATCCCTGTTACTTTCAGTTATACTTTTTTGACACAGCTAATGAATTATGCAATAGGGCTTCAAAATTCCAAGATGAAAATTTATCTAAAGAAGGTGTGGAAAAAACTAGACAGATTATGGATGTGAAAATTCGGGACTTACAGATTTGAATTGCTGCCAATGCTAAACTAGATCAACGTGTCTACAACCAACCATCAGTAGATCAAGTTGATGCAATTTGGATAGATGGAAACAACCCCAATGTACTATTTGAACAAGACATCATAGTTCATGAGCATTCGGGCAATAAACCCAAAGTTAAACATTAGGTGGTAAAACAGTAATACTTCCCGCATCGTTCGTTGGAGGCCCTAGAGATATGCATCATAGGTATATGGATGCAATGCCGTTGTTTCAACGTTATGAAAAACCAGACCATTTTATCACAATGACATGTAATACCGATTGAGTGGAGATCCAAGAAAATTTGATCTAAACTTATGTCATTTAGTTGTAATTTGAACATAATGAAACTCTACATCCTCCTCTTCAATACTGCTTGAGATGTCTGTTCTATTATTGAGATGACCAATTTACTAAATCGTTACATTTCATTCATATTCTTTTACACACCTTAAGAACAGCAAACCGAATTTATCATGTGATCAAGTTATCCTTTGCACAATTTTTAGATTTTTAAAGGAGTTTTAATTGAACTTAAGCCTTAAAACATAAATACAACACTACGATTATAAGCAAAATTAGTAGTACCTAGCTAATTTCTCCTCCCTTGCTGATATATAATTTACAGCTTCCAATTAAGTGAATTACACATGAAATACAAGTCTGACGTCAACAAATATGCGCTTATATCTAGCCTGTTGGATTAACTGGGAATAAATATAAACATGTAGTAGATGAAAATACCAGAGTATTATAAATCATCATGATACAATTTTTCAATTATAAATGAATAACAAAGAAAAAACTGCCAATACATGTTCAGATAAAAGAAGGCATCACTTAACTTTGATATATTCAACAATTTTCTGCTAACATTTAAACAAAAATAAGAAAGACTTACACACCAGCTTGCATGTACAATTCAGAATCAAGATTAACGTCTTTGAATTAGTTGATTGTTCTTGTCTGACATTACTATTTAATCTAAGCAGACAAATTTTGCATATTCTCAAAGTTTAAAATTCCACTCTAACTCTGCTTGATATGTTTGCTATACTTTTTTAGTTAAGAATTTAATTGTATATGTTACACCTCGGAAAAGTCCCCGTACATGTACAATGAATAGACCAACGAAGGGTATGAGTGTGCGACGTTTTACTAAGTAGGGAATGACGATTCATGAATTTTTGGAACAAAGAAAGTTATAGAATTTCAATTCAGCCAGTGGTCGTAAAACAGAATACGACCCGTAAAGTGATTTACACCGTATACTGCCATCGTCCTCCAATGTTCCAAAAATTTCAACTTTCTGTCCAAAGTTTAAATTGTAAAATACGACCCAGTTTACAGACCGTAAACTGGAATACGGCCCGTAAACTGTGGCCGTAAACCATCATGACCTCCAGCAAACCTTTCTGTTTTTGACATGCTTAAATACGACCACGTTATACGGCTCGTAAACTAGTATACAGTCCGTAAACTGTGGTTTACGACCACTGTACATCCCGATGACTATTCACTAAAAATCAGATTTTGTGATTATTATAAGTGACTTTCTCATTCATTTTCCTTCATATTTCATCTACAACCTTCAAGAACCCTCTAGAACTTATCCAAACATTTCATCCAATAAATTTAAGAGAATCAAAGGGAGATCAAGATCAACAACACCAAATCTATGAAACAAAGTGTATGAAACCTAATTGGAAGTCATCTCCTTCAAGAAATTCCAAAAGAGGTGAAGAAGGGTTTTGGTGCTAAAGGAGTGATTCCACTCTAGGCTTGTTCCACCATCATCTAAGGTAGGTTTCATGACTTTATCATGTTATTTAAGGTATTGAAAAGCTAAGATGCTTGAAATGTAGAAGAACATAGAAAATGGGCCATTACTGAGTGAATAGTGTCACAATTGAAAGATAGTTGAATGGAATCATGAACGTTGATAGGTTGTGATGATGAATACGTTATAAGTGGCGTATAGACTATGGAATAGGTGTGAAGTAAGCAAAATTATGATGATGAGCTAAAACCATTAAATGTGGAGAAATTGGAGAAAAATGGTGGATTTTGCTAAATATAGATAAGTGATGAATGTTGATACGATATTGTGAGTGTTGTTGTAAATGTTTGGGAGTTGAAATAGAACATGAGAAAAGTAGTAGAAACAAAGGAAACGCAGCCCAATTTTCTCTAGAAATAACGATGCGTTCTTATGGTCGATTGACTAACTATAATGCGTATTCTCTCGTGAAGGTAGCAACGTGATATTGAAGGAGAACAAGTGAACAATAGCTTAACTAAGCAACAAAGGTATGTGAGGCTAATCCTTTTCTTTCTATGGTATGAATCCCATGATATGATTCTTCTTCCTCTCCATGATTCTCCTATATTCCGGAAAGCTAAGAGCTTAAGATCATGAATAGCTGTATGAGTCAAGAGATATGATATGGCGTTCCTATAAAGTAAATGATGTCGTCCATTTTATACACTCACCTTACATACTAACCCCTTCAAGGTGAGGCAGAATGTTCATGAATGCCCATAATGGAATCGAGGGTTCACGACCTTACGTAACCTCGATAAAATACACTTGTTCTAGAGTCCCTATGCATGCACAATGGTGAGAATATTTTGATAAGCATATTATTATAAGTATTTCATAATGATCATGTTATAATCATATTACACCGGGCCTAGTTAGCCGGGCAGTCACCGCGAAAGCGGGCAGCTATACGATACACCATGGCCAGTTGGCATGGGCAGACACCACTAGTGGGCGGCATGAGATGGTACCCCGGACGCGGGAGGCCTGGACGCTGGCTAATGTTACTGATTATCACACCACACCTATATGGTCGGGCATTTTATATATATATATATGATATGCATACATGAGATAATGATAAGCATAAAAGTAAGTCAGCATGCATTACTTCTCATACGATTCCTAGCCAGGTACAGTTGCTCCATACTTGATGCTCCCTTTATTTTCTTGATGTGTTGTTATTGTTCATGCCTCTCATACTCAGTACAACATTCGTACTGACGTCCGTTTTCTTTGGACGCTGTGTTCATGCCCACAGGTAGGCAGAGAGGTGAGCTTGATCCGGATTCTTAGGAGCTGTCAGCTGATTGAAAGCACTCCATTGTTCGGAGGTGCTTATGATTATTCTTTTGGTACATATGTATATTTTGGACATGACAGAGTCTTGTTCCGTCTACATGTATAGTATGTCAGTAGAGGCTCATAGATGCGTAGTGTGGGTTAGATGGTCTCACAAGTCTACATTGGTATGCATAAATATATTACATATATTATTTTGATAGTCTACTGAGGTATTTATATATATATATATATATATATATATATATATATATATATACTAATTGTGTTTTCCACCGAAAAATGATTGTCATGCGATTATGAATTTGTGAATGATAAAGAAGCGTAAATGACTATGATAAGTAAGGGAATAAGGGGTGCTCGGTGGTCAGCCTCGAGTACCTGTCGCGGCCCCCAGCCGGGTCGTGATAGAAGTGGTATCAGAGCAGTTCGTCCTAGGAAGTGTCTATGAGCCGTGTCTAGTTGAGTCTTGTTTATGGTGTGTTGCGCGCCACATCAATAGACAAGAGGCTACAGGGCATTTAGGAAAATGACCGTCTTTCTTCTTATGAGATCGTGCGATATAGCCATGCATAAGACTTTGCTCCTCCTAAAAGTGTGTTGTGATTTCAGAATGCCGCCAAAGGGAAAAGCTACAGCCACCCAGAAGGGCAAAGCTACGACAAAGAGGCGGGCGGAAAGAGAGCCTCAAATGAATGTAAACGAGGGCGAATCACAAAATGAGGCCTCGCCCAATGTAGAAGAGCAAGGAGGAGCCTCCTCTCAAATTCCCTCGCCAGCTGCTTTAGGTCAAAAAGTGACCGAAGCTATTCATTTATTGACGCAATTGGTTGCCACCCAGGCACAGCGGCAGAATGCGGACCAGAGTGATCGTTCAGCTAGTACGAGAGCCCGTGATTTCCTGACTCTAAATCCTTCGAAATTTTTCGGGTCGAAGCCAGATAAGGACCCACAAGGCTTTATTGATGAGATGCTGAGGACGCTGAAACTCATGTATGCTTCTGAGACTGAATCGGTTGAGTTGGCTTCTTATAGACTCCGTGATGTGGCGGTATTGTGGTATAACAACTGGATACCATCGAGGACAGAAAATGCACCTCCTCCCGTTTGGCAATAGTTTGTTGATGCTTTCATTCGCCATTATTTGCCTCTCGAGGTCCGCCGAGCTAGAGCGGACAAGTTTATGAATCTAAAGCAAGTAAGCATGAGTGCTCGAGAGTATAGCCTGCAATTTAATTCTCTGGCCAGGTACGCCCCTACTATGGTGGCCGACATGGGGGATCGAGTGCACAGGTTTTTGAGTGGTTTGGGACCACATCTATTCAAAGATTGTTTAACGGCTTCATTGCAAAATAGGATGGATATTTCCCGTATACAGGCCCATGCTCAAAATTTAGAGGGACGACAACAGCCGCCAAGGAGTGATCGTGATATTGACCGCAGGCAAGGTAAGAGAGCTAGGTCTATGGGGACGAGCAGCGAGTATAGAGGAGGATCAAGACAGATGTATTGTAGGCACTCAGGACAATCAGGGACTAGTGCGCCTTCCAGATTTCCAGATAGGAGGTTTGATCTTTCCTCCCAGTCAGGACAGGGCCAGAGTTCAAGGGCCTCAGATTCTCAGTTTAGGGGAGGTTTCAGTCAGAGGAGACCTCCGGTACCACGGTGCAGCCAGTGAGGTAAATTGCATTCCGGACGATGTTATCAGGGTACGGATGCTTGATATACTTGTGGTCAGACCGGGCACATGATGAGAGATTGCCCGTCGGTGAGAGATAGGGTTGGGACTCAGCCCATAGGTTCAGCAGCGGGATCTTCTTCAGTACGTCCGACAGCACAGACTCATCAAACTCCAGCAGGTAGAGGTAGAGGTAGAGGGGGAGCGTCTACTTCAGGTGCTGTTCAGCCCCGCGTATATGCTTTGGCTGGGCGACAGGATCTTGAGTCCTCCCCAGATGTGGTCACAGGTACATTGACTATATTTTCCCGTGATGTATATGCTCTTATCGATCCGGGTTCCAGTTTCTCTTATGTTACTCCGTATATTGCTAATTTTATTGGGGCGAAACCCGAGCCAATTAGACCTTTCGAAGTGTTCACTCCGGTTGGTGATCCCGTGATAGCCAGACAAGTGTATAAGGATTGTGTCATTGTGATATGTGATCATCAGACTAAAGCTGATTTGATTGAGCTTGAAATGGTAGATTTTGATGTAATCGTGGGCATGGATTGGCTAGCGTCATGTTATGCTAATGTTGATTGCCGGGCGAAAGTGGTCCGATTCCAATTTCCAGGAGAGCCCATACTTGAATGGAAGGGGAATACGGCATCCCCAAAGGGTAGGTTTATTTCCTACCTCAAGGCAAGGAAGATGATACCCAAGGGCTATATTTATCATTTAGTTCGAGTTCATGATGCAGAAGCAGATTCGCTAACTCTTCAATCTGTTCCGGTGGTGAATGAATTCCCAGACGTATTTCCAGACGAACTCCCAGGTCTTCCTCCAGAAAGAGAAATTGATTTCGCCATTGATGTATTGCCGGACACCGAGCCCATTTCTATTCCTCCTTACCGAATGTCTCCGGCAGAATTGAAAGAGCTAAAAACACAGCTGAAAGATCTGCTTGACAAGGGGTTTATCAGACCCAGCTCATCATCGTGGGGAGCACCAGTCTTGTTTGTGAGAAAGAAGGACGGATCCTTATGAATGTGTATCGACTACAGGCAATTGAACAAAGTGACGATAAAGAACAGATATCCTCTTCCAAGGATTGATGATTTATTCGATCAGCTGCAAGGTGCTAAGTGGTTTGAAAAATAGATTTGAGGTCGGGTTATCATCAAGTGAGAGTTAGAGAAGCAGATATTCCCAAAACAGCTTTCCGAACGAGATATGGCCACTATGAATTTTGAGTTATGTCATTCGGGTTGACTAATGCTCCGGCTGTATTTATGAATTTAATGAACAACATGTTCAGGCCTCTCTTGGATTTATTTGTGATAGTATTTATCGATGATATTCTGGTGTATTCTCTAACAGAATCAGAACATGCAGACCATCTGAGAATTGTACTTGGCATTTTTCGAGCCCGAGAATTGTATGCAAAATTTTCAAAGTGTGAGTTCTGGCTGAATTCTGTAACATTCTTGGGCCATATTATTTCAGATGATGGTATCCGAGTCGACACTCAGAAAATTGAGGTTGTGAAGACTTGGTCAAGGCCTACGACGCCCACAGAAGTTCGTAGTTTCCTGGGTTTGGCAGGATATTAGAGAAGGTTCGTATAGGGCTTTTCATCTATTTCAGCTCCATTGGCGAAGCTAACTCAGAAGTCCGCTAAATTTCAGTGGGACGATGCATGTGAGCGTAGTTTCCAAGAGTTGAAAGACAGGTTGACCTCAACTCCGATCTTAACACTCCTAGAAGGGTCAGATGGCTACGTGGTATACTGTGATGCGTCCGGTGTTGGACTAGGATGCGTATTGATGCAGCACGGGAGAGTTATTGCATATGCTTCGAGACAATTGCGGAAACATGAGAAGAATTATCCAACTTATGATCTCGAACTAGCTGCGGTTATTCATGCCCTAAAAATATGGAGGCATTATTTATACGGGGTGCACGTTGATATCTATACAGATCACAAGAGTCTCCAGTACATTTTTAAACAGAATGAGTTGAATTTACGGCAGAGGCGGTGGTTAGAATTATTAAAAGATTATGATGTTAATATTTTATACCACCCCGGGAAGGCGAATGTAGTAGCCGACGCACTTAGCCGCCGATCAATGGGCAGTTTATGTGAAATCCATCCGGAAAGGAAAGAGATGGTTTAAGAACTTCATCGATTAGCAAATTTGGGAGTGCGTATAATTGATTCGGGCGATGCCAGAATTAGTATAAATGATTCCACAATTTCGCCCTTGGATATGGAAGTGAAAGAACGGCAGTGCGACGATCCGCAGTTATGTCATTATAGAGACACATCTCATGGGAAAGAAAAATCTCTGTTTGAAGTTTCTATGGATGGAATTCTTAGATACCGAGGCAGGCTATGTGTGCCGGATATGGCAAAATTATGCCAACGGATTCTAGAAGAAGCTCACTATTCTCAGTATTCTATTCATCCAGGTGCAACAAAAATGTATCGTGATCTCAAGATGATGTATTGGTGGGATGTCATGAAGAGAGAGATAGCAGAATTCGTAGCACAATGTTCAAATTGCCAACAGGTAAAGGCTGAACATCAGAAGCCAGGGGGCTTGTTAGAGGCAATAGAAATCCCTACCTGGAAATGAGAAGTGATCAACATGGATTTCGTCGTGGGATTACCCCGTTCCCGTGGCAGGTATGACTCTATATAGGTGATCGTGGATAGGCTGACGAAAGCAGCCCATTTGCTTCCAGTCAAGACCACGTACTCAGCAGAAGACTATGCAAGATTGTATCTCAAAGAAATTGTACGACTCTATGGAATCCCATTATCTATTATCACAGATAGAAGAGCACAATTTACAACTAAGTTCTGGAGGTCTTTTCAAGAAGGTTTGGGCACGCAAGTGAAGTTTAGCACGGCATTTCATCCGCAAACTGATGGGCAGGCCGAGCGTACTATTCAAACCCTGGAAGATATGTTACGAGCATGTGTGCTGGATTTTGGTGGAAGTTGGGACGATCATTTACCCCTTATTGAATTCACATACAACAATAGCTATCATTCCAGTATTCAAATGGCTCCATATGAAGCTTTATATGGGAGGAAATGCAGATCTCCAATTAGATGGTTCGAAATAGGAGAAGCACAACTAGTGGGCCCTAAATTGATCCAACAAGCAATAGAAGAAGTCAAGGTGATCCAAGATCGGTTGTTGACAACTCAAAGTCGCCAAAAGTCCTATGCAGACAATCGCCGACGAGACTTGGAATTTCAAGCCGATGATTGGGTGTTCTTGAAAGTGTCGCCAATGAAAGGGGTGATGAGATTTGGTAAGAAAGGGAAGCTAAGTCCCAGATACATTGGACCCTACAAAATCATCCGCAAGGTGGGTCAGGTAGCCTATGAATTGGATTTGCCTTCGGAGCTTGAATCAGTCCATCCATCCTTCCGCGTTTCGATGCTCCGCAAGTGTGTTGGAGACCCTACCAAAATTGTTCTGGTAGTCGATGTGCAAATAACGGAAAAGCTAACCTATGAAGAAGTACCTATTGCCATCCTAGATAGGCAAGTGCGCAAGCTTCGAAATAAAGAGGTAGCGTCAGTCAAAGTATTGTGGCGAAACAACAACCGGGAAGAAATGACTTGGGAAGCAGAAGAGAGCATGAAATCCGAGTACCCACACTTATTCCAACCCCCGGGAGAGATCCAAGACGAAACGCCGACAATATGAGGTATGTACGCTTCAATTTTATGTTTTTGGTCGTGCGTGGCCACGGATATGTTGATATTGTGATGTAGCCCTATGAGGCGATGATATTATGGGTTGTTGTGACAGGTTGGTAATGTCAAATTACAGGGGAAACTCTGGTGGAATTTTTGTAGAATCCCGAGTGTTTAACATTCGAGGACGAATGTTCCAAAAAGGGGGGAAGAATGTTACACCTCGGAAAAGTCCCCGTACATGTACAATGAATAGACCAACAAAGGGTATGAGTGTGCGACGTTTTACTAAGTAGGGAATGACGATTCATGAATTTTTGGAAGTAAGAAAGTTGTAGAATTTTAATTCAGCCAGTGGTCGTAAAACAGAATACGACCCGTAAAGTGATTTACGGACCGTATACTGCCATCGTCCTCCAACATTCAAAAAAATTCAACTTTCTGTCCAAAGTTTAAATTGTAAAATAGGACCCAGTTTACAGACCGTAAACTGGAATACGGCCCGTAAACTGTGGTCGTAAACCATCATGACCTCCAGCAAACCTTTCTGTTTTTGACATGCTTAAATACGACCACGTTATACGGCCCGTAAACTAGTATACGGCCCGTAAACTAGTATACGGTCTGTAAACTGTGGTTTACGACCACTGTACACCCCGATGACTGTTCATTAAAAATCAGATTTTGTGATTATTATAAGTAACTTTGTCATTCATTTTGATTCATATTTCATCTACAACCTTCAAGAACCCCCTAGAACTTATCCAAACATTTCATCCACAAAATTTAAGAGAATCAAAGGGAGATCAAGATCAACAACACCAAATATATGAAACAAAGTGTATGAAACCTAATTGGAAGTCATCTCCTTCAACGGACATTCTATAGCTTTCCAAGTAATTTAGAGAAAGTTTGCATAATTTCAGGGAAAGCACACCAAATGGGCTCAATCTTACTAAAGGAAAAAGCGAGATTTTCAATTGCGGATTCCGAGGGGCAGGAAGTCTTTCGAGGCCCGAATTCGATTCTAATACACTTAGGCATGCCAAAAGAAGGATCGGGTTAGCTTTACATACCTTTTGAGCTTTTTGAGTCTATCCAAGCTCACTTCCCGTTTCGTCAAAAATCTGCAAATGGTCACATTTACCAGTTGTGAGTTATGGATGCCATGATTTCAACTTAATGCATATTTGTCTACCGAAAATTTCGGCAGCACTTCCCCTATACATATAGCACCCCCGAGAATTCAACTCGGTTAGAAACCATCAACCACAACCCAAACGACAACATCAACATCAACATCAACAACGAACATTAAAAACACAAATATCCTTCAACTAGTCATCTTTCTAACAAGTTGACATAACCTTCATTCTAACCCAAACTTTCAAACTGATATCAATGATTTCACATTCATTAACAATCAAGATCATCACAATTAGCAACTAAACAACTTCATTTTCTTATTGTCGGAAAAATCATACTAAGACGACATAGGTTCCTACATTCCAATTCAATACAAACTTATATCATTCTAACTTCATTTACATTGCAACCATCACAATAACACACTAACATACTAAACAACTTGATTCATTTCCATCCCAAATCCAACATACCACACGGCCAAAAGCCTTTTTTGTCAACTTCAACTAAATCATTCAACTTCCTATTCCAATATGCATTTCATCACAACCACAACTAGAATATAACATGAATTCAACACATTGTGGCTATACCACCTATACATACACACGGCTACAAGCCATATTCCAAACCCGCTTCACAAACTTCCATTTTTCCATACAATCAACACATTTCTATATACTACAACACAAACAAGACTTAATAACACAAAGATAAGGGAGAAATTCTTATCTTTTCCTCAAGTCTTCTTCACTTGGAGATATGATCACTTTGATGAATCTAAAGCTTCTCCCTCCAAACCAACTATACCAAGTTACAAAGGGACCTTGAATTAGTGGAAATCCAACAAGAGAACAATTTTTAGAACAATATTTTTGGTAGCCAAATTTTCCTCCCTAACCCGAGACCTTCCTTCTCTTCTTCTAATTTTTGCTCTTGTTTATCTTCTTGTTGATCTTATCCTAGTCTTCTAATGTGTATATAATTGAAGTGCTTGGTCATATGACCAAGCACATGACCCATAAAATGGGCTTGGACCAAGCCAAAGTGGCCGGCCAAGGTCCCCTCTTTGGGCCTCAATTCCACTTAAATATTTGAGCCCAATAACTTGTGAATCACATTTTGTAATTCCCGAAATAATTTCTAAAATTCCAAATTTGCCCTTAGCTTTGTCCCACACCTCCATGACTCTAATCTTTCATACATAACTCCTATGTTCAACAAAATATCAAATTGACCTTATTTCTCACAAATCAAGATTGTTTTCAATTTTTTTCAACATGTGAAAACACGGGATATAACATAGCCTTACATACCTTTTAGTTGATCTACTCTATATCTTGAACGTAATCCTCCAATGTTCTCGTTTCTACCTTCAAGAGGGTTTGCACTAACATTAGATAATCGATAACTTAAGTACACTTGACTAAAGCTAGAGAAAATTGGGCAGCATTTCCCTTGTTTATACAACTTTCCCCATATCATATATCAACTCCCAAACGTCTATAATAACATTCACAACATATCAAGAATCATGAATCATTCCAAGATACTACTCAAAATCTCATTACTCTCATCTTTGTAACCCATTTTCTATCTCCTTTCATAATTCAAGTCTTTCAACCTCTCAATACCTTAAACAACATGGAATGATCATAAAACTTACCTTAGATAGTGTGGGAATGAGCCTCGAGTGGAAATACTTTACTTGAGCCAAAACCCTAGTTCACTTCCAATGGGATTTCTTGCCTTGGATGAACCCTAATGAGTTTCTTACACTTGATTCTCTTGATTTGATGAAGTTGATCATGAATTTCTCTTGAGTTCTTCTAGAAGAAGTGTCGAGAGCTTTCTAGATAGTTCTTGAAGTGTGGAGTGAAAAATGAAATGAATTGAATGAGGTTGGGTCCCTTATATAAATTTTAAAACCTGTCTCGACTCAGTTCTACGGACCAACATACAGTCTGTATAATTTATATAGACCGTATGTGTGGCCGTAGATTAGGTCCAGTGAGGGCTGCCATTCTGGGCAGAATATATGGCCTAAAATACTGCCAGTATATTGTATATGGCTAGTATATTTTATACGGCCAGTATGTTGGACCATATATTGCCCAGCTTTTCCGAAACTCGTTCTCGTCGACTCGTTTGATCTCCAATCCTTATGGAACCTTCTTAACACTTGTTTAACACCTCATTAACAATCTAAGGGATGTTATAACTCTCCTCCAAGACATCATTACGTCATCATTAACTTGTTACTCGTAAATCTTTCCTGGTACATAACGTATATCTTGCCTTTCTTGGCAAATTTTCTTCTCTTACCTCGAATGTCTTTGAAATCTCAATTAGGATCATCAAATGTTATTTCTTACTTATTGAAACATCGTATACTTCATGCCGTTCGTTAATCTATTCACTGTGCATCAATAGAAATTTTTCAGAGGTGTAACATTCTCCCCTCCCGTAAGAACATTCGTCCTCGAATGTTAAGTTCTCGGGAATTCTACGAAAATTTCGCCAGAGTTTCCCCTGTAATATGGCACTACCATCCTGTCACAAAAACCCATAATAACAATGCCTCACAGGGCCACAACATAATAACAATAAAGTTTGGCCACACACGACCCAAGAGCATCAAAAGAAAGCATACATACCTCATAATCTTGACGTTTCATCTTGGATCTCTTCCGGGGGCTGAAATAAGCGCGGGTACTTGGACTTCATATTTTCTTCTGCTTCCCAAGTCATTTCTTCTCTGTTGTTATTTCTCCATAAGACCTTAACTGAGGCTACTTCTTTATTTCTAAATCTCCGTACTTGCCTATCTAGTATGGCAATGGGTACCTCTTTATAAGCCAACTTTTCTATTACTTGAACATCATTTACTGGCACGATCCTAGCAGGATCTCCAACACATTTACGGAGCATTGAGACATGGAAAACCGGATGGACTGATTCCAGTTCTGAGGGTAAGTCCAATTCATAAGCTACTTGACCCACCTTGCGGACAATCATGTAAGGTCCTATATATCGGGAACTCAACTTCCCTTTCTTACCAAATCTCATCACTCCTTTCATCGGTGACACCTTTAAGAATACCCAATCATCAACTTGAAATTCTAAGTTTCGCCGACGGTTGTCTGCATAAGATATCTGGCGACTTTGGGCTGTCAATAGTCGGTCTCGAATCACCTTGACCTTTTCCACCGCTTGCTGAATCAATTCAGGGCCTATTAGCTGTAATTTCCCTACTTCAAACCACCCAATTGGGGATCTACACTTCCTTCCATATAGAGTTTCATACGGAGCCATTTGGATACTGGAGTGATAGTTATTGTTATATGCAAACTCAATAAGAGGTAAGTGGTCATCCCAACTACCATTGAAATTTAGTACACATGCCCGTAGTATATCTTCCAAGATCTGAATAGTGCGTTCGACTTGCCCATCATTTTGCGGATGAAATGCTGTGCTAAGCCTCACCTGAGTACCCAAACCTTCTTGGAAAGATTTCCTGAACTTAGCTGTAAATTGGGCTCCTCGATCTTTGATAATAGACATCGGGATACCATGGAGTCGCACAACTTCCTTAAGATACAACCTCGCATAATCTTCTGCCAAGTACGTGGTCCTGACTGGAAGTAAATGAGCTGATTTCGTGAGTCTATCCACGATTACCCATATGGAATCATACTTTCTTCGGGAACGAGGTAACCCCACAATAAAATCTATGTTTATCGCCTCCCATTTCGAAGTTGGAATTTCCATTCCTTGTAATAATCCTCCTGGGTTTTAATGTTCAATTTTCACTTGTTGGCAGTTTGGACATTGGACTACAAATTCTGCTATGTCTTTCTTCATTCCATCCCACCAATACATTAGCTTGAGGTCATGATACATCTTTGTCGCTCCTGGATGAATAGAATACCGAGAATAATGAGCTTCTTCCATAATTCGATGACGTAATTCTGCAACATTCGGAACACATAGCCTGTCTCGGTACCTAAGAACTCCATCTATAGAAGTTTCAAATGGAGACTTCTCTTTTTCATGAAATGTGTCTCTATAGTGGCTCAACTGAGGATCTTCATATTGACGCTCTTTCACCTCTATGTCCACGGATGAAACAGTTGGATTATTGATATCAATTCCTGTACTGCATGAATCAATTAGACGAATCCCAAGACTATCTAGCTGGTTGAGTTCACGAATTAATTCCTTCTTCTCCGGAGGAGCTTCACATAGGCTACCCATTGATCTGCGGCTAAGCGCATCAGCTATTACATTTGCCTTCCCGGTGTGGTATAAAATACTTACATCATAATCTTTCAATAGCTCTAACCACCGTCTCTGCCGTAGATTCAACTCCTTCTGCTTGAAAATATATTGAAGACTCTTGTGATCTGTATAGATATCAACGTGAATACCATACAAGTAATGTCTCCACATCTTTAGCGCATGAATAACTGCAGCCAATTCAAGGTCATGAGTTAGGTAGTTCTTTTCATGTTTCCGCAGCTGTCTCGAAGCATAAGCAATGACTTTACCATGCTGCATCAATACAAATCCTAACCCAACTCCAAAAGCACCACAATATACAACATAAACATCTGGCCCTTCTGAGAGTGTCAAGACTAGGCTAAAGTTAATCTGTCCTTCAACTCTTGGAAGCTGCGTTCACAAGCATCATTCCACTGAAATTTAGCTGAGTTCTGGGTTACCTTCATCAATGGGGCTAAAATAGATAAAAACCCTTCCACAAATATCCTATAGTAACCTGCCAATCCTAGAAAACTACGGACTTCCGTGGGCGTTGTAGGCCTTGGCCAAGTTTTCACAGCTTCAATTTTCTGAGTATCCACTCGGATGCCATCATCTGAAATAACATGACCCAAAAAT
Source organism: Lycium barbarum (assembly GCF_019175385.1). NCBI lineage: Eukaryota > Viridiplantae > Streptophyta > Magnoliopsida > Solanales > Solanaceae > Lycium > Lycium barbarum. Next base: position 99,543,368 of record NC_083339.1, read on the forward strand.
GTCATAGAATTCAGCTAAAACTCGCACTTTGAAAATTTTGCATACAATTCTCGAGTTCGAAGAATTCCAAGAACAATACGTAAATGGTCTGCATGTTCTGATTCTGTGCGAGAGTATACCAGAATGTCATCAATGAACATGATTACAAATAGATCCAAGAGAGGCCTAAATACATTAATCATCAAATTCATAAACACTGCCGGGGCATTAGTTAACCCAAATGACATCACCCGAAATTCATAATGGCCATATCTCGTTCGGAAGGCTGTTTTGGGAATATATTCTTCTTTGACTCTCACTTGATGATAACCTGACCTTAGATCTATTTTGGAAAACCACTTGGCACCCTGTAATTGATCAAACAAATCATCAATTCTTGGAAGAGGATATTTATTCTTTATTGTCACCTTATTCAACTGCTTGTAATTGATGCACATCCGTAGGGAACCATCTTTCTTTCACACAAATAAGACTGGTGCTCCCCACGGTGATGAACTAGGACTAATGAATCCTTTTTCAAGCAAATCCTTCAATTGTGCCTTTAGCTCTTTCAATTCTGCAAGAGCCATTCGGTAAAGAGGAATAGAAATAGGCTTGGTGTCCGACAACACATCAATAGCGAAATCAATCTCTCTTTCCGGAGGAAGACCTGGAAGTTCATCTGGAAATACATCTGGAAACTCATTCACTACCGGGACGGATGGGAAAATTGGCGACTTTGCTTCGGTGTCAAACACTCGAACTAAGTGATAAATATAGCCTTTAGCTATTATCTTTCTTGCCTTAAGGTAGGAAATAAACCTACCTTCTTGGAGATGCTGTATTACTCTTCCATTCAAGCACGGGCTCTCCCGGAAATTGAAGTCGAACTACTTTTATTCGACAATCAACATTAGCATAACATGAGGCCAACCAATCCATACCCATAATCCCATCGAAATCTAGCATTTCCAGCTCAACTAAATCAACTTTAGTCTTGCGGCCACATGTCACAATTACACAATTCTTGTATACTTATCTAGCTATCACAGGATCACCAACCGGAGTAGACACCTCAAAAGGTTTAATTGGCGCGGGTTTCACCCCTATACAACCAGCAATATACGGAGTAATATAAGATAGTGTAGAATCCGAATCTATCAATGCATATACGTCATGAGAAAATACAGATAATATACTTGTAACCACATCCAGGGAGGGCTGGAGATCTTGTCGTCCGGCTAAAGCATAGATACGGGGTTGGATACCACTTGAACTGGACGCTCCCCCTCTGTCTCTACCTCAGCCTGCTGGAATCTGGGGAGTCTGACCTACGAGGAGCACTGAAGAAGAACCAGCCGCCGATTCTGTGGGATGAACCCCAACTCTACCACTCATCGACGGGCAATTTCACATCATGTGCCCAACCTGGCCACATGCATAGCAAGCATCTGAACCTTGGCGACACTGTCCAGAATGTAATCTACCGCACTGGCTACATCGCGGTACTAGGGTCTCCTCTTACTATAATCACCCCCAAACTAGGAACCTGAAGCTCTCAAGCTCTAGCCCTACCATGAATGAATGGGGTAGTCAAATCTCCTACTTGCAAATCGTGGAGGTGCACTAGTCGCTGACTGGCCTGAGTGTCTAGAATATGACTACCCTGATCCCCCTCTATAGTCGCTACCGGCGCCCATTGATCTGGCCCTCTTACTTTGCTCTCTATAAATATCACGCTCACCCCTTTGCGGATGCTGCTGCTCTTCTAAATTCTGGACATGGGCATGAATACAGGAAATATTCATCCCCTCTTGCATTGAAGCCGTTAAACAATCTTTAAATAACTGTGGCCCTAGGCCACTCACAAATCTATGCACTCTATCTCCCATGTCGGCCACCATAGACGGAGCATATCTAGCCAATGAATTAAACTGAAGGCTACACTCTCGGGCACTCATATTCCCTTGCTTCAAATTTAAGAATTTATCCGCTCTAGCTCGACGGACCTCGGGTGGCAAATAGTGGCGGATAAAGGCATCTACGAATTCTTGCGAAACTGGAGGAGGTGCATTTTTTTTCTTGAGGATATCCAATTGTTATACCAAAGAACCGCCACATCTCAGATTCTATAAGATTCTAACTCTATAGATTAAGTTTTGGAGGCATGAATAATTTTCAATGTTCTCAACATCTCATCAATAAAACCTTGCGGGTCTTCACCCGGCTTAGACCCGAAAAACACTGGAGGATTCAAACTCATGAATTCACAGGCTCTAGCAGTAACTGCCCGGTCACTTGGACCCGAACTCTGCCGCTGTGCCTGGGCGGCAACTAACTGTGTCAATAAATGAATAGCTTCGGTCATTTGTTGACCCGAAGCAGCCGGTGTAGGAACTGTAGACATAGGAGCTGGAGCTGAAGCCCCCTCTTGTTCTTCTAAATTAGGCAGAGTGGGAGAGGTATTAGATAGAGCCTCATTATATGATTCACCCTCTTCTACATTAGTTAGTGGTTCCGTTTCTACCGGCCTTTCTATCGCAGTCTTGCCCTTCTGGGCGACTGTAGCTTTTCCCTTTGGCGGCATCTCTGAAATCACAACGCACAATTAGGGAGGAGAAAATATTATAAAACGTCTCTATCGCACGATTTCATTAGAAGAATAACGGTCATTTTTCCTAAATGCCCTATAGACTCCTGTTTATGAATGTGGCGCGCAACACACCATAAAAAAGACTCTACTAGACACGGCTCGTAAACACTTCCTAGGACTGAACTGCTCTGATACCACTTTTGTCACGACCCGACTAGGGGCCATGACGGGTACCCGGAGCTAACCACCGAGCACCACTTATTCTATTACTCATCCTGCGTTCATTCATTATTCTCATGCTTATAATCACAGGAAACCATTTTCACTTTGAAACATATTTACCTTTATATACATAAGCCCTTCGTCTATGAAAATAATATACATACAATAAGGACATCATAAGACCATACTACCCACACATGCGTATCTACGAGCCTCTACTAGAGTACTAGACATATGGACGGGACAGGACCCCGTCGTGCCCAAAACATATATATACACAAAAGAATAAATCAATGGCACCTCCGGAACAATGGAGTGCTCTCAAAATCTGCTAATAACTCCTACGAATCTGGATCAACTCCCTATCTACCTGTGGGCATGAACACAACATCCAAAGAAAGAGGACGTCAGTACGAGCATTGTACTGAGTATGTAAGGCATAAAGAATAACGTGTAACTGGCTATCAATTTTAATGCAAATAATACATGCTGACTTACTTCATAAACATCATCATATCATGTATGAATATCTATATAAGCTGCACAACCATATAGGTACGGTGTGATCACCATTAGCCCGCGTCCAGGCCTCCCGCGTCCGGGATAACTATCTCATGCCGCCCACTAGTGGTGTCTTCCCATGCCATCTAGACATGGTGTATAGGCTGCCCGCCTTAGCCGTGTCTGCCCGACCATATAGGTGCGGTGTAATATCATCATCACATACCTCAGAGGCTTATCATAACCTTATCATAAACTTATCATTATGCATGCATTGGAACTCAAAGACAACTATACTTTATCGGGGTGACATTAGGTCGTAAACCCTCGATTCCATTATGGAGTTTCATAAGCATTCTGCCTCACCTTGAAGGAATCAGCATATAAGGTAAGTGTGGCACAAAGAATGACATCGATTAATCATAATTTGGATCATTAGCTTGTAGAAGCATCATATTATGAACTTTAAAATCCTTAGACTTAATCTCATCATCATCATTATCATACTCATAACGTATCTCTTACTTTATCTCATATGAGGCTCTTCATGAACATAGACTCATAATTTCCGGAATGTAAGAAAGTCATGGAAAAATTGGAGAAATCATGCCATGGAGTCATGCCTTAGAAAGAAGGGACTAGCCTTACATACCTTTTCATTGAGCTACTCTATCACTTGAACGTTCTCCTCCAACGTTCTACTCTATACCCTTCCATTCAAGTACGGGCTCTCCCGGAAATTGAAATCGAACTATTTTCATTCGGCAATCGACACTAGCATAGCATGAGGCCAACCGGTCCATACCCATAATGATATCGAGATCTATCATTTCCAGCTCAATTAAATCAGCTTTGGTCTGGCGATTGCATATCACAAGTACACAATTTTCATACACTTGTCTAGCTATCACGGGATCACCAACCAGAGTAGATACCTCAAAAGGTTTGATTGGTTGAGGTTTCACCCCAATACGACTAGTAACATACGGAGTAATGGTCACGACCCAGCCCCGTGGGCCGCGACTGGTGCCCTATTTGGACACCCCAAACAGACTTACATACCAACTCGTCATATTATAGCTTAACTCAGATTTCATATTCATCATTTTAAACAGGTCTGAAAACAATTATTATCTTAAGCGGTCGCGCGTGCAAAAATACCATATCAGAGCCAAAAGAGGCGGCGGAATACACATCGCCGAATATATACACATATACAAACATATGGGCCATTATGGCCACTATAACAGACGGGACCGCATTAAGACGCAAAGCATGAACAAAACGAACACACACACGACCCATGACCCACATGTATGACTACAGGCCTCTACAAATCATAACAGAAACATATGACGGGACAGGGCCCCGCCATACCCCAAATAGTAAAATATACAGAAGCATATACATGACAAAAGATATATATACCAAAATATGGGCTCCGGATCAAAGGAGCACTCTGTAGTAGCAGAATGTGTGGCCTACACTGGCGGATCACGAACGTCTGTACCTGCGGGCATGAAACGCAGCCCCCGGAGAAAGGGGGTCAGTACGAAAGATGTACTGAGTATGTAAAGCATAGAGTACAGTAATCCAAACCACAACTGAAGTGAAAGGTACAGAGAGAGAATACCGAATCAGTATACCAAAACCTGTACTGAAAACATATGTACATAATGCAAATAAAAAAGAAATCATGCATAAGGCTCAGCAACGTGGTCGCCACTCCGACGCTGGCGCCACAACACATCATACTCCAGAAAGTTTCAAATCTCCGTACAATCCCCGAACACATCATATCATCATACATATCATATCATCAAACATAACATATGCCATATCACATCATAACGCCGTATGCAAACGGTACCCGGCCCTATGGCGAGGTCTCGGGAACCGTAACACATCATACTGCCGAATATGTCATAGTACATATGATCACAAAACCGGCCCGGGATCCGGCGAATGATATCGTAGTAACATGCCCGAGCGGAGTAGTGAGAAACTAAATGCAATTTACATATAAAACATTTGTAAGGACTTGATATGATAACATGAAGACAAGTTAGGTAGACTAGTTTGAACAACTGAACGATATGAGGTCTGTCTCACAAAAGTATTTCTCAAATCGTATTTGTAGTTCAAAGTGCAAATCAGAGTGTAATAGAGCAATTAGAACATTATTCTTTGGTAGCTAAAATCATAAGCAAAAGTCCCTTTTTGGTACCATACAAAAATAAGTCAAATAGGACAAACGAAGGAGATTTCGGGGTTAGTGGGCCCACCTCGGGTCAAGTCGAGGTGGCGTACTTAATTTACAAACATTAGACTCTATGGAGTCATCCCTGAAATTTTCAAGGCGATTCGGTTACGTTTGTGAAGGTTATAGATGTTTGAACATTTCTTTCTAACAAAATACAAAGGTTCTAATTCAATTTCACTGAATGAAATAGTACTAAAAGTAAACTCGGATTTCCATGAACAGAATATTCCCCGAGGCTCAAATCCAAACCTAGTACACCTAGGACATGCCAAAAGAAGGAAAGGTAGGGCTTTACATACCTTATTCGCGTCTTACGCTCGTCCGAACTCAAATCCCGTTTCCTCCAAAATCTACAATTGGTCATAATTACCAAATGTGAGTTACAAGCTTTTAGGAATTCAATCTTAAATCCATATTTGTCTATAGAAATTTCGGCAGCATTTCTCCTATAAATTCGACATCCCCGAGAATTATCTCGGCCATAATATCAACAACAACATCCACAACAATACCAACAACATCAACAATCACAACAAAACACATTCTAACATAAATATTCTTCTTTTCTACATAGTGCAACAACTTCCATTCCAACTTCACACTTTCAAACTAATATCAACATTTCCATATTCATTAACTAATTCAAGATTATTCAAACATAATTCAATAGCATTCCAAACAATATTCAAGGATTCAAACAATCCCGCCAACTCCATATTCCATCCGAAACCTCTACAAATGCAACGAAACTACCAAGTCGCATTGTCTTCTTCCAAATTCAATAACAACAACAATAATTCACATTTTTTAATTTTTCTTCCATAATTACATAAAAACTACATTAGAATCACATAATTCCCAATAACGACTTATAACCAATTTCAATGCCAACTCGAGTCATTAAGCCTTTATTTACATCATAAATGTCACAACGACACAACTAGCGAGCTAAATAAAATTTAACTCACCTCCCCTTCATCCCCACACCACACGGCCTCACGCACACTACACGGCCATGCACACACTCACACCAATTTCATGATTTCCATGAAATTCTAATCATTATAACACATATACTTCTTCCATAACATAAAAGGATAAAATTCTTACCTTTTTCTTTAAATTTTCTCTTGCCACAAACGTAGTCCTCTCGCTTAACTAATTATACCACGTTGTAGAGGGCCTTGAACTTAATAAGAATTCAAGAAGGAAGAGATTTTTTTGATCAAGATTGAAGGACTTGGAAATTTTTCTTTTTTTTTTTTTTTTTGCTATGGCCGAATTTGAGGTTCTCTCAATTTTCTTTCTTGAAACTTCTTGAAGGAGAATAAAGATTAAGTCCCTTTTTAAGTATATTTATCACATGGATGAATTAACTTTTCATGGGCTTGGGCTAGCCATGGCCGGCCACCCCTATAAGAATTGGGCCTCATTTTCTCTTACAATTTTTGAGCCCAATTTATTATGGATCTTATTTTGTAATTCACGGAACTAATTTCTAAAATTCCAATTTTTCCCTTGGCCTTCCTCCGTATTCCCGCATCAATATTTTTCATGAATATCACACATGTATTAAATAAAATAAAAACATAGCCTTATTTCCTACAAGTCAAAATTATTTCAAATTTTTCCGAATGCGCAAAAATACGGGATATAACAGTAATATAGGAGAAAGTAGAACCCGAATCTATCAATGCATATACATCGTGGGAAAATTTGGATAATGTACCTGTAACCACATCTGGAGAGGACTCAAGATCCTGTCGTCCGGCTAAAGCATACACGCGGGGCTGAGTGGCACCTGAAGTAGATGCTCCCCCTCTGGCTCTACCTCGACCTGCCAGAATCTGGGGAGTCTGCCCTACCGGGCGCACTGAAGATGAACCAGCTACTGATCCTGTGGGTTGAACCCCAACTCTACCACTCATCGACGGGCAATCTCGCATAATTTACCCAACCTAGCCGCAGGAATAGCAAGCATCCGAACCCTGGCGACACTGTTCATAATGTAATCTACCGCACTGGCTGCATTGCGGTACTGGGGTCTCCTCTGGCTATAATCTCCCCCAAACTGAAAATCTGGGGCCCTTGAACTCTGACCCTGTCCTGAACGAAAGGAGCGACCAAACCTCCTACCTGTAAATCGAGGAGGTGCACTAGTCACCGACTGGCCTGAGTATCTAGAATGTGTCTGCCTTGATCCCCCTCTATAATCACTGCCGGCCCCCATAGATCTCTCCCTCTTGCCTTTCCTCCTAGCAATATCATGATCACCCCATTGTGGTTGCTATCGTCCCTCTAAGTTCTGGGCATGGGCTTGTATTCGGGAAATATCCATCCCATCTTGCAACGAAGCCGTCAAACAATCCTTGAACAAATGTGGCCATAAGCCACTCGCAAACCTATGTACCCTGTCTCCCATATTGGCCACCATGGTCGAGGCATATCTACCCAATGAGTTAAATTGAAGGTTGTATTCCCGGGCGCTCATAATTCCTTGCTTCAGATTTAAGAACCCATCCGATCTAGCTCGGCGGACCTCGGGTGGCAAATAGTGACGGATGAAAACATCTACAAATTCTTGCCACACGGGAGGAGGCACATTTTCTTTTCTTGATGCTAGCCAATTACTGTACCACAATATCGCCACATCTTGGAGTCTATACGATGCCAACTCCACAAATTCAGTTTCGAAGGCATGAATAATCCACAATGTTCTCAGCATCTCATAAATAAAACCTTGCGGGACTTCATCCGGCTTTGACCCAAAAAACTCCGGAGGATTCAAGCTCATAAAGTCACGGGCTCTGGTACTAGCTGCCCTATCACTTGAACTCACATTCTACCGCTGTGCCTGGGCGGTAACTAACTACGTCAATGGATGAATGGCCTCGGTCACTTATTGACCCGAAGCAGCCGGTGGAGGAATTGGAGCTGAAGCTCCTCCTTGTTCTTCGACATTGGGTGGGGTGGAGCGAGAATTAGATGGGGCCTTGTTATATGACTCGCCCTCTTCTACATTCATTGCGGCTGTTGCTCCCAATCGCACACGCAAGTATACGTGATCGTACAAGTAATATAGACTATTAAGTCCATATATCGATCCCACAGAGACTTAGATTCTACTGTTAAACTAATTCAAATTCGAATGAAACTATTCAAGAAAGTGAAAAACAATATTGTTTGTTGTACTAAACTAAAACTGAAAAGTAAACAATTTGTGATGGGTGTTTTTATGACTGGGACTATGTTGACAAGGACTGTAAGTATTTTATGATGAGAGAAAGATCTAGGGTTATGGCTTTCGACAATCCAGTTGATTTTATTTCCTGGGTTACTAGTTAACGGGTTAATTATGCTTTATGATATTCTCTCGAACTACTCACAAGCTTGTAGATGTTACTATAACGCCTATATCTCTATGGTCATCAGAGGTAACAAGAACGCATTTATTTCGCCGTATTTAACTAAGTAGGGGTAAAGGGTATATCTCTATCCTCATTAGCGAAACGGTTAAATCGAACAAACTCTATTTATTCTTAATACGTATGTGAATTCCCTTTCTCAAGTTCAATTCACGCACCACAGATAGTGTCTAACTATTGGCCAAATTATCAAACAAAATCAAGAATAAATAAGCAACCTAAAATATGGAAAATCAATAGATAATAATTGTCATCAAATCAACTTTCAACTCCTTCACCACAACCCTAGAATTAGGAGATTTAGCTACTCATGATTCGATCATAGACAAAAGAAGTCATGAATAAGATAGGGTTGAAAAAGATGAAAAATAAAATAACCTAGAGAGAGAAAAAGGAGAACGGTGGCTTACAAATCCTTGAACAATCCCAGCACACCGTTCTCAACTATTAAAACGTCTATATATAGGCTAGGGTAAAAATAATAAATAAGGAATCCAAATCCTAGTCTAATTGGGAAAACATTCGCAGGTCCCCGCTTTCCTTCCGCATCGCGGAAGGATCGCGCAATGTACTGCATTTTCTCGCTTTCCATCCGCGATGCGGAGGGATCGCGAGATACTAATGTCTGAGTTAGTTGTTCCACTTTCTTCACGCGATGCGCCTCGATGGCGTGAAGTTCTGAGGCCTCTCGCGATGCAGACGGAAAGCGAGGTCTCTTCAGTCGATTAAATCTCCTTTTAGTTCATCCTTTGCGGTCTTCGACTCGTCACCTCAGCCAATCGACATATGCTACGAATTCCAATCATTTCAAATACAATTTCCATCGTTTGTCGTCATCGTACCTATACACATGAAATATAACGACATAAGTTCAAATACGACGGTTACGTCATGAATTAAGCGATAAAAGTCATAAGAAGAAGCTGTAATACGACACAAAACATGATATTTGTGCCAAATATCACAACCCCCCACTTAGACTTTTCTCGCCCTCGAGGAAACCCGAACCACCATCAGACTATACTTCTAGCTCGACTCATTCAAACAGGTCTGCAACGGGATTCGTCTAGTATGGCTAACTCTTGAAGAAAGATTTTCAAAAACAAACCAACGACCCCGAATGCGAAAGCCATGCCAAAGGTTTTAAAAGCCTCATTTTCAGCACCAAGTACTTCTTTTCAAAGAAAACATTTCGAATTCAAAATCGTTGACTCAACGACACCACTTTAACGCATATAGGCAACCTTATGATCAAGAAATCAACACTTCACCACTCTATTGCTAATTATCTGCCCTCACCTCAACAAAGTAGTCCATATCTCATCAAGAACCACATGTTTAAATCAATGGACCTGAAATCAATAAATGCACTCACTCTCACAAAGAACGTCACATGTAATGTATGACATACCATATGCTTGCCCGTAGTGTAATCACTCTACTAATACAAGTAAGACGAACCTAGAATCAAGTAGGACTTCGAGGGTTGTAATGTAGGCTATGGGACGGGTAGGAATTATTTGGATAATAGTGACTGACCTCCCTAAGCACTTTAATACTTATACGTTCTTCATTCTTGCACGCTTTCTTTATTAGCCCTTTTTCAATACCAACCAACCTTTACATTTCTCTCCAATTCACCCATTTTCTTTGTTTAAGCACCACTTTTTTTGAAGTTACACAAGTTAGAAGGGAAACTCTTTTTTTTTTGGACTCCCAACTAACTAGTGAACTAGTTCTGTTCATTCGGTGCTCCCATCGTCTTCCTAGATTACCATTAACAACCATTTCCCCTCTTTATTTCTCATCCCATCTCCCATTATACTTGTAATTAATTAAAGTGCTTCTGGAGTGTTTTGGATCAAACATCGAGTGCTAAAGAACGAAGGGGTAAGGCTAATTAACTGCTATCAAAGAAAGGCTAAAGGCTCAAAAAGGGTTAAGTAGGGTGTTATTTGCAAGTTGGTATGATAACCTTTTAGGATTTTTAGTGACTAATCAAAGAAACGCCTCTATCACTTTCTAGGCTCAACCAACTTCATTTCGCTTCGTGAACACACAGGGCAAGTTCTAGATGTCAATACCAAACATGGATTCAAATACGAAACCTTACTCACACATGGCACATAATCACGCAAGAGGGATCCGGTTGTCCCTCGAATCAAACAACAATGACAGTCAACAATACCAAGTGGGTCATACGAGTCAACACAAAAACCATTTTCAAGTGCTTCCAAGAGAAGTAATATAATTTTCACGGTATGCTTTCACAAAACAGTTCAAGATCACTCATATGCAGAGACTTCACCTATCCCGTGCACCTAGCATTTGAATACACCTAGCCTACGGACTAATTTTCCCTCAAGCAGGTTGTCATCCAGCCATCATCAGGAACTACCCTTCTTATGACTATAAAAGAAAAAAATCTACCTACGCCCGGTTCAAAGGCCCCCCCCCCCCTCGGGAAAGAACCGAGGCCATAAGAAAACCAAACGGGGTGGATGATGAATCCCTACTAATGAGGGGCTTAGGAAGTTGTCAAAGAAAAATAAAGAAAATAAAATCTTTCTGAAATTTTTCCAACTTTTTCCATTTTTTTTTCTACGACACTAAGATGCAAAACTAAAAAGAAATCCTAAAAAAAAATCCTACGGCATACTAACCATCATCCGCAACATCAAAACATGGTGTTACAAACCAGGGACGTATTTTCCCACCCCACACTTAAAATTATGCAATGTCCTCAATGCATGTAGATTTGAAATCAAATAAACTGCAAGCGAGGTAAGAAATACTCCCTGGGGCCCACTAGGGCCTAGTCGTCCTCATCAAGGAAGTCCTCATCATCAGCCGCGCCCTCATCTGGCTCGGCGTCCTCTTCCTCTTCATTGTCGTCGCCTTGTATCAGCGACTCTGCCTCCTCCTCGTCTTCGAATGCGGCCATTACTCGATCAGCCGAGTTCCCGTCCTCATCCGCGGGTAACTGAGATAGCTCGCCCACCAGCACCCGAGAATGTAGAGTGTGTGGGTTCTCAATAAAGACCCTTGTGAGATAAATATTAAAGTGCTCACTCGCAACCATCATCCCCGAGTAAAGCTGAGCTAGTACAGTGGACTGGGCAGACCTCTCCTCTGCCGAAGTCAAGCGATGTCCGGATACAGTTGCTGGGGCCATGACATTGGAGATGTCGAGCGGGTCAATTGGCGCCTCAAGTACTCTATCAGTATAGTACGCTAACTCCTCGTCGAGCTGCATTAGGTAGGAAGTGAGAGTGTTTCCATAACTTAGCCTTTTTGACTTCCCAGCATGCACTCGGCGGATTTCCTGCAGCATCCAACACCCTATGTTCACCGGCTGTCCTGTCATCAGGACGTACACAATGCACACTCTCTCCCGTTGTACCTCCGAGAAGTGATCAAGTGGCATTATTCTCGCATTTAGGAGGCACAGCCACACTCGGGCCTCTCTACAAAAGTTGCTCATGCTCATACTTCGATGCTTTCGAAGAGGCCCTGAATATCGCGCCCATTGTGCTTTTGCGTTGGCTCCACACAGAGTTTCCTGGATAGCCCTATAATCAAGCCTTTTGATGAACTCTAGTAATGGCTCAACAGGCACATCCGGGACTCCGATTGCCCTGCACAAGGTTGATGCCGTCAATGGCACCCGCTTTCTCCGTAAGAACACAGAATCAGGACTCCTGCGGGTTGGTATGCAAGCATAGAGTTCCATGACCAGATCGATGTTCACTGGGCCCGGTTGCTCAAACACCGACGTCCATCCCATGGCAACTGAGAGAGGCTGTGCAGTTATTGACCACACTGGTAGCGGGGCAGGCTCGCAGACGCGGGCGGAGAGATGATGACGATGACGACAGGAGTGACAGCCTGAGGGTTCGAGAGTTCCAATTATGTGGCCCTCCAGAGTTTTTCGGGTCTAAGCCCGACGAGGACCCCCATGACATTATTCGGGGGATGCGGCGCTCACTAGATTTGGTCAGGGCTTCAGAGACTGAGTCTGTTGAGTTGGCTTCGCATAGACTACGGGATGTTGCTGCTCACTGGTATGAGTCCTGGGAGCTATCCAGGGGTGAGGGTTCTACCCCAGCTACTTGGGACGAATTCGTGACTGCTTTCACTCACCACTTTTTGCCCCCAGAGTTACGGCGGGCGCGGGTTGACCGATTTTTGCATCTGCAGCAGAGGGGTCGGAGCGTCCGTGAGTATAATATGGAGTTTGATTCTTTGGGCCGGTATGCACCTGCCATAGTAGCAGATATGGCCGATCGGATGCACAGATACGTGATGGGGTTAGACCGCTATTTGATTGATGGTTGTATGGCGGTGGCATTGCAGACAGACATGGATATTGCCCGACTACAGGCTTATGCCCTGGGTATGGAGGACCGACATAGAGCTGATTACTCCAGCAGAGATCGGGACAGGAGGCCGCCCAAGAGGGCCAGATCCGCAGGTTATTCTGCAGATTCTCGAGGCGGACAGCCTCAGCAGCAGCAGTCATGCAGACATCCTCCTCCGTCAGGCCGGGGTACACAGCCAGCCGGTAGGAGATTTGACAGTGCAGGACAGTCTGGGGCTGGTCAGAGCTCCAGAGCATCAGGGTCACAGATAGCCAGAGGTCCCAGCCAGCCCAGACCACCCAGGCCCCGTTGTTCCCAATGTGGGAAATCGCACCCGGGAGAGTGTTATCGACTTACTGGAGCCTGTTTTTCATGCGGTGGTCAGGGCCATATTATGCGCGATTGTCCGTTGGCGAGCGGTTCTGGTAGTGTAGCTCAGCCGACGGGATCAACCGCTGGTTCATCATCTGCTCCATCAGTTGCACGCCCTACGGGGCGAGGTATGCCTGCACCGGTGGGACGCGGTCGAGGTCGTGGCAGTGCTTCAGGTTCTAGCGGTCCCTCGAACCGCATATATGCATTAGCCAGTCGCCAGGACCAGGAGGCTTCACCAAATGTCGTCACAGGTACATTACTGGTTTTCTCCAGATCTGTATATGCACTGATTGATCCTGGTTCTACTTTATCATATATTTCCCCGCTCGTTGCTAGTAAAATTGGGATAGTGTCTGAGCCTATAGAGCCATTTGAGGTAGCTACTGTCACGACCCAGCTAGGGGCCGCGATGGGTACCCGGGGCTAACCACCGAGCACCGCTCGCTGTATGACTTATTCTACTAATTTAATGCTCTTTTAATAAATTTATATTCAAATCATAAAGAAATCATCTTTCGCTCTAAACATAAATGCTTTCATAAACATAAGCTATCAAAATAATATGCACGTATATATATATAACTTTCGGAGACCCCATAACCCACACTACGTATCTACGAGCCTCTACTGGAGAACTAGACATATACCAATATATACAAAAGCATAGCCCGACTGGCACCTCCGAAATAATGGAGTGCTCCTGTAAATCCGCTGATAGCTCCTATAGGTCTACGCCGCCTCTCTGTCTACCTGTGGGCATGAACACAGCGTCCAAAGAAAACGGACGCCAATACGAATATTGTACTGAGTATGTAAGGCATAACAATGGAAATACATCAATGAGATAAAGGAAACATCAATAAGGATCAACTGTATGTGACTGTCTCGTATAGAAGAAATAGCACATGTTGACTTACATCATATCCATCATCATATCATATATTGCTGCGGAACGTGCAGCCCGATCCATGTATCATCATATATATATATATATATATATATATATATATATCTGTTAGTGCCGAGGGACGTACGGCCCGATCCATAAATAATATAGTATGTTAGTGTCGAGGAACGTACGGCCCGATCCATCACCCATATACCCCACGTCCGGGCACCCCGCGTCCGGGATGAAATCATGATACGCCAGCTGTACAGGTGGCTATGCGTCTATAGCGCCTCACCTTTCCCCACTTCCCCTGAAAACATTTTCATATCATATATATCTATATACATACATAGTATATGCAGCATGCATGAGAGCCCAAGGAGAGTTGTGTTCCTATCGGAGTGACGTAAGGTCGAACACCTCCGATTATATTATGGATTAATCATGATCGTCATGTCTCGCCTTGAAGGGACAATCATCATAAGGTGAGACTATCAACGAAATCTAATATAAAAAGAATAGAAAGTAGGGTCACCATCTTGTAAGAAGTCGCTTTGTATACTTTTGGAAATCTTAATGGAAGTATAGTCGTCATCCGTGAATAAAATTTAGAAATCAAGAAATAGCTCGATATTCTTATATCGTTATTGAAAACATACCTTGGACCCTTTAAACCCGGAATCATCATCATCATAATCAAATAGGAAAATATTCTCGTCTTAACCTCATATTCGTCATTGCAAAAGCGTGTCCATCATTATGATCATAAAATCTTACGAAATCATAAACCTTCGTTTTGGAAAGAGACAAACATTTTGGAAAACATTAACGGGTTATCAAGAGAGGAATCATAAACGTTTAGCTTTGGAAAATGAGGAAGCTATGGAAGCATTCATGAAGTCATAACATTGGAGTCATGCCTTTGAAGGAAAGGGACAAGCCTTAACATACCTTGTTTGCTTAGCTAAATATCGTTCACTTGCTCTTCTTCAATATTGCGTCGTTACCTTCATAAGGGAATTCGAATTATCATTAGTTGATGGACTATAAGAACGCGTCGCTATTTCTAAAGAAAATTGGGCGGCACTTCCTTTGTTTATGCTACTTTTCCCACGTTTTATATCAACATCCAACATTCACCACAATATCACAATCAACAAACATCATTTACATACGCTTATCACATTCCACCAATTTCCTCCAATTTTCCCCATTTTTTATCCATATAGCTTATTATCGTGTTTCCGCACCTTTAACACTTATTTCATGATAAAAGCAGCATTTCTAGCATATTCATAACTATAACACCTCAACTTCCATAATTTAATTCCATCATTATTCACTAGTGGCACTATTCACCCTTTTAAGACCCATCTTCCATGTCTTTCTACAATTCAAGCTTTCCTTAGTCTTCTAATACTTAAATAACTTGATAAAGTCATTTTACATACCTTGGATGGTGATTGAACAAACCTTGAGTTGAAATACTTCACCTCCACAAAACCCTAGTTCCACCATCTAGGGAATTTCTTGACTTAAGTGAACAATGAGGAGTTCCACACTCTTAATTCCTCTAATTTGGTTGTTATTGATCTTGATTCTTACTTGAATTCTTGGTTTAGAAGTGTGTGGAAGGTTCTAGAGAGAGAGAGGATCGTGTAGGAGAAAATAGGAAATGAAAAATGAAACTTTGGATCATATTTTTATAAAACACTCTTCAGTCCCGATGTCATTATACGGTTCGTTATACGGTCCGTATAAACTTATACGGTCCGTATAACTGACCGTAAAATGGACTCAGTGATCGCCCCTCTCTGTGACCATTTGACGATCCATTTGACGGGCCGTATAATCGTTATACGGTTCATATAATTCACCGTAAAATGGACCTTCTCTCAACCTCATTCTGTGACACTTTGACGATTCATTTTACGGACCGTCAAACCGTTATACGGTCCGTATAGTACACCGTAAAACTCACCCTTCAGTCAGTCTCTTTTGTGACGCTTCTGCGGTCCGTATAATGGACCGTAAAACACTTTTACGGTCCGTATAATGGACCGTATACCCCCAGTTCACTGAATCTTATTTTCTTTACTTTGTTTCATTTCAGATCCTTACGGAACCTTCTTAAAAGTTGTTCACCTCCTCGATACCAATCTACGGGACCTTATTACTTGCCTTCGAAATGCCACACACCCATTTTATCCCTATTAGCCTATTTTGCACATGCTAACGGAAAAATTTCCGAGGTGTAACATTCTTCCCCCGTTTCGAAACATTCGTCCTCGAATGTTAAACACTCGAGATTCTACAGGAATTTCGCTAGAGTTTCCTCTGTAATCTGGCACTACTAACCTGTCACAGCAACCCATAATATATAATGCCTCACAGGGCCATAACAATAAGGGCCACAAACGACCGCAACATCATGAAGATAAAGCATCACATACCTCAAAATGTTGGTATCTCTTGTTGAATCTCTCCCGGGGATTAAAATAAAAGCGAGTACATGGATTTCATTTTCTCTTCTCCTTCCAGGTCATTTCTTCCCATTGGTTGCCTCGCCACAAGATCTTGACTGAGGCTGCTTCCTTATTGCATTCGTAGGTTGTCACATCCCAGGCTACTGTAGTAAGCGTATAGCATGCACTTATGTCATATTCAGAGTAATTATCCTATTTGCCCCTAACACACTAATCCCAACTCCACATTTTGTCATATTCAGAGTAATTATCCTATTTGCCCCTAACACACTAATCCCAACTCCACATTTCGACTCAATTTACCATATATTTCCCCTCAACTGACCCGGGGTATCATAATCACACTATTCCTGTTTACTTCTTTCTAAGTACCCACTTGGGTTCATGGGCGACGTATAATTACTTGCAAGTTGCATAATTGTTCTTGCATGATTTGTGTACATACACATCTATACATGTACATGTGTCCATATCTGCATCCATATTCATAATCGTACTCATTTACATATTATATCTATAGTCATATTCATATTCACGTCATTTACATAGCAAGCCCGACTACGAAGGTCCGGTGTTTCGCGTACCCGACTACGACGAGGCTCGGTGATTATTCGCACCCCAAAATCTTTTGTCTATCCGTAGCAACTTATCGCGTCGTGCTTTCTTCCTTCCTTTATTCATTTGATTTTATTTGATCTTTATATCTTACATCCTACTATAGAAAACCGTAAGTCCTTTTCTCAATTGTCGCTTATAAATCGCAATATCATTACAACGGCTCTATCATTAGTGCATTTGTCTCCGTCCTAGTATCACATCGCCATCCTTTGTAATGTCTCTTGAGTTATTTTCTCCCAATATCATATGGTTCAAGGTCTTCGCGGATGATTTCCAGTACAGCCTCAGATGCCTGCTCAATCCGTATTCCTTTATTCACCAGTCGTTAGTCTTATTTCTGTACAACTCTCACTCTTAGTTATAGAGTATATCTCTTACATCTTAGGGTCCATCATTCCAATTTCTACACTTGTATTCTTTTTGCTCGCTCCCCCCCCCCCCCCCCCCTTTGAGGGTTTTGCTTGTACTATTCTTAATTCCGTTGCCTCACTTTCAAATCTTTAATTCACATATCCCTTAATATACTATATCTCATTTGTGTTGTTTCCCATAATTTATAACTACGATAATTCATGTGGGAGGTCTTAACATACTCACCTTGCAGCTTTGTAATCGAGTGATACAATTGGCATAGCAATCCGAACAATAATGCATTTTACTTAGCTCCTTTGGTAGTTATAATTCAATATCTAAATCCGCTCTAATTAACAACTTTCGTCCGATAGGGGTGCTCACAACAGTAGTAGGTCTAGTTATCCACACTATCGATATAATATCACTTACCCCTCCCTTTTTTTTTTTTGGTCAAAGTTCGCTTGTAACGTCATCTTTGTTCTCGAGGGTCTAAGTCTCATGCGTAACTAATACCCCTTATGCCTCATGCTCTTTTACTCTTGATTATACCAATCACGAACTACTACGACTTTGTCATATCACTTTTCTCTAGTTTCTTTATCAAGTTGACTTACCTTTTTGTCATTGCTTGCCATCATTTCTTGTCATTGAAGAACCTCCATGTTGGACTTTCCTTTAACAAGGCTTTATCAGCTTCTTCATCTACTGCCCCATGGCTCGCCTGTTGGCTTCATACTTGCATTCACCCCCTGTTTTTTTTTTAGTCGTTTCCTTGCTATACTTTACTTACTGTGTATCCCAGTTTTCGCTCTGTCCTCATTATATCCTGATCCTAATCAACTCTACGGAGTGACACTTCTTAGTATCATTCGCAATTCTTGCTCATAAAATAGATTAAACTTTACGAAGTGAGCATACTTAAACTGTTTCGCTTTCTGATTATCCCTATTTCACTTACCACATAAGTCACTTCACCAATGTATTTACATTCATTATAGTCCTTCGTACCCGTATCTCCGTCTACGTGATGCCGTCACTTTATTTTGCCAATAAACTTATCGTATCTTCCTCGTGCTTATCCCTTCCATCAATACTTCAGTACCAAACTCTATTGGAGTTACCCTTTTCCTCCTATGACATGCTTTAGTACTACCTTATAACTATTGTTACTATCCCTCCAATAGTATTTAACTCACCTCGTGTAGTTGTTAACGATACTCCTAACTTAATCACGTCCTACCATTCACATCTCTTCTCGCTAGAACATGTCACCAGCTTATATCTTATCTCCTTTAGATGCTAGGAAAATTTCGACAGAGTTTCCCTTGTAAACATAACAATCCCGAACCTGCACATAGCCCAGGAAACATGTCCAATGTCTCAATGGGACATATATCGGGACACACCTAATACGTAAACGAACAACACCAGATCACTTACTATTAAAGGGTATAAATAATAGCGCTTGTCTCATAAGTTGTGCCTGCACACTCAGTTTAGGATTCCAATATCCATATACATACACATATTATTTATATTTACTCGCTGTCAATCAACTTACTCGTAAATCACGATTCTGGCTATCACTGGTTCACTAACAAATATAGACATCTCACATTGCTTGATTGGCCCAGTCTTTTACTCTAATACAGTCAATAACATCTGAAGTAATATATGACAGCATAAGGCCCACATCAATCGATGCTTACATATCGTAAAAGGATACTGGCAATGTACCTGGGGCGATATCAGGGAAAGACTCAAGATCTTGTCGCTCAGTAAATGCATGGATACGACACCGGGATCTACTCGGACTAGGCGTCCCTCTTTGGTCTCTACCAGCACCTACTAACATATGTGGCCCTGGCCTTGGGGGGCGTACCGATGACGAATAGTCAACTACCACTCTCGTAGTTCGAACCTTAGCTTTACCACGTAGCGATGGGCAGTCACACTTTAAATGGCCTGGCCGAGCACAGGCATAACAAACATCCGAGCCAAAACGACAGGGTCCCTATGTAACATGCGACACTGAGTACATCATGGTACCGAGAATCTCGTCTGACTAGAACTACTCCGAATCCTGGAATTGGGAACTCTGAGACTTTGGGGTGACCTAGAATAGGTAGGTCCATCAAATCTGAGTCTAGGAAACTACGGAGGAGCACCACTTGTGAAACGAACTGAGTGCCTAGAGAATTGTTTCCTCGAGTCACCCCTAAACTCATGATCAAACCCTAAAGAATTATCTCCCTTTCTCCAACCTCTGTTACCGTGGCCCACATCCTGCGGCTGAGCTTGAGTGCCAACCAATTGAGTCAGTAAAAGAATAGCATGTCTCATCTCTTGGTCCGAGGCATCTGGGGGAGGAACAGGGAATGCTGGAGCTAAAATTGAGGCTCGCCTTTGATCCTCTAAAGTGGGTGAAGTATGGGAAAACCGAGGTGGGGCCTTATTCTGAGGTTCGCCCTCCTCCATATCTATAGACAGCTCTTGCTCGAGCCCTTCTCCAACCACCATCTTGCCCTTCTGGGCTACGGTAGCTTTTCCCTTCATCAGCTTTGCTGAAATTATAACGCACCGTTAGGGAGGGGATAATCTTATAATACAGCTCTATCGCACGATTTCTTATGATAAAAGATGGTCCTTTTTCCTAAATGCCCTGTAGCCTCCTGTTTATTAATGTGGCGTGCAACACACCATAAACAAGACTCTACTAGACACGGCTCGTAGACACTTCCTAAGACCGAACTGCTCTGATACCACTTTTGTCACGACCCAGCTAGGGGCCGCGACGGGTACCCGGGGCTAACCACCGAGCACCGCTCGCTGTATGACTTATTCTACTAATTTAATGCTCTTTTAATCAATTTATATTCAAATCATAAAGAAATCATCTTTCGCTTGAAACATAAATGCTTTCATAAACATAAGCTATCAAAATAATATGCACGTATATGTATATAACTTTGGGAGACCCCATAACCCACACTACGTATCTACGAGCCTCTACTGGAGAACTAGACATATACCAATATATACAAAAGCATAGCCCGACTGGCACCTCCGAAATAATGGAGTGCTCCTGTAAATCCGCTGATAGCTCCTATAGGTCTGCGCCGACTCTCTGTCTACCTGTGGGCATGCACATAGCGTCCAAAGAAAACGGACGTCAGTACGAATATTGTACTGAGTATGTAAGGCATAACAATGGAAATATATCAATGAGATAAAGGAAACATCAATAAGGATCAACTGTATGTGACTGTCTCGTATAGAAGAAATAACACATGTTGACTTACTTCATATCCATCATCATATCATATATTGCTGCGGAACGTGCAGCCCGATCCATGTATCATCATATATATATATATATATATCTGTTAGTGCCGAGGACGTACGGCCCGATCCATAAATAATATAGTATGTTAGTGCCGAGGAACGTACGGCCCGATCCGTCACCCATATACCCCGCGTCCGGGCACCCCGCGTCCGGGATGAAATCATGATACGCCAGCTGTACAGGTGGCTATGCGTCTATAGCGCCTCACCTTTCCCCACTTCCCCTGAAAACATTTTCATATCATATATATCTATATACATACATAGTATATGCAGCATGCATGAGAGCCCAAGGAGAGTTGTGTTCCTATCGGAGTGACGTAAGGTCGAACACCTCCGATTATATTATGGATTAATCATGATCGTCATGTCTCGCCTTGAAGGGACAATCATCATAAGGCGAGACTATCAACGAAATCTAATATAAAAAGAACAGAAAGTAGGGTCACCATCTTGTAAGAAGTCACTTCGTATACTTTTGGAAATCTTAAGGGAAGTATAGTCATCATCCATGAATAAAATTTAGAAAGCAAGAAATAGCTCGATATTCTTATAACGTTATTGAAAAGATAACTTGGACCCTTTAAACCCGGAATCATCATCATCATAATCAAATAGGAAAATATTATCGTCTTAACCTCATATTCGTCATTGCAAAAGCGTGTCCATCATTATGATCATAAAATCTTACGAAATCATAAACCTTCGTTTTGGAAAGACACAAAAATTTTGGAAAACATTCACGGGTTATCAAAAGAGGAATCATAAACGTTTAGCTTTGGAAAATGAGGAGGCTATGGAAGCATTCATGAAGTCGTAACATTGGAGTCATGCCTTTGAAGGAAAGGGACAAGCCTTAACATACCTTGTTTGCTTAGCTAAATATCGTTCACTTGCTCTTCTTCAATATTGCGTCCTTACCTTCATAAGGGAATTCGAATTATCATTAGTTGATGGACTATAAGAACGCGTCGCTATTTGTAAAGAAAATTGGGCGGCACTTCCTTTGTTTATGCTACTTTTCCCATGTTCTATATCAACATCCAACATTCACCACAATATCACAATCAACAAACATCATTTACATACCCTTATCACATTCCACCAATTTCCTCCAATTTTCCCTATTTTTTATCCATATAGCTTATTATCGTGTTTCCGCACCTTTAACACTTATTTCATGATAAAAGCAGCATTTCTAGCATATTCATAACTATAACAGCTCAACTTCCATAATTTAATTCCATCATTATTCACTAGTGGCACTATTCACCCTTTTAAGACCCATCTTCCATGTCTTTCTACAATTCAAGCTTTCCTTAGTCTTCTAATACTTAAATAACTTGATAAAGTCATTTTACATACCTTGGATGGTGATTGAACAAACCTTGATTTGAAATACTTCACCTCCACAAAACCCTAGTTCCACCATCTAGGGAATTTCTTGACTTAAGTGAACAATGAGGAGTTCCACACTCTTAATTCCTCTAATTTGGTTGTTATTGATCTTGATTCTTACTTGAATTCTTGGTTTAGAAGTGTGTGGAAGGTTCTAGAGAGAGAGAGGATCGTGTAGGAGAAAATGGGAAATGAAAAATGAAACTTTGGATCGTATTTTTATAAAACACTCTTCAGTCCCGATGTCATTATACGGTTCGTTATACGGTCCGTATAACTGACCGTAAAATGGACTCAGTGATCGCCCCTCTCTGTGACCATTTGACGATCCATTTGACGGGCCGTATAATCGTTATACGGTCCGTATAATTCACCGTCAAACTGACCTTCTCTCAACCTCATTCTGTGACACTTTGATGATTCATTTTACGGACCGTCAAACCGTTATACGGTCCGTATAGTACACCGTAAAACTCACCCTTCAGTCAGTCTCTTCTGTGACGCTTCTGCGGTCCATATAATGGACCGTAAAACACTTTTACGGTCCGTATAATGGACCGTATACCCCCAGTTCACTGAATCTTATTTTCTTTACTTTGTTTCATTTCCGATCCTTACAGAACCTTCTTAAAAGTTGTTCAACTCCTCGATACCAATATACGGGACCTTATTACTTTCCTTCGAAATGCCACACACCCATTTTATCCCTATTAGCCTATTTTGCACATGCTAATGGAAAAATTTCCGAGGTGTAACAGCTACCCCGGTCGGGGATTGTATTATAGCGAGGCAGGTATACAGGGATTGTTCTGTGACTATATGTGATCGCTGCACAAAAGCTGATTTGATAGAATTAGATATGCTGGAATTTGATGTCATTATGGGTATGGACTGGTTGGCTTCCTGTTATGCTAATGTTGACTGCCAGAAAAAGGTAGTCCGTTTTCAGTTTCCAGGGGAACCAGTTATAGAGTGGTTTTGGTCTACGGCATCGCCGAGGGGTAAGTTTATTTCGTACCTCAAGGCTAAGAAGATGATTCAGAAAGGTTACATCTATCATTTGGTTCATGTGCACGATACTACAGCCGAGACACCAACTCTTCAGTCTGTTCCGGTTGTTAGTGAGTTCCCAGATGTGTTTCCAGATGGGCTTTCAGGTCTTCCGCCTGAACGGGAGAGAGATTTCACTATAGACTTGTTGCCGAATACGCAGCCTATATCTATTCCTCCGTACAGAATGGCACCGGCTGAATTGAAGGAATTGAAAGAGCAGCTGAAAGATCTGTTAGATAAAGGCTTTATCAGACCCAGTACATCACCCTGGGGAGCGCCGGTATTATTTGTAAGAAAGAAAGATGGGTCACTGCGAATGTGTATCGATTATCGGCAATTAAATAAGGTGACTATAAAGAATAAATATCCCCTCCCCCGGATTGATGATTTGCTTGATCAGTTGCAGGGTTCGAGAGGTTGGTGGAAAATGTTTCTTCTATTGCGGCACCACTGACGAAGCTTACTCAGAAAGCAGCAAAATTTCAGTGGACTGATGCCTGCGAGCGCAGCTTTCAGATGTTGAAAGAAAAATTAATTACAGCTCCATTTTTAGCCCTTCCAGAAGGATCAGACGGGTATGTTGTCTATTGTGATGCCTCTGGTATTGGGATAGGCTGTGTGTTGATAAAGCACGGTCGAGTTATAGCCTATGCCTCTCGGCAGCTCAGACCGCACGAGAAGAATTGTCCCACTCATGATCTTGAGTTGGCCGCAGTGATTCACGCTTTGAATATTTGGCGGCACTATTTATATGGGGTCCATGTTGATATTTATACGGACCATAAGAGTCTCCAGTATATTTTTAAACAGAAGGAACTGAATTTGCGGCAGAGAAGATGGCTTGAATTATTGAAAGATTATGACGTTGATATTCTGTACCATCCTGGGAAAGCCAATGTGGTAGCGGATGCACTTAGCCGCAAGTCTATGGGCAGCTTGGCTGATGTACCACCTGGTAAGTAAGATTTGGTTCGTGAAATTCATCAGTTGGCCAGCCTTGGAGTTCGTTTGGCAGATTCTGGAGATTCTGTGATTTCTGTTCGTGCAGTTGCTGAATCATCTATTATAGAAGAAGTAAAGCAGCGACAGTTTGAGGATCCTATTCTGGTTCAGTACAGAGATGTGGCTCTTAATAAAGAAAAGGCTCCGTTTGAAATTTCTCCTGAAGGGGTATTATTATATGAAGGCAGATTCTGTGTACCGGATGTTGCAGGCTTACGGCGACAAATCATAGGCGAGGCGCATAATGCACGGTATTCTGTTCATCCTGGTTCCACTAAAATGTATCATGATCTTAGTAGTTTGTATTGGTGGGACGGTATGAAGAAAGATATTGCAGAGTTCGTTGGTCAGTGCCCAAATTGTCAGCAAGTTAAAATTGAACATCAGAAGCCCGGTGGATTATTACAGGAGATGGAAATTCCAGCCTGGAAATGGGAGATGATTAATATGGATTTCGTTGTTAGGTTACCACGCACTCCACGCAAGTACGATTCTATTTGGGTTATTGTTGACAGATTGACGAAATCAGCCCACTTCCTCCCCGTCCGGACTACTTATTCGGCTGAGGATTATGCTAGATTATATATCAGAGAGATAGTCAGACTTCACGGAGTCCCTGTATCTATTATTACTGACCGAGGTGCCCAGTTTACGGCAAATTTCTGGAGGTCATTTCGGGAGGGATTAGGGACTCAGGTGAGCCTCAGTACAGCTTTTCATCCTCAGTCCGACGGGCAGGCCGAGCGCACTATTCAGACGCTGGAAGATATGTTGCGGGCCTGCGTTATTGATTTCAGAGGCAGCTGGGATGATCATTTGCCGCTTATTGAATTTGCCTATAATAACAGTTATCACTCCAGCATTCAGATGGCACCGTACGAAGCTCTTTATGGCAGGAAATGCAGATCTCCTATTGGGTGGTTCGATGTGGGCGAAACCAAATTAATTGGGCCAGATGTGATCCAGGAAGTAGTGGATAAAGTAAAACTTATTCGGGAGCGATTATTGGCTGCACAGAGTCGACAGAAAGCATATGCAGACAGACGACGTCGACCATTAGAGTTCCAGATTGGCGACTGGGTATTTCTGAAGGTGTCGCCTATGAAGGGTGTTATGAGATTCGGTAAAAAGGGTAAGTTAAGCCCGCGGTATATCGGGCCGTATCAGATCATTCGGAAGATAGGCGAGGTCGCCTATGAGCTAGACATACCATCCGATTTGGAGGCAGTGCACCCGGTATTTCATATGTCCATGCTGCAAAAATGTATTGGTGATCCTTCCAGAATATTCCCAGTAAATGACATTCAGGTAACGAAGCATTTGTCTTATGAAGAGCAGCCTATAACTATTCTGGATCGGCAGGTCAGGAGACTACGCACTAAGGAAGTGCCTTCTGTTAAAGTCCTATGGCGCAACAACAACCGGGAAGAGATGACCTGGGAGTCGGAGGAGGAGATGAGGAGGAAATATCCCCACTTGTTTCCTACCCCCACGGGTAATCTAAACTTTTTTTTAAAACTTGTTGTATTAAGCGATGGATGAATTATGTGTACTACTTACAAGAGAGGGACTCTCCCGTTATGCTCGTAAGACCTTATAAGAGTAATTTAACATTCGGGGACGAATGTTCTAAAGGGGGGGAGAATATTATGTCCCGTGTTTTCGCATAATTGGAAATCTTAAAAATAATTGAGACTTGTATGTTATAAGGCCATATCTTTGATTTTAGTTAATATGTCTATGTTGTTTATGAAAATATTGGTGTGGAAATGTGGAGGAAGTCTAAGGACAAAAATTGGAATTCCGGAAATTGGTTTCGGGAATTACAAAACGAGATTTCAACGAATTGGGCCAAGAAAAATTTGAAGGAAAATTGAAGCCAAAGACATTGGGGTGGCCGGCCATGAGGCCTTGGCCCAAGACCCATTTAATGGTCATGTGCTTTCCATGTGCCTACTAATCAATTATGTATATAGGTATGCTTATCCTTAGAGAAATCTATAAACAAAATTAAAAACTCATCCTTGAGTTCTTGAACCCCATTCGGCCGAACCCCTTGTTCCAAAAAAAAAAAATTTCTCTAGCCTTGGATTATGGTCTAAAAAAAATCTTGTTCTTCTCATATTTGTAGCAAGTACAAGATGCTCTCCGACGTGATACAATTTGTTTGGCGAAAGAATCACGTTTGCGGCAAGTCGGAATTTCAAGATAAGGTAAGGATTTTGTCACTTTTGTGTTATGGAATTCGTAAGAATATTATAAGGATTGAGAATAGACGAGAATTTCGTAGTTTTGGTGTGTGTGTGAAACCGTGGGTGTGTGTGTGTGTGGTGAAGTGGCTGTGAGCCATGTCATGGTGAAGGCAAGGTGAATTTTGATTTTGTTTAGTTTGTTAGTTGCGTCGTTGTGGCATTTATGACGTAAATGAATGTTTAACGAGTTGAATTGGCATTGAAAATGGTTGCGGGTCCTTATGGGAAATTATATGATTTTTGTATATTCGTATATAATTGTGAAAGTTAGACTTTAAATGTGAATTATGGTTGTTGTTAATGAATTTGGAATGAAACAATGCAAGTTAGTATGTTCGTCGTAGTTGTGGACGTTTTGAATAGAATATGGAAAGTAGCGGATTGCTTAAATTCATGTATATCGTTTGGAATATTATTGGAATGTGTTTGAATAACTTTGAATGAGTAAATGAATACGATAATGTGGAGGTCGTGAAGTTTGGATGAAAGTTGTTGATTTATGTAGAAAGAAAGAATATTGATGTTAGAGTGATTTTGTTATGACTTGTGACGATTGGGATACTGTGGGTTGTTGTCGTTGTTGTATATGGAGCCGAGCTAAGTCTCGGGTGATATATATATATGGGGAAAATGCTGCCGAAATTTCGGTAGACAAAAATGAGGTTAAGTGAATTCTTAAGCCTTGAAATCCCTAATTGGTAACTTTGACCATTTGCAGATCCTGAGCGAAACGGGACTTGAGTTTCGGGCGAGCGTAAGATGCATATAAGGTATGTAAGGCTACCCATTCCTTCTTTTGGCATGTCTTGGGTATACTATGTCGATATTGGAGCCCCGAGGGAAATTCTGTTCCTAGAAATCCGAATTGGAAATTTAGTATTATTCATTCAATTGAATTGAATTATAAAACTCATATTATATTGAAAAGTGATCTAATGTCCGAAACTTTTGTAAATGTAATCAAGTTTCCTCGAGACTTCCATGTATGATTCCATAGACCCCAAATGTCTGTGATTCATGTCCGCCACCTCGACTTGACCCGCGGTGGGCCCGCTAGCATCGAGACTTCTTTGTTTGCTCTATTACGCCCATTCTTGTCTAATGTCGGCAAAACACTTTTGGTTATGAGTTTGGTTATCATAAAATAATGTTTGACTGCCAGAATATTCTAAACTATATTTTGAACCGTAAATACTATGTTGGAAATACTTTTGTGAAACGAACTCCGTATTGACTAGTTATTCGAACTATTTGACATATAAGTTGCAATTTTTGCTCACGACTCCGCTCGTGCCCTTATTATGACTTCGTTCACCGGTTCCCGGGCCGGTTATGATTCGTGCGCGCTATGATAAATTCGGCCGTATGCTGTGTTACGGTTCCCGAAACCTCGCCATAGGGTCGGGTTCCGTTTGGAGTTATGCTGTGATATGGCTGGTGATATGCTATGCTGATATGTGTGCTCGGGGATGTATGGAGATTTGAACCTTCCGGTGTTATGCTGTGTGTGGCACCAGCGTCGTAGTGGTGACCACGTTCCTGAGCTTTGCATGATTTTGTTTGCATTACGTATATATGGTTTTGATACAGATTTTTATATACTGTTCGGTATTTCCCCTTTGTATCCTGTTTGTTTTCAGTTATGGCTCATATTTCTGTACTCTATGCTTTACATACTCAGTACATCTTTCGTACTGACCCCCTTTCTTCGGGGGCTGCGTTTCATGCCCGCAGGTACAGACACAGGTGATCCATCACCGTAGGCTCCACTTTCTGCTATTTCGGAGTACTCCCTTTTGATCCGGAGTCCACTTTTGGTACATACATCTTTTGTTATGTATATATTTTTGTATATCTGACTATTTGGGTACGGCGGGGCCCTGTCCCGTTATATGATTATGTCGGTCTGTTTAGAGGTCTGTGGACATGTTTGTGGGTTGGGTCTTTCTGTACGGATGTGTGTATATGATGTGTTTGGGCGATCCCATTCGCCGCGGCGGCCGGTCCGCATATGTTTACATGTTGCCTTGTTGGCCAGTGTGGCCTTTGTTGGTATTTTCTATGCGCAGGGTTATTTTGGATAGTCTGTAAAACAAAGGAAACTCTGCCGAAATTTTTCTGGAAATTATCTAAATTTAGAATATAGCCTTGGCGGCTTCTGCTATATACTTGAATGCATTTGATAGATGGGTTTGGGTGCCCAGACCGGGCACTAGTCATGGCCTACGGGGTTGGGTCGTGACAGGAAGTGTGTTGGAGATCCTACGAGGATCGTCCCGGTGAATTCAAGTGACAGAAAAGTTAACTTATGATGAAATACCCATTGCCATATTAGATAGGAAAGTACGGAGGCTTAGAAACAAAGAAGTGGCCTCAATTAAAGTTCTGTGGAGAAATAACAATCGAGAGGAAATGACATGGGAAGCGGAAGAGAATATGCGATCCAAATACCCACATTTATTTCTGCCCTTGGAAGAAGTCCAAGATGAGACGTCAAAATCATAAGGTATGCATGCTTTCCCTTTTATACATTCAGGTCGTGTGTGGCCAAATTTCTAGTGCTGTTGTATTATTGCCCTGTGAGGCATTGTTATTGTGGGTTGCTGTGACAGGGTGGTAGTTCCACATTACAGAGGAAGCTCTGGCGAATTTTTTATGGAACTCCCCAAGCCTTTAACATTCGAGGACGAATGTTCCTAAGGGGGGTAGAATGTTACACCTCGGAAAATTTCCCGTTGGTACGCAAGTAAATGAACTAATGATGTGTGCGAGGAGTGCGAGTGTATAATGTTTCATGGGAAATGTATGTGAAGGGATGTGGATGATTAGAATGAAAAGTCGAGAAATGAGAAAAATTGAAAGTTGGCAAAACTGCCCAGTGGTCGTATATTGCAAAATACGGACCGTAAAGTGCAACACGGTCCGTAAACTAGCAGTCGTAAACTGCCATGCAAAAGCTTTAGCCTTCTGCCAGTGGTCGTATAGTGCAAAATACGGACCGTAAAGTGCAATACGGTCCGTAAACTTGAAGTCGTAAACTGGCATGTCCAACTTCAACTTTCTGCCAAGTGAGGAAGAGGTATAATACGACTTGGTGGACGGACCGTAAAGTGATTTACGGCCCGTAAACCATGGTCGTAAATCACCATGCATGCAGGCCAAAGTCTCTGGTCCTGCTTAAGCTTAAAGACGACCACGAGGGATGGTCCGTAAAGTGGAATACGGACCGTAAACCTCCATGGACGACCACTGTTCACCCAGCACAGATTTTCCAATTTATTAAATATGAGGATCAAGACTTGTCTTATTTCATTTCCACATTACACCACTTCTCTCTAAAACTTCTCTCTACATTTATTATATGAGTTTTCAAGGATTATAAGCCATCAATAACATTAAGACAAGTGAATCAAGGGTAAGGGAATCATCAAGGATCATCCAAGTCAAGAAATCCAAATGGAGAAAAACTAGGGTTTTGCTCAAAGAAGAGTATTATCAACCAAAGCTTGTTCCTACAACTTCTAAGGTAAGATTCATGATTTTTACAAGATGTTTAAGGTATTGGAGAATTAAAATACATGGATTGTAGAAAATGTGGTTAACTAGGTCATGAATGATGAATAGTGACATTTTGAGAAATAGTTTGAATTGAGTTATGAATGTTGTTGTGTTGTGATATGAATGTGTTATAAATGGTATTAAGATCATGAACTAAACACTTTAGACGAATGGACGAAGATGGGTGATATGACCATGAATGTGGGTGAATTAGAGGCAAATTGAAGAATCTAGATAATGTGGATAATGTGAATGACTAATGGCCATTGTTATGATATTAATGAAGGTATAAACGCTATCATTGGAAGGGAACGTGCAAGTGTAGAATAGTTCGACGGAAAGATATGTAAGGCTAACCCTTCTTTCATAAGGCATGGTTCTTGGCCAAATTCCTAAATTCCTCTATATGAGTATGTTGTCTTCACATGGTTGACATTCCGAGCTCATAAGCTCACGACCCTTGATATGTACTATGATTATACTATGTTCCTCGTATGACGAGTAAGTCCATAATGTAGATGTAACGATAACGATGAAGATAGTAATGATGATGAGAGTAAAATGATATTAGAGATGCTTATGAGCTATGATATATGTATATGTATGCCTATGAAGGGCTATGATAAGACCCCGAGCTTATGATGCCGGGTAAGACTATATGTATATGACTATGTATAAAGTATGTATACGATTACGAAATGCGCGCACACCTCTGCAGATGGTACGGATAACCCTGATGCCTTGGTAGGGCCAGGTATGTATGACCTTGAGCCCTGGTTGGCCAAGCATGTATAAGACACCGATCCTATGAGGTCGAGTATGCTATGTAAATGCTATGTATATGAAATGACTTTGTATATAATATGAATATGAATGTGATAAGACTATGTATAAGAATACGAATAAGGACATGTATACGAATATGAGCACAAGTATGGTACGAGTATTATTATGGGATACGAACGACTATGCAAGTAGGCGACATGATGATGATGATACTACTGTCTCCCCTCCTATACTATTTTCATATGATATATATTATGCTTCTATATTGATGTTGATCATGCTTTACATACTCAGTACATTCTTTGTACTGACGTCCTTTTGTTTGTGGACGTTGCGTCATGCCCGCAGGTGCATAGGGAGACAGACTTGATCCATAGCCGCTTATTCAGAGATTGCATAGCAGAGCTCCACTTCTTTCGGAGCCGTAGCATTTGGGTACTTATTCTTTTGTGTATATAATTATGGGCATGGCGGGGTCCTGTCCCGCTCATACGATATGTCATACTCTTAGAGGCTCGTAGTCATGTCTATATGGGTAAAGATGTTCGGCCATGTCGGCCCATGTTTTGTATATCTTTTATTAGCCACGTCGGCCTTGTACTTATGATGTGGCATAGATGCCTATGATATGTTAAATGATGATGGTCGTCGAATGGGATCAATGTGATTAACGATAAGAAAAGCACGAATTGACTTATGGTTCACCTAGATGATATGTTATGTACGATAAGGGGGTGCCCGGGTGGGGTAGCACCGGGTGCTCGTTGCGGCCCCCTAGCCGGGTCCTGACAATCCCACACATAGAAACGACTGTCATGCAAAATTCGCTTCTTCTTCTCGTGATTAGCACCCGGGGGGTAAACCTCACTTACTATAAAGTTCACCATGTCTGCATACCAAGGCACCTCAGCTGATTTAAAATCAAAAAGTTGTTCGTCGGGAAAAGTCTCCTTAATCGCCACTGCTTCATCCACATGTTCCCGATCTTCTAATCGCGATAGGTGATCTGCTACCTAATTTTCTGTGCCATTTCGATCAAGAATCTCGATGTCAAACTCTTGCAGCAGCGGCACCCAACGAATAAGCCTCGGCATTGCATCCTTCTGTGCAAACAAGTAACGAACTGTCGTGTGATCAGTGTAGATAATCGCCTTCGTGCCCACCAGATATGATCGGAATTTGTCAAAGGCGTAGACAACCGCCAATAACTCCTTCTCTGTGACAGTATAGTTCATCTGGGCTGCATCAAGTGTCTTGCTGGCATAATAAATAGGATGAAAGATCTTGTCCCTTTTCTGACCAAGGACAGCACCCACAGCAAAATCACTTGCATCACACATTAAAATAAACGGTAGAGACCAATCGGGTGCGATGATAATAGGAGCAGATATCAACCTTCGTTTCTGCTCATCAAAAGCCGTGAGACAGGCTTTATTGAACACAAACTTCATATCTTTCTCTAAAAGCTTGCACAGTGGATTAGCAACTTTAGAGAAGTCTTTGATGAACCATCGGTAGAAGCCAGCATGCCCAAGAAAACTGCGCACTCCCCGAACTGAAACGGGTGGTGGCAATCTTTCAATTGCTTCAATCTTCTCCTTGTCAACCTCTATTCCTTTTCCCGATATCTTGTGCCCAAGAACAATTCCCTCTAGAACCATGACATGGCATTTTTTCCAGTTAAGTACCAAGTTTGTTTCTTCACAACGAGCTAACACGGCATCAAGATGGTTCAAACAGTCATCAAAAGAATCTCCAAAAACAGAGAAGTCATCCATAAATACCTCCACATAATTTTCCACCATATCGGTGAAGATAGCCATCATGCATCGCCGGAAGGTACCTAGAGCATTGCACAAACTGAAAGGCATCCTACGGAATGCAAATATGCAATATGGACATGTGAATGTGGCCTTTTCTTGATCTTCGGGTGCGATCATGATTTGGTTGTAACCCGAATAACCATCCAAAAAGCAATAATAATCGTGCCCAGCCAATCTGGCATCTGATCCATGAAGGGTAAAGGAAAATGATCTTTTCTGGTGGCGTTGTTCAACTTGCAATAGTTGATACATATCCTCCAGCCCGTAACATTTCGTTGAGGCACCAATTCATTCTTCTCGTTTTCCACCACAGTTATGCCTCTTTTCTTCGGGACACATTGCACAGGACTCACCCAATTGCTGTCCGCGATGGGATAAATAATGCAGCTGTCAAGCTACTTGATTACCTCTTTCTTCACCACCTCTTTCATGATCGGGTTCAGTTGCTTCTGACACTCAATACTGGGTTTGCTGCCTTCCGCCAATAAAATTTTGTGCATGAAAAACGAGCTACTAATACCTCGAATATCATCTATCGACCACCCGAGGGCTCGGATGCGATCTCTTAGCACTCGTAATACACGTTCAACCTGCACATTAGTCAAATAAGCAGAGAGGATTACGGGAAATGTGTCTCCACTACCCAAGAAAGCATAACGAATGTGAGGAGGCAATGGTTTCACCTCAAGAACGGGAGCCTCTTCAGTAGATGGTTTCGGCTTCTGCCAAGACTCTGGTCTGTCTAGCTCCTCAAACGGTGTACGTGCTCGTAGATAAGCACATGGAATGTTAAGAATGCTAAGACACTCCTCCACTTCTGCATCAATTTTTAGATCTTCCCCATATACCGAAGTTGTCTCCAACGGGTCTCGTGAGGCTAGAAAGTGATCTAACTCGGCATTTGTGAGCTCGGGTTCCACCACAGAAATCATCTTCAAATCCTCATAATGGGCTGGAAGTCTGCTGGCTTTAAACATATCAAAAGTCGCCTCTTGCCCATTAACTGTCATGGACATCTTCCCATCTTTCACTCGGATCACAGCATCAACAGTAGCCAAGAAGCCTCTCCCCATGATGAGAGGAACACTCTTATCTGCCTCATAATCAAGTATCACAAAATCAACCGGCAGAATAAATGGGCCTACTTTCACAAGAACGTCCTCAATAATACCATCAGGATAAGCAAGAGATCGATCAGCCAACTGTAATGTAATAGTGGTTGGCCTAGGCTCCCCCAAACCCAACGTTCGGAACACAGAGGTGGGCATCAGATTCATACTAGCACCCAAATCACACAATGCTAGCCCAACTTCAATGTTGCCAATCGTAATCGAAATTGTGAAGCTGCCCGGATCTTTCAACTTTGGAGGGATTTTACTCCTCACTCTAGAACTACACTCCTCAGTAAGTGCAACTGTCTCAAACATTGTCCAACGCCGTTTGTTCGTGACCACATCTTTAATATATTTCTCATATTTTGGGACTTCTTGCAGAAGCTCCACAAAAGGTATGTTGATGTGTACCTATTTTAAGAGTTCAAGAAATTTCTTGCAAGCCGAATCTGCTTTCTGTTTCTGAAGTCGTTGTGGAAAGGAAGGGGGTGGTCGCACCACTTCCTCTACATGTTGCTCTGCAGGTGTCTGCTTTGGTTCAGCTCGCTTAGCAGGGATAAGTTCTGCCTCTGCTATGTTTTTATTTTTCGGCGGCACTGCTTCTAGTTCTCTACCATTCCTCAAGGTGACTGCCTCTCATTCTTTTGGGTTCTTTTCAGTATCACTCGGAAGAGCACCCGGAGGTCTGATATTCTGCATAATAGCCATCTGCCCCATCTGACGATCAAGCTCATGAATCGATCTCTGCATCTCACTCTGGATTTTCTAATTTTGCTCCTGCATCACCTGATGTTGAGCTATGAGCTGCTTCATCATCTCCTCTAAATTGCTAGCTGGCTGAGCTTGATGTTGCTGATAATTGTTCGGCTTGTGGAAATCCTGCTTTCCAAATGGAGTGTTGTAATTATTTCTGTAATAGTTCCCCCGATTTCCAGTACCACGATTCTACTGTCTTACAAAGTAGACGGACTCTGGATTCAATGGACAATTGTTATAATCATGAGGTTCACCGCAACCTACACATGCTGCTTGCTGAATGTGTTGAACTGGTTGAATCTGGTGAGAAGAACCTGTCGATAAACTTATTTGATAATATCTCCCAAGAAGTGATAGAACCTGCAGGTAGATTCGTCAACCATTCCCTCGCTTTGCCAATAAGTGAGAGCGGAAATACGGACAGCTTCACATAATCGTCGGGAACATCTCTATATTGGAAATTCTCGCTCAACTGCACAAACTGCATCAAGTGCTTATGCAGGTCTTCACTAGATTTATCCATATACTAGCACGTATGTTGGACCAGCCGCACTGTTCCTTCTTTTAGCTCGAAATTTCCAGTAATGTCAGGCCTAATAATAGCCTTAGTAATGGTTTCCAGACTTGGCCTAGCATAACTGGATAACAGAATTCGTTGTTCATGTGCCCTCGCAGCTTCTCTCTCTCCCTGTTCATCTGCGTTTCTTGCTCTATCCCTTTCTGCCTGTTCAAGAGCAAGTCTTGCTGCTTCGTTGGCCATTTGTCTCTGTCGTCGAAAAGTTCTTTCGATTTCTTGATCAAGATCAACTAACGGTTGTCCTGAACTTCTAGTTCTTGGCATAAACCAGAGAAGCCTGAAGAATCACAAGTAGAACAACGAGAAAAAAAAAAGTAAAGACATGAATAGAAAAAAACAGACTCAAATTAGAAAAACAGTAAATTTGTTGCTCCCAATCGCACACGCCAGTATACGTGGTCGTACAAGTAATATAGACTGTTAAGTCCAGATATCAATCCCACAGAGACTTAGATTCTACTGTTAAACTAATTCAAATTCGAATGAAACTATTCAAGAAAGTGAAAATCAAGATTGTTTGTTGTACTAAACTAAAACTGAAAAGTAAACATTTTGTGATGGGTGTTTTTATGACTGGGACTATGTTGACAAGGACTGTAAGAATTTTCAGATGAGAGAAAGATCTAGGGTTATGGCTTTCGACAATCCAGTTGATTTTCAGACAATTCCACCTATTTTATTTCCTGGGTTACTAGTTAACGAATTAATTATGCTTTATGATATTCTCTCGAACTACTCACAAGCTTGTAGATATTACTATAACGCCTATATCTCTATGGTCATCAGAGGTAAAAAGAACGCATTTATTTCTCCATATTCAACTAAGTAGGGCTAAAGGGTATATCTCTATCCTCATTAGCGAAACGATTAAATCGAACAAACTCTATTTATTCTTATTACGTACGTGAATTCCCTTTCTCAAGTTCAATTCACGCACCACAGATAGTGTCTAACTATTGGCCAAATAATCAAACAATTAAAATCAAGAATAAATAAGCAACCCAAAATATGGAAAATCAATAGATAATAATTGTCATCAAATCAACTTTCAAGTCTTTCGCCACAACCCTAGAATTAGGAGATTTAGCTACTCATGATTCGATCATAGACAAAAGAAGTCATGAATAAGCTAGGGTTGAAAAAGATGAAAAATAAAATAACCTAGAGAGAGAAAAAGGAGAACGGTGGCTTACAAATCCTTGAACAATCCCAGCACACCGTTCTCAGCTATTAAAACGTCTATATATAGGCTAGGGTAAAAATAATAAATAAGGAATCCAAATCCTAGTCTAATCGGGAAAACATCCGCAGTTCCCCGCTTTCCTTCCGCATCGCGGAAGGATCGCGCAGTGTACTGCAGGTTCTCGCTTTCCTTTCGCGATGCGGAGGGATCGCGAGATACTGATGTCTAAGTTAGTTATTCCGCATTCTTCACGCGATGCGCCTCGATGGCCTGAAGTTCTGAGGCCTCTCGCGATGCGGAAGGAAAGTGAGGTCTCTTCAGTTGATTAAATCTCTTTTTAGTTCATCCTTTGCGGTCTTCGACTCGTCACCTCGGCCAATCGACATATGCTACGAATTCCAATCATTTCAAGCACAGTTTCCATCATTTGTCGTCATCGTACCTATACACATGAAATATAATGACATAAGTTCAAATACGACGGTTACGTCATGAATTAAGTGATAAAAGTCATAAGAAGAAGTTGTAATACGACACAAAACATGATATTTGTGCCAAATATCACGGCTTTGACCCAAAAAACTCCGAGGATTCAAGCTCATAAAGTCACGGGCTCTGGTACTAGCTGCCCTATCACTTGAACTCACATTCTACCGCTGTGCCTAGGTGGCAACTAACTACGTCAATAGATGAATGGCCTCGGTCACTTGTTGACCCGAAGCAGCCGGTGGAGGAATTGGAGCTGAAGCTCCTTCTTGTTCTTTGACATTGGGTGGGGTGGAAGAAGTATTAGATGGGGCATCGTTATATGACTCGCCCTCTTCTACATTAATTGCCGGCTCTCTTTTCACCCGCCTTTTTATCGTAGTCTTGCCCTTCTGAGCGGCTGTAGTTTTTCCCTTTGGCGGCATTTCTGAAATCATAACACACTATTAAGAGGGGAAAATCTTATAACACAGCTCTATCGCACGATCTCCCAAGCTAAAAGATAGTCATTTTTTTTAAATGCCCTGTAGCTTCTTGTTTATTAGTGTGGTGCGCAACACACCATAAACAAGACTCTACTAGACACGTCTCGTAGACACTTCCTAGGACTGAACTGCTCTGATACCACTTTTGTCACGACCCGACAAAGGGCTGTGACGGGTACCCGTGGCTAACCACCGAGCACCACTCGTTCTACTATTCATCATGCTCATATTACACTTCTTTAATATTCATATGCTCATAATCATAGGAAAAAAACCCTTTTTCATTTGAGAACATAGATACTTTTATAGACATATATATATATATATATATATACAACAGTGACCTCGGTAAACCATATAACCCCCACTCCGTATCTACAAGTCTCTAATAGAGTGCTAGACAAAGGGACGGGATAGGACCCCGTTGTGCCCAAAATATACACATGTACACAAAATAATAATCAAAGGCTCCTCCGGAACAATGGAGTGCTTTCAAATCAGCTACTAGATCCTACGAGTCTGGATCAAGATCACCTCCTTGTCTACCTGTGGGCATGAACACAGCGTCCAAAGAAAACAGACGTCAGTACGAACATTGTACTGAGTATGAGAGGCGTAAGTAATAATAACATGTCAATGAGATAAAGGAAGCATCAAATAAAGAGCAACTTTACCTGACTGTCCATCATAAAGAAATAATGCATGCTGGCTTACTTCATAATCGTCGTCATGTCATGTATGCATAAATGTATAAGTGTATAAGCTGCCCGTCCATATAGGTACGTTGTGATAATAATTAACCTGCGTCCAGGCCTCTCGCTTCCGGGGTATAAGCTGCCCACTGCAGTGGTGTGTCTGCCCGTGCCATATAGGCGCGGGGTAATATCATCAACATATACTCATCATAATGCATGTATAATAACCCAAATATAGCTATACTTTATCAAGGTGACATAAGGTCGTGAACCCCCGATTTCATTATGGGACATTTATAAGTATTCTGCCTCACCTTGAAGGAAATAGTATATAAGGTGAGTGTATACAATAAATGACATCATTAACTTCATGGTATTCTGCCTCACCTTGAAGGAAATAATATATAAGGTGAGTGTATACAACATATGACATCATTAGCGTTATAGGAACATCATAGCATGAACTCTAGCATCTTTATACTTAACTCATCATCATCATTATTGAACTCATAATATATCTCTCATCTCATATGGCTATTCATGAACATAGGCTATTAGTTTTTTCGGAATGTAGAAGATTCATGGAGAAGAAAGAAGAATCATGCCATCGGATTCATGCCATAGAAAGAATGGACTAGCCTCACATACCTTTTCCGTTTAACTAATGTATCGCTTGCTTGTTCTCCTTCAATGCCCACGTTTCTACCTTCAAGAGAAGTCGCATGAACATTAGCTAATCGATTACTTAAATGTGCTTACTAAAGCTAAGGAAAATTGGGCAGCATTTCTTTTGTTTATACAACTTTTCCCATATTCTATATCAACTCTCAATCATTCATAACAACATTCACAATATAATAGACCACAATCATCATTCATCTACATTATCCGCATTTCACAATTCCTCTTCAATTTCTCCATAATTGTGATTATAGTTCACTATTGCGTTTTCTCATATATAATACTTATTCCGTGGTCTAAATGTCATTCACAATATATTTACAATCACAACATACCAATATCCATAATTCAATCCAAACCTTCACCCAACAATGTCACTATTCCCACATTTATGACCCACTTTCTATATCTTTCTACAATCCATGTGTTCTTAACTTTCAACACCTTAGACAACCAATAATGATCATAAAACTCACCTTAGATGATGGATGAACAACCCTTGAGTGGAACTTCTCTTCTTGCACCAAAACCCTAACTTCACTCCCAAGAGAATTCTTGACTTAGATGGACCCTAGTAAGCTTTACGCACTTGACCCACTTGAATTCTTGATATTGATCTTTGTTTTCCTTTGTATTCTTGTAGATGAAGTATGTGGAACCTTCTAGAGGTCTTAAGAGAGATGAAGAAGTGTGAGAAATGAAAATAATAAAGTGGGATCACATTTATATAAGTGAACTTATTCAGCCCGTCGGGACTTCCACGGACACTTGTATGGTCCGTGGAACATTGCACGGCCCGTACAAGTGATCGTGGTTCACCACTTTGGAACACTTCGTTGCTGTTGGGTTATACGGACCAATATACTGTCCGTATAACATTCCACGGGCCGTATAAAATGATCGTGTAACTCGCAATTTTCCCGAAGTTGTTCTCGTCGTTTCATTTGGTATCCAATCCTTATACAACCTTCTTAACACTTGTTTCACACTTCATGAACCATCTAAAGGAAATTATAACTCTTCCCTAAAACATCATTAAGCTATCGTTACCTTGTCACTCATAATTCTTACCCGACGCGTAACATATCCTTCACTTTCTTTGACAACCTTCTTCCCTTACGTCAAATGTCCTTGGATCTTGATTAGGATCCTCAAATGCTATTTCTTACTTATCGAAACATCGTATACATCGTCCTCTTCGCTAGCCTATTCACTGTACATTAACGGGAGATTTTTCGAGGTGTAACACGTATAATGCCCAGCGTTTCCGAAACTCGTTCTCGTCGACTCGTTTGATCTCCAATCCTTATGGAACCTTCATAACACTTGTTTAACACCTCATTAACAATATAAGGGATTTTAGAACTCTCCTCCAAGACATCATTAAGTCATCATTAACTTGTTACTCGTAAATCTTTCCCGGTACATAACGTATATCTTGCCTTTTTTGGCAAACTTTTTTCTCTTACCTCGAATGTCTTTGAAATCTCAATTAGGATCATCAAATGCTATTTCTTACTTATTGAAACATCGTATACTTCATGCCCTTCGTTAGTCTATTCACTGTGCATCAACGAAATTTTTTTTAAGGTGTAACAGGTCACCCATACCATGATAGACCCTACCT
Source organism: Lycium barbarum (assembly GCF_019175385.1). Taxonomy (NCBI): domain Eukaryota; kingdom Viridiplantae; phylum Streptophyta; class Magnoliopsida; order Solanales; family Solanaceae; genus Lycium; species Lycium barbarum. The sequence goes on from NC_083339.1 coordinate 99,584,253, forward strand.
CCAAATGAGGTACCCTTATAACTGCCCGAGCTGCGGGGTTTCTTACCTAATCTATGTCCATACTCCTAATGCCTAATAGACTCAATACTCCTAGCGGCATCGACCACTGCCTGAAAAGTACCTCCTGAAGCTACCACCTCCGTTGTTGTAGCTCGAAGGTGATATGACAACCTCCTAATGAACTTCCTAATCCTCTCGGTCTCATCAGGTAGAACGGTCAAAGCATGGAGAGATAGGGAGTGAAACGGCATCTCATACTCGGTCACAAACATCTCATGCTGCTCTAACTTATCAACCTGCTCTCCCCTCTCATCTCTCAAGCTACGGGGAACCCACATCTCCACAAATGCAGGAGAAAATTCAACCCAAGAATGTGGAGGTGACCTAGCCGATCAAGTATCAACAAAGACCCTCTGCCACTGCTTTGCGGGGCCAACCATCTGAAATGCTACGAAGTCAACTACGTTGGACTCAACCAATCCCAAACTGTACAAGCACTCATAACAGCTAACCAAAAACTCATATGCGTCATCATCAGGATACCTATCATACTGTGGTGGCTTCTTCTTCTCAAACATACCCCACCGCTTTTACCCCTTAACTGCCATAGTAGGCTGGGCAACTGGGTGAATAGTAACACTCAAAACTGGAAATGCTTGAAATTGACGAGCCACAATGTTACACCTCGAAAAAAATTTCGTTGACACACAGTGAATAGCCTAACGGAGAGCACGAAGTATACGATTTTTCAATAAGTAAGAAATAGCATCTGATGATCCTAATTGAGATTTCAAAGACATTCGAGGTAAAAGAAGAAAGTTGGCCAAGAAAGGCAAGGTATACGTTATGAATCGAAAAGATTTACAAGTAGCAAGTTAATGGTGACTTAATGATGTCTTGGAAAAGAGTTATAATGTCCCTTAGGTTGTTAATGAGGTGTTAAACAAGTGTTAAGAAGGTTCCACAAGGACTGGAGATCAAACGAGTCGACGAGAATGAGTTCGGAAAAGCTGGGCATTATACGGTCCAACATACTGGTCGTATAAAATATACTGGCCGTATGTTAGGCCATATATCCTGCCCAAAATGGCAGCCATCACTGGACCAAATGTACGGCCAGACATACGGTCCGTATAAATTATGGGGATCGTATGTTGGTCCGTAGAACTGAGCGGGACAGATTTTTAAGTTATTAAAAAGGGGACCAAGTTCATTCCATTCATTTCATATTCTCACTCCACACTTCAAGAACTCTCTATAATGCTCTCCACACTTCTTCCATAAGAACTCAAGAGAAATTCATGATCAACTTCGTCAAACCAAGAGAATCAAGTGTAAGAAACTCATTAGGTTTCATCCAAGTTAAGAAATCTCATTGGAAGTGAACTAGGGTTTTGGCTCAAGTGAAGTATTTCCACTCAAAGCTCATTCCCACACTATCTAAGGTAAATTTTATGATCATTCCATGTTTTTTTAAGGTATTGAGAGGTTGAAAGACTTAGATTATGAAAGGAGATAGAAAATGGGTTACAAAGATGAGAATAATGAAATTTTGAGTAGTAGTTGGGAATGAGTCATGATTCCTGATATGTTGTGATTATGATTATGTTATAAATGATATTAATAAAATGGAATAAGCATTATATGTGAGAAAACGTACTAGTGTACTATGACCTTGATTATGGATGAATTGAAGTGAAATTGTGAAATGTGGATTATGTAGATGAATGAAGATTGTTGGTTATAATATTGTGAATATATTATAGACGTTTGGGAGTTGATATATGATATGGGGAAAGTTGCATAAACAAAGGAAATACTGCCCAATTTTCTCTAGCTTTAGTTGAGCATGTTCATGTGATCGATTAGCTAATGTTAATACGAACTCTTGAAGGTAGAAACATGAGCATTGAAGGAGAACGATCAAGCGATAGAGTAGCTAAACGAAAAGTTATGTAAGGCTAGTCCTTTCCTTCTAAGGCATGACTCCCATGGCATGAATTCTCCTATTTTCCCGTGACTCTCTTACATCCTGGAAATTATGAGTTTATGATTATAAAGAGCTTCACATGAGATAGAGAAACGAGAGATGTTATGAGCATGATAGTGATGATGATAAGTTAAGCCTAAATATTCTAAAGCTAATGATTCTAACTATGATCCATTGATGTTTTTTATTGTATACACTCACCTTATATGCTAATTCCTTCAAGGTGAGGCAGATTGCTTATGAATGCTCCATAATGGAATCAAGGGTTCACGACCTTATGTCACCTCGATAAAGTATAGTTGTCTTTTGATTTTTTATGCTTGCATTATGATGAGTACATGATGATGATATTACACCGCGCCTATATGGCCGGGCGGACACCGCTAAAGCGGGCAGCGCATACACCATGTCTAGATTGCATGGGCAGACACCACTAGTGGGCGACATGAGATGGTTACCCCAACGCGAGAGGCCTAGACGCAGGCTAATGATGATCACACCATACCTATATGGTCAGGCAGCTTATATATATATATATATATACATGATATGATGATAATGTTTATGAAGTAAGTCAGCATGCATTATTTCTATTAAAACTGACAGTCAGTTACAGATTGTTCTTCATTTGATATCCCCCTATTTCATTGATGTATTGTTGTTTTTTATGCCTTACATACTCAGTTAAATATTCATACTGATGTCCTTTTCTTTGGATGCTGTGTTCCTGCCCACAGGTAGACAGGGAGGTGATCTAGATTCATAGGAGCTATCAGCAGACTTTAAGAGCACTCCGTTGTTCCGGAGGTGCCATTGCTTATTATTTTGTGTACATATATTTTGGGCCTGCGTCTAGGGCATATGTATATAAAGGTATATATATTCCAAGTGAAAATGGTTCTTCTATGATTATAAGCATGAGATTAATGAATGATGGCAGGATGAGTATGATTACTAGTAGTATGAGCGGTGCTTGGTGGTTAGCTCTGGGTACCCGTCATGGCCCCTAGTCGGGTCATGACACACAACAGCAGCTGGCTGTACCCCTAGTGTTCTATACCCTGTAGCAACTATCGGATCAGGAGTCTGAGCTCTGACTCTAGTCCGAGAACCCTCTAGAATAGCCAGTAGTATGACCCGCTAGGTCATTATGAGGCTTTGACCATTTTTCCCTTGCTAGTACCTTCCCGAGAATAGAAATGAGCTTAATAGGAACTCAAAGGGTTAGAAGTCTAAAAATTGAAACTTGTATTGGTTGTTGTTGTGCATTGTCTGAAACCTTGTCTTCATTTTTATTGGGGGTTGATAAATTAGACCTTCGTGGGAAATTTCAAGGCCACGGCTGAGTCTGTAGCATATTTTTATGTATATGTGCATGTTTGGTTTGCGTCTGTAGGGCCTTGGATTGGTGTTGGGATTTTTGGTGATAAACCAGAGCTCACTGGTTAATATAGACCGCTGCAGAAGTGGTATTACCGTTGTAGTGAGGCTGCCACCGCAGCTGACCGGTCGCTGCCGCGGGGGTTCGAGAATTAATGAGGTCCGCCATAGCGGGACCATTTTCGCTATAACTGGACCGCCGTAGCGAATTGTCGATCGCTGCAGCAGTCGACGGGAGGCAAAAAAAGTGTTTTATATTCCATATTTCGAAGCCATTCCCCACATAATACCAAAAACAGTTCCCAAGAATACTAAGGCAATTTTTCTATGGCTAGGGAACCACTCTTCGTCTAGGTAAGTCTCAACCTTTAACTTCATTCATTCCATAATCATCGTAAGTTCCAACATCATCTATGGTTCATTAATGGTGAATTGAAAGGCTAGGACCCTAGAATTTATGAAAACCATTGAACAATGAATGCGTATTGATTTTATTGTTATTTAATCATCTAGGAGTACAGATTATCACTTCCTAGAATGAGAATTTGATTATTAATGGTGGGAATGGTTGATTAAGACTTAGGGTTTCAATAAAAATGGAAGTTTTAACCTAAAAACTGACTGAAAATGGTAGAATTGATATAGTATGATGGTTGGGTTTGATTTTATCATGAATACAGACTTAGTGATAGTTCACCCATTTGAAAAGGGTAGAAGTAGTTGGATTCTATTCCCCAATTATTGCTTATTTGAGTAGATGATCCATTACTCACTTGGCATTATGATTGCTAGACTTTGAACGTTCCGAAGCTTTGCGAAAGGGGAAAGTTGTTGCAGAATAATTGCATTGTTCCAGTTCGGCTTTGAAATAAGTTATGGTTTACTTGAATTAGACTTTGGTTATTTTATTGCATATGTAGTCATGTTTATAGGAGAAAGTATGATTTGGGTGGCATGAATTCTGATTATTTGGGCTTGTGCCATTTCTTCATATATCGAAACTTGAGATGGAATTGTTGTGTTTTGAAAAGGAAGGAGTCAATATATACTCTTCTTCTTGACTGAGGTAGTTGTATATTCATGCTATATTGAGTGAATGAATCTGAGTCTTGTGTGACTTGTGAAATGGTGCCTTGTATTCATTGATATTGATATTATTGACTAATCATGTTCCATGTTGATTGTTTGACAGGAAATACGTTGAGATTCATATTGTGATCAGTTACAGAGATATAAATATATAAAAGAACATTTGATAGGGGGTAAGGATGTGGCCTAGTTATGATCTTGTGATCCGAGGTCAGTTTCAGAGCGAGTGGTACATGGACACCATGGGTCCTCTGCAGGTCATGACTATTTGGGGAAACAATACTATTTAGCATATGTGTACACGGTCGAGATATTTTCATTATTTTATTGCATTGCAATTGGACTCATGTTACTTCTGTTGTTGGCTAAGGACTGAACTTATATCCACTCGGTCATTGTTATTGGCTAAGGACTGAACTTATATCCCATGCTGCCTAAAGATATCTCTTTGTTGATGTCTATTTTCATTCCAGACATTGTTTACTTTTATAGACATTTTATCTATTCATTAGACAGCTTTATGTTTAAGAATCTTTGTAGATGCCTTTTGGATCTTTGGGGTTGTAATAGCTAGGACTTCCGTAGTTATTTTATTTATGGCATTGATTTAGACTTATTCATGATTCATTTCGTGTCATTAATTTATAATTGTTTAAATGATTATAAAAAAGGTTTAAGGGGACGGTTCACCCACTAGGGGATTTTTGTAGGAGCCACTCATGGCTACTTGGGTCGTAACAAAGTTGGTATCCGAGCCCTAGGTTCGTCGATCTCGTTGTATAAGAACATGTCAAGTAGAGTCTTGTGAATTGGTATGGAGACGTCTGTACTTAGCTTCGAGAGGCTATGGGATACTAAGAAAATTTGATTTCTTTCTTTCTTTCTTTCATGCTACTTGATTGCAATTGGTATCTGGATGATTCAAATTGGTATCTGACTTTTCTTTCTATTCTCTTATAAATGATGAGGACTCGTGCGGCAACAACAGTAAATGAGGTACCTGAGCCGGTCTTTGGGGTTGCAGCTCGAGGTAGAGGTCAGGCTGTTGGGGCCGCAGTTCATGTTGGAGGCCAGGCCAGAGGCCGTGGCCATGGTAGAGGCATGGGAGTAGCAGTACCAGCCAGGGGCGGGGCTCCTGTGGCTGGTCAGGCTCGCGCTGAGTCCCCTAAGCCTCGGGTAATTCCAGATAAAGCAGCAGAGTTTGTAGTAGCACCATCTCAACTAGATATTATAGCTCCTCAACAGTTGTCAGACGTTATGGTTTGAGTGTTGAACCTGCTGAACACGGGTTAACAGAGGCAGGTGTGTTACTAGCCGTTCAAGGTGCTCAGGGTACCAGAGTGGCTGATATAGCTTTTGGCGGAGTTTGTGCTCCGGGGTTACAGCATGCTACAGTTGTGAGTCTTCATTTAGATGACGCTCCAGGACTTGGGGTATTTCCTAGACTAGTGGGAGGTCCGGTGATGACTGGGGATGAGCATGATTTGTTAGGGAGGTTCACTAAGATAAAGCCTCCAGTGTTCTATGGCACTAAGGTTGAGGATGCCTATGAGTTCTTCATGGATTGTCATGAGAGGCTCCATAAAATGGGGCAGTGGATAAGTATGGTGTTGAGTTTGTGACCTTTTAGCTCTTGGGTGATGCCAAGTTATGGTAAAGGGCTTTTATAGAGTGCAGGCTAGCGGGATCGCCCCCGTTGACATGGACTCTGTTTTACCAGGTGTTCTTAGACAAGTACGTTCCTCGTACCTTGAGGGACCGGCGGCGTGATGAGTTTAGTAATATTGAGCAGGGTAATCTGTCTGTGGCTGCTTATAAGTCTCGGTTCCATTCATTGTCTCGTTATGCCCTCCAGCTTGTGCCTACTGAGGAGGAGAGAGTTAGGAGATTTGTGAAAGGGTTGAACACTGCTTTTCAGGTTTCAGCTCTTCAGCTTGCGGCATCAGGTGCTTCCTTTCAGGAAGTAGTGGATCATGTTAGGACCGTCGAGGGTGTTAGGTAGGATGGTTATAATAAGTACGCGAAGAAGAAGGCCCGAAAGGGTAGTAGTTTCAGTGGCACTTTCTCTAAGGGCCAGAGTACCCTGGTGTATTCGGGGTAGCGGTGGGCATGGTATGATATATACCGATTACCATACCGAAATCGAAATTTTTTATACCGTGATTTTGGTATTATGGTATTTTTTACGGTATTTGGTATGTTAATGTATGTTAATTGAAATGCCCTTTTGTGAAATTGATTTACAAAGGGGATTAATTGTGCTTCTTTTGAATATATTTACATGTGTAAGGTGTTGGTTGTCACGACCCAACCCCGTAGGCCGCGACTAGTGTCCGACATGGACACCCGTACGTACTTACTAACCAAAATTCATTTACGTTTACATACCATGAAACGTGTGCATACAAAATCATATACGTATTACTTAGATCGTTACTTATATAATAGCACGTAAATCAATCAGGCTAACGTAGCACAGGGAAAAACTCGATACGAACCGTATAACCATCGCTGAACATACACGACCCATGACCCACATACATGTCTACAGGCCTCTAATACACATACAGACAAAAAAATCATATGACGGGACAGGGCCCCGTCGTACCCAAAATGGTCGCAAATACAAAGATATGTACAACAGAAAGATCTGTACCGAAAGTGTGGGCTCCGGATCAAAGGAGCACTGCAAACAGCAGAATGTACACTCTAGGCTGGCGGATCACCTCTATAAACGTCTGTACCTGCGGGCATGAAACGCAGCCCCCGAAGAAGAGGGGGTCAGTACGGAAAATGTACCGAGTATGTAAGGCATGAATTACAGAACGAGGAAACATAGTCAGAAATGGAAACTTTACAGAACCAGTAAAACTGTATAAGATCATCATCACGTTTTCTCTTATGTAACGGAGTAATATCTCTCAAGTCTCGAATCATATACATATACATATACATACCTGCATATATACGACGTGTCCCGGCCCTATAGTAAGGGACTCGGTGAATAAGGTCAGACATATCAACATCACATACCATATATACATATAACGTGTCCCGGCCCTTTTGTGAGGGACTCGGTGAATAGGATCATGTATGGCAGAGTCATATATCATATGTATACATAACGTGTCCCGGCCCTTTTCTGAGGGACTCGGTAGATAGAATCATGCATGGTATAATCATATGTCATATATATACATAACGTGTCCCGGCCCTCTATTGCGGGTCTCGGTGGATAAAGTCATCACGTGCCATCCTGGCCACCACCCCTGTATCATCATATCATCACATGAATATACATATAACGTGTCCCGGCCCGCAAGTGAGAGGGACTCGGTGAATAATGCAGAGAAGTACGCACGACAACATGTCCTGGCCCGGGCTCAGTGAATAGACATATCAAGCTTGCACGAACAGAATAGTACGAAACCAAATACTCGTAAATCAAGACCCGAGATACAACATACTTATATACAACATGCTTATCGACATATGAGGGTTCAGAACAAGTTTCGGGTCAATCGGAATTAGTATACAAAAGTTACGAGCGTTTGAAGTACAGAACGCTCTACAATCGTTTCAAAAGCTCTTTATGGAAAGTCAAAGCTGTAATCAGGTTAACTACCTTTTATACATGGTTATGGATCAAACCAAATAGAACTCTCGGAATCATTCACACGTATCAAGGACTGTCAAGGACTCGGTAAAATAATCGACGTGCTAGCATGTAATAATCAAACTTTAGTCATATCAAGGTTCCGACATCATATATCATATACATATGTAAGACATTCATACACGCATACTCATAGAATATCATACAGTGTGTTGCTGCGGAACGTACTGCCCGATCCACGGATATAACGTATTAGTGCCGAAGAACGTTCGGCCCGATCCGAGATTGTATACAAATGTTAAGAACATTAATACTTATAGAATTATTTTAAGGTCATGAATTCTTATACTTAGCTTAATACCCAATTATGCAATAATCTTAACCATTCTACGTTTACTCGTATCGACAGACCAATAGGGATCGTAGACAAACTCGGAACTTATTAATTAGAGCCTTTGAAGTACGGGGCCTCCTAACGACATTTCGTAAGCCGTATTTGGAGATTCAAGTAACAAACATATTAAGTAACTTTCCAATATCATTATGGACCAAACCGAATAGAGACTCTAGAACCATGAATACATATCGAATTATTTACCAAGGACTCAAGTCATATCGATTTGCTTTCGACCCACGTTCGGAAATATACCAACTAAATTCTTCGAACGTCATCATATATACATATGCATATCAAACCATATGGAATACTTATGGAAGTCAAGGACGATGGCCATCCTAGTGGCTCTAAGAATAGAATTTCTCTTTAGGGACATACATGTACGTTATTTGTTCATTTCGAAGATCATGCCAAAGGAAAGAAAGATAAGCCTTACATACCTTGCCCGCTCTCTACGCAAATCCGAATTCAAGCCCTTGGCTCCACAAAATCTACAACCACATTAAGGTGCGCCAACATTAGGTACAAACACTTAAGGATTCAATTCCAATCCAACACCTTATTTCTACAGAAATTTCGACAGCATTTCCCCTGTAAATGCGCCATCCCCGAGAATTCAACTCGGCCAGAAATACAACAACAAATCCGAAAATTTAACTCGGCCAAAATATCAACAACAATACCAACGATTGTTCCAATAATACAAACAATCAATTTAAGACACATTCTAACATTAGTAACTTTCTTCTTTTCATAATTCTTCAACGCTCAATTCAACTACATACATTTTCAAGTCAATTTCAAATGCTCACCTATTCATTGCTTATTCAAAATCATTCAACACAATTCAAGAGCACTTTAGGCAATTTGCAATATATTCAACAATTTCCCACTAACACCCTATCTTACCCGAAACCTCCACAAATGCAACAATACTACAACATCACATTCTTCTTTTTCCAAATTCATCTATAACAACAACAATTCCATTTTAGTGACTCCATTTCGATAATTTCATAAATTATAATAAATTCACACAATTTTCCTACAACAACTTACAACAATTTTCTCATGCCATCTAGAACCATTAACCTTCCATTTACAACACAAGGCTACAACATACATATATGATTCTTCCAATATAAAAGAGTAAAATTCTTACCTTTTTCTAATTTTTTTCCACTTTCCACAAGAAGCACTTTCTTGCCTCAAAATTTATATCATGTTGGAGAGGGTCTTGAGCTTACTAAGAATATAAGAAAATTATGATTTTTGGATCAAGAGTTGAAGAGAAAAAAAAATTCTCTTTTCTTTCAAGGTGGCCGAATGGCACCTTTGTTCTTGCCCTCTTTTTTGTTCTTGAAAGTTCTTGCTTTTTAATAACAAATTATGACCCCTTTCACTCATTTATTTACCTTGAATACTTATCATGGGCTTGGCCCATTTTGTTATGGCCATAACCGGCCACCCACTTAAGATTGGGCCTTGGTTTCTTTTTTTTTTCTAGCCCACTTAATTATTGGCCCTATTTTGTAATTTCCGAAACTAATTTCCGAAATTCCAATTTTACCCTTAGCCTTCCTCCATATTTTCGCATCAATATATTTCACGAACAACACATATATATCAATAAAAATCAAAATATGGCCTTATTTTTCACAAGTCAACATTATTTCAAAATTTCCGAATGTGCGAAATTACGGGATATAACATCCCCCCCCCCCCCTTTAGAACATTCGTCCTCGAATGTTCAACTGACCTTAGGGGGTCTCATGATACTCCGGGGAGGTCTCTGTCTTTCCTTCAAAAATTTTCAAACGTTACAATTGCTACCTCTTTGTCTTCCATTCACTTACTTTTCTTTTCTTTCCAACTATTGTTATACCAGAAGCTTCTCCCCTTATTGTAGTGAGATCAGTGCTCGTTTATTTCATAACCTCTCTATTTCACACCTCTTACTTGTCTCCTGAATTTCGTTTAGCTAACGTCTTTCATATGTCGCAACACTGGCCGCTGGGGCCCACCGCAGATCAGTACAGTCATAAACAGGATATCATATACATACTTATACATTTACTAACATTTTGTTCTCAAAACATTTCCGATCACTTATTCAAACTTACTCTGATTCCAGAACTGTATTGCGTTTCCTTTTCCTACGCCGGCCGAGTCTGCGTTAGCCTACCCGACCTATTTAGGGTTCTTAACCGTCCGGTACATTCGGACTTCCTTTAGGTTACCCCTGATTCCCCATCTGTCTTTTTTATTTACATTTATAAAAATTTCTGTGTACTTCCCAGGGGGTCACCCATCCCAAAATTGCTCTGCCCTTAACACGCTTATCCCCGAAACTTCCGTGCATTTTGATGCATTAGTGCTAGTATAATCGCATCGACTGCCTCACACGACCTTTGTCACGCCCTTTAAGGCAGGTCGGTGTCTTAACACTTTACGGAAGGTTCTCGTAGTGGGTCCCACCCCGATCTAGAGAGGGGGAAAAAAGGGGCCCTTTTTATTTTTCTAATCATGTAATTACCGAGTTAGTCTTTTCAAATTCTCAACATTCACTTTTTGCCTGCATATACGACTACTTCAGACAGTCTATCCGTGCATAAACATTTCATAAGAAAGCAAGTAATATACCTGTAACTGCATCTGGTGGCGCCTCCTGATCCTGTCGGTTGGCCAACGCATACAAGCGGTTCGAAGGACTGCTGGAACTGGGAGCTCCACCTCGACCTCTACTGCGACCTGCCGGTGCCGGCCACATAGCTACAGAAGGAGAAGATGATCCAGCTACTGATCCGGTGATCTGGGCTGAACCACCTGGACCACCTCTAAATGGGCACTCCCTCATAATATGGCCCTGGCGGCCACATGAAAAATAGGCACTTGTGACGAGACGACACTCCCCCGGGTGACGCTTGCCGCACCGAGGACACTGCGGCATAGACAGCCCCGTCTGACCAAACTCTCTGCTCTGCTGCGAATCCGGGGCCCTGGAGCTGTGGCCCGCTCCTGAATACCTGACCCTATCAAATCTCTCACCGGTAGGCCGTGGGGGTGCACTTTACGCTGGCTGGGAAGACTGTCTAACGTACTGTTGAGGCTGTCCGCCTCGAAACTCCCCAAAGTATCCCATAGACCTGGCCCTCTTGGGCGGCCTCCTGTCTCGATCCCTACTAGGATAATCAGCCCTGTGTCGGTCCTCCATACCCTGATCATAGGCCTGTAGCCGGGCGATATCCATGTCTGTCTGCAATGCCACCGCCATACAGCCATCAATCAGGTAGCGGTCTAACCCCATCACATATCTGTGCATCCGATCGGCCATATCTGCTACTACGGCAGGAGCATACTGGGCCAAAGAATTAAACTCCATATTATACTCCCGAACGCTCCGACCTCTCTGCTGCAGATGCAAAAATCGGTCAACCCGCGCTCGCCGTAACTTTGGGGGCAAAAAGTGACGAGTAAAAGCATCCACGAACTCGTCCCAAGTAGCTGGGGGAGCACCCTCACCCCTGGATAACTCCCACGACTCATACCAGTGAGCAGCAATATCCCGCAGTCTATGCGAGGCCAACTCAACAGACTCAGTCTCTGAAGCCCTCACCAAATCTAGTGAGCGCCGCATCCCCCGAATAAAGTCATGGGGGTCCTCGTCGGGCTTAGACCCGAAAAACTCTGGAGGGCCACATAATAGAAACTCTCGAACCCTCAGGCTGTCACGCCTGTCATCATCGTCATCATCCCTCCGCCCGCGTCTGCGAGCCTGTCCTACTACCAACGTAGTCAATAACTGCACAGCCTCTCTCAGTGTCCTATCCTCCGCCCCTGGCTGAGGGGCTGGAGGCTCGGGTGCGGGTACTCGGGCCCCTGGAGCTACTGATGGACCTGCTCCAGGCTCCGCCGGTGGTGTAGCAGATCCCTCTGAGTGGGGTACAACCTCGGGCAAATCCTAAACACGAGCCCGGGTAACTCGCTGGGCCTGACTAGTCTCTCCGACCATCACCTTACCCTTCTGGGCAGCCGTAGCCTTCTTCGGAGGCATCACTGGAAAACACAACAACCGATCAGAACAGAATCATCCTAATAGCACAGCTCTATGGCACGATCTAAGATCCAAAGAAAGGTAACACTCTAAATGTCCTGTAGCCTCCTGTTTATAGATGTGGTGCACAACACATCGATAAACAAGACTCTACGAGACATGGCCTGTAGACATTCCGAGGACAAACCGCTCTGATACCACTTCTGTCACGACCCAACCTCGTAGGCCGCGACTAGTGTCCGACATGGACACCCGTACGTACTTACTAACCAAAATTCATTTACGTTTACATACCATGAAACCTGTGCATACAAAATCATATACGTATTACTTAGATCGTTATTTATATAATAGCACGTAAATCAATCAGGCTAACGTAGCACAGGGAAAAACTCGATACGAACCGTATAACCATCGCTGAACATACATGACCCATGACCCACATACATGTCTATAGGCCTCTAATACACATACAGACAACAGAATCATATGACGGGACAGGGCCCTGTCGTACACAAAATGGTCGCAAATACAAAGATATGTACAACAGAAAGATCTGTACCGAAAGTGTGGGCTCCGGATCAAAGGAGCACTGCAAACAGCAGAATGTACACTCTAGGCTGGCGGATCACCTCTATAAAAGTCTGTACCTGCGGACATGAAACGCAGCCCCCGAAGAAGAGGGGGTCAGTACGGAAAATGTACCGAGTATGTAAGGCATGAATTACAGAACGAGGAAACATAGTCAGAAATGGAAACTTTACAGAACCAGTAAAACTGTATAAGATCATCATCACGTTTTCTCTTATGTAACGGAGTAATATCTCTCAAGTCTCGAATCATATACATATACATATATATACCTGCATATATACGACGTGTCCCGGCCCTATAGTAAGGGACTCGGTGAATATGGTCAGACATATCAACATCACATACCATATATACATATAACGTGTCCCGGCCCTTTTGTGAGGGACTCGGTGAATAGGATCATGTATGGCAGAGTCATATATCATATGTATACATAACGTGTCCCGGCCCTTTTCTGAGGGACTCGGTAGATAGAATCATGCATGGTAGAATCATATGTCATATATATACATAACGTGTCCCGGCCCACTATTGCGGGTCTCGGTGGATAAAGTCATCACGTGCCATCCTGGCCACCACCCCTGTATCATCATATCATCACATGCATATACATATAACGTGTCCCGGCCCGCAAGTGAGAGGGACTCGGTGAATAATGCAGAGAAGTACGCACGATAACATGTCCTGGCCCGGGCTCAGTGAATAGACATATCAAGCTTGCACGAACAGAATAGTACGAAACCAAATACTCGTAAATCAAGACCCGAGATACAACATACTTATATACAACATGCTTATCGACATATGAGGGTTCAGAACAAGTTTCGGGTCAATCGGAATTAGTATACAAAAGTTACGAGCGTTTGAAGTACAGAACGCTCTACAATCGTTTCAAAAGCTCTTTCTGGAAAGTCAAAGCTGTAATCAGGTTAACTACCTTTTATACATGGTTATGGATCAAACCAAATAGAACTCTTGGAATCATTCACACGTATCAAGGACTGTCAAGGACTCGGTAAAATAATCGACGTGCTAGCATGTAATAATCAAACTTTAGTCATATCAAGGTACCGACATCATTTATCATATACTTATGTAACAGATTCATACACGCATACTCATAGAATATCATACAGTGTGTTGCTGCGGAACGTACTGCCCGATCCACGGATATAACGTATTAGTGCCGAAGAACGTTCGGCCCGATCCGAGATTGTATACAAAAGTTAAGAACATTAATACTTATAGAATTATTTTAAGGTCATGAATTCTTATACTTAGCTTAATACCCAATTATGCAATAATCTTAACCATTCTACGTTTACTCGTATCGACAGACCAATAGGGATCGTAGACAAACTCGGAACTTATTAATTAGAGCCTTTGAAGTACGGGGCCTCCTAACGACATTTCGTAAGCCGTATTTGGAGATTCAAGTAACAAACATATTAAGTAACTTTCCAATATCATTATGGACCAAACCGAATAGAGACTCTAGAACCATGAATACATATCGAATTATTTACCAAGGACTCAAGTCATATCGATTTGCTTTCGACCCACGTTCGGAAATATACCAACTAAATTCTTCGAACGTCATCATATATACATATGCATATCAAACCATATGGAATACTTATGGAAGTCAAGGACGATGGCCATCCTAGTGGCTCTAAGAATAGAATTTCTCTTTAGGGACATACATGTACGTTATTTGTTCATTTCGAAGATCATGCCAAAGGAAAGAAAGGTAAGCCTTACATACCTTGCCCGCTCTCTACGCAAATCCGAATTCAAGCCCTTGGCTCCACAAAATCTACAACCACATTAAGGTGCGCCAACATTAGGTACAAACACTTAAGGATTCAATTCCAATCCAACACCTTATTTCTACAGAGATTTCGACAGCATTTCCCCTGTAAATGCGCCATCCCCGAGAATTCAACTCGGCCAGGAATACAACAACAAATCCGAAAATTTAACTCGGCCAAAATATCAACAACAATACCAACGATTGTTCCAATAATACAAACAATCAATTTAAGACACATTCTAACATTAGTAACTTTCTTCTTTTCATAATTCTTCAACGCTCAATTCAACTACATACATTTTCAAGTCAATTTCAAATGCTCACCTATTCATTGCTTATTCAAAATCATTCAACACAATTCAAGAGCACTTTAGGCAATTTGCAATATATTCAACAATTTCCCACTAACACCCTATCTTACCCGAAACCTCCACAAATGCAACAATACTACAACATCACATTCTTCTTTTTCCAAATTCATCTATAACAACAACAATTCCATTTTAGTGACTCCATTTCCATAATTTCATAAATTATAATAAATTCACATAATTTTCCTACAACAACTTACAACAATTTTCTCATGCCATCTAGAACCATTAACCTTCCATTTACAACACAAGGCTAAAACATACATATATGATTCTTCCAATATAAAAGAGTAAAATTCTTACCTTTTTCTAATTTTTTTCCACTTTCCACAAGAAGCACTTTCTTGCATCAAAATTTATATCATGTTGGAGAGGGTCTTGAGCTTACTAAGAATATAAGAAAATTATGATTTTTGGATCAAGAGTTGAAGAGAAAAAAAATTTCTCTTTTCTTTCAAGGTGGCCGAATGGCACCTTTGTTCTTGCCCTCTTTTTTGTTCTTGAAAGATCTTGCTTTTTAATAACAAATTATGACCCCTTTCACTCATTTATTTACCTTGAATACTTATCATGGGCTTGGCCCATTTTGTTATGGCCATAACCGGCCACCCCCTTAAGATTGGGCCTTGGTTTCTCTTTTTTTTTCTAGCCCACTTAATTATTGGCCCTATTTTGTAATTTCCGAAACTAATTTCCGAAATTCCAATTTTACCCTTAGCCTTCCTCCATATTTTCGCATCAATATTTTTCACGAACAACATATATATATCAATAAAATTCAAAATATGGCCTTATTTTTCACAAGTCAACATTATTTCAAAATTTCCGAATGTGCGAAATTACGGGATATAACATCCTCCCCCCCTTTAGAACATTCGTCCTCGAATGTTCAACTGACATTAGGGGGTCTCATGATACTCCGGGGAGATCTCTGTCTTTCCTTCAAAAATTTTCAAACGTTACAATTGCTACCTCTTTGTCTTCCATTCACTTAGTTTTCTTTTCTTTCCAACTATTGTTATACCAGAAGCTTCTCCCCTTATTGTAGTGAGATCAGTGCTCGTTTATTTCATAACCTCTCTATTTCACACCTCTTACTTGTCTCCTGAATTTCGTTTAGCTAACGTCTTTCATATGTCGCAACACTGGCCGCTAGGGCCCACCGCGGATCAGTACAGTCATAAACAGGATATCATATACATACTTATACATTTACTACCATTTTGTTCTCAAAACATTTCCGATCACTTATTCAAACTTACTCTGATTCCAGAACTGTATTGCGTTTCCTTTTCCTACGCCGGCCGAGTCTGCCTTAGCCTACCCGACCTATTTAGGGTTCTTAACCGTCCGGTACATTCGGACTTCCTTTAGGTTACCCCTGATTCCCCATCTGTCTTTTATATTTACATTTATAAAAATTTCTGTGTACTTCCCAGGGGGTCACCCATCCCAAAAATGCTCTGCCCTTAGCACGATTATCCCCGAAACTTTCGTGCATTTTGATGCATTAGTGCTGGAATAATCGCATCGACTGCCTCACACGACCTTTGTCACGCACTTTAAGGCAGGTCGGTGTCTTAACACTTTCCGGAAGGTTCTCGTAGGGGGTCCCACCCTGATCTAGAGAGGGGGAAAAAAAAGGGGACCTTTTTATTTTTCTAATCATGTAATTACCGAGTTAGTCTTTTCAAATTCTCAACATTCACTTTTTGCCTGCATATACGACTACTTCAGACAGTCTATCCGTGCATAAACATTTCATAAGAAAGCAAGTAATATACCTGTAACTGCATCTGGTGGCGCCTCCTGATCCTGTCGGTTGGCCAACGCATACAAGCGGTTCGAAGGACCGCTGGAACTGGGAGCTCCACCTCGACCTCTACTGCGACCTGCCGGTGCCGGCCGCATAGCTACAGAAGGAGAAGATGATCCAGCTACTGATCCGGTGATCTGGGCTGAACCACCTGGACCACCTCTAAATGGGCACTCCCTCATAATATGGCCCTGGCGGCCACATGAAAAATAGGCACCAGTGACGAGACGACACTCCCCCGGGTGACGCTTGCCGCACCGAGGACACTGCGGCATAGACAGCCCCGTCTGACCAAACTCTCTGCTCTGCTGCGAATCCGGGGCCCTGGAGCTCTGGCCCGCTCCTGAATACCTGACCCTATCAAATCTCTCACCGGTAGGCCGTGGGGGTGCACTTTGCGCTGGCTGGGAAGACTGTCTAACGTACTGTTGAGGTTGTCCGCCTCGAAACTCCCCAGAGTATCCCATAGACCTGGCCCTCTTGGGCGGCCTCCTGTCTCGATCCCTACTCGGATAATCAGCCCTGTGTCGGTCCTCCATACCCTGATCATAGGCCTGTATCCGGGCGATATCCATGTCTGTCTGTAATGCCACCGCCATACAGCCATCAATCAGGTAGCGGTCTAACCCCATCACATATCTGTGCATCCGATCGGCCATATCTGCTACTACGGCAGGAGCATACTGGGCCAAAGAATTAAACTCCATATTATACTCCCGAACGCTCCGACCTCTCTGCTGCAGATGCAAAAATCGGTCAACCCGCGCTCGCCGTAACTCTGGGGGCAAAAAGTGACGAGTAAAAGCAGCCACGAACTCGTCCCAAGTAGCTGGGGGAGCACCCTCACCCCTGGATAACTCCCAGGACTCATACCAGTGAGCAGCAACATCCCGCAGTCTATGCGAGGCCAACTCAACAGACTCAGTCTCTGAAGCCCTGACCAAATCTAGTGAGCGCCGCATCCCCCGAATAAAGTCATGGGGGTCCTTGTCGGGCTTAGACCCGAAAAACTCTGGAGGGCCACAGAATAGAAACTCTCGAACCCTCAGGCTGTCACGCCTGTCATCATCGTCATCATCCCTCCGTCCGCGTCTGCGAGCCTGCCCTGCTACCAACGTAGTCAATAACTGCACAGCCTCTCTCAGTGTCCTATCCTCCGCCCCTGGCTGAGGGGCTGGAGGCTCGAGTGCGGGTACTCGGGCCCCTGGAGCTACTGATGGACCTGCTCCAGGCTCCGCCGGTGGTGTAGCAGATCCCTCTGAGTGGGGTACAACCTCGGGCAAATCCTAAACACGAGCCCGGGTAACTCGCTGCGCCTGACTAGTCTCTCCGACCATCACCTTACCCTTCTGTGCAGCCGTAGCCTTCTTCGGAGGCATCACTGGAAAACACAACAACCGATCAGAACAGAATCATCCTAATAGCACAGCTCTATGGCACGATCTAAGATCCAAAGAAAGGTAACACTCTAAATGTACTGTAGCCTCCTGTTTATAGATGTGGTGCACAACACATCGATAAACAAGACTCTACGAGACATGGCCTGTAGACATTCCGAGGACAAACCGCTCTGATACCACTTCTGTCACGACCCAACCCCGTAGGCCGCGACTAGTGTCCGACATGGACACCCGTACGTACTTACTAACAAAAATTCATTTACGTTTACATACCATGAAACCTGTGCATACAAAATCATATACGTATTACTTAGATCGTTATTTATATAATAGCATGTAAATCAATCAGGCTAACGTAGCACAGGGAAAAACTCGATACGAACCGTATAACCATCGCTGAACATACATGACACATGACCCACATACATGTCTACAGGCCTCTAATACACATACAGACAACATAATCATATGACGGGACAGGGCCCTGTCGTACACAAAATGGTCGCAAATACAAAGATATGTACAACAGAAAGATCCGTACCGAAAGTGTGGGCTCCGGATCAAAGGAGCACTGCAAACAACAGAATGTACACTCTAGGCTGGCGGATCACCTCTATAAACGTCTGTACCTGCGGACATGAAACGCAGCCCCCGAAGAAGAGGGGGTCAGTACGGAAAATGTACCGAGTATGTAAGGCATGAATTACAGAACGAGGAAACATAGTCAGAAATGGAAACTTTACAGAACCAGTAAAACTGTATAAGATCATCATCACGTTTTCTCTTATGTAACGGAGTAATATCTCTCAAGTCTCGAATCATATACATATACATATATATACCTGCATATATACGACGTGTCCCGGCCCTATAGTAAGGGACTCGGTGAATAAGGTCAGACATATCAACATCACATACCATATATACATATAACGTGTCCCGGCCCTTTTGTGAGGGACTCGGTGAATAGGATCATGTATGGCAGAGTCATATATCATATGTATACATAACGTGTCCCGGCCCTTTTCTGAGGGACTCAGTAGATAGAATCATGCATGGTAGAATCATATGTCATATATATACATAACGTGTCCCGGCCCTCTATTGCGGGTCTCGGTGGATAAAGTCATCACGTGCCATCCTGGCCACCACCCCTGTATCATCATATCATCACATGCATATACATATAACGTGTCCCGGCCCGCAAGTGAGAGGGACTCGGTGAATAATGCAGAGAAGTACGCACGATAACATGTCCTGGCCCGGGCTCAGTGAATAGACATATCAAGCTTGCACGAACAGAATAGTATGAAACCAAATACTCGTAAATCAAGACCCGAGATACAACATACTTATATACAACATGCTTATCGACATATGAGGGTTCAGAACAAGTTTCGGGTCAATCGGAATTAGTATACAAAAGTTACGAGCGTTTGAAGTACAGAACGCTCTACAATCGTTTCAAAAGCTCTTTCTGGAAAGTCAAAGCTGTAATCAGGTTGACTACCTTTTAGACATGGTTATGGATCAAACCAAATAGAACTCTTGGAATCATTCACTCGTATCAAGGACTCTCAAGGACTCGGTAAAATAATCGACGTGCTACCATGTAATAATCAAACTTTAGTCATATCAAGGTACCGACATCATATATCATATACTTATGTAACAAATTCATACACGCATACTCATAGAATATCATACAGTATGTTGCTGCGAAACGTACTGCCCGATCCACGGATATAACGTATTAGTGCCGAAGAACGTTCGGCCCGATCCGAGATTGTATACAAAAGTTAAGAACATTAATACTTATAGAATTATTTTAAGGTCATGAATTCTTATACTTAGCTTAATACCCAATTATGCAATAATCTTAACCATTCTACGTTTACTCGTATCGACAGACCAATAGGGATCGTAGACAAACTCGGAACTTATTAATTAGAGCCTTTGAAGTACGGGGCCTCCTAACGACATTTCGTAAGCCGTATTTGGAGATTCAAGTAACAAACATATTAAGTAACTTTCCAATATCATTATGGACCAAACCGAATAGAGACTCTAGAACCATGAATACATATCGAATTATTTACCAAGGACTCAAGTCATATCGATTTGCTTTCGACCCACGTTCGGAAATATACCAACTAAATTCTTCGAATGTCATCATATATACATATGCATATCAAACCATATGGAATACTTATGGAAGTCAAGGACGATGGCCATCCTAGTGGCTCTAAGAATAGAATTTCTCTTTAGGGACATACATGTACGTTATTTGTTCATTTCGAAGATCATGCCAAAGGAAAGAAAGGTAAGCCTTACATACCTTGCCCGCTCTCTACGCAAATCCGAATTCAAGCCCTTGGCTCCACAAAATCTACAACCACATTAAGGTGCGCCAACATTAGGTACAAACACTTAAGGATTCAATTCCAATCCAACACCTTATTTCTACAGAAATTTCGGCAGCATTTCCCCTGTAAATGCGCCATCCCCGAGAATTCAACTCGGCCAGAAATACAACAACAAATCCGAAAATTTAACTCGGCCAAAATATCAACAACAATACCAACGATTGTTCCAATAATACAAACAATCAATTTAAGACACATTCTAACATTAATAACTTTCTTCTTTTCACAATTCTTCAACGCTCAATTCAACTACATACATTTTCAAGTCAATTTCAAATGCTCACCTATTCATTGCTTATTCAAAATCATTCAACACAATTCAAGAGCACTTTAGGCAATTTGCAATATATTCAACAATTTCCCACTAACACCCTATCTTACCCGAAACCTCCACAAATGCAACAATACTACAACATCACATTCTTCTTTTTCCAAATTCATCTATAACAACAACAATTCCATTTTAGTGACTCCATTTCCATAATTTCATAAATTATAATAAATTCACATAATTTTCCTACAACAACTTACAACAATTTTCTCATGCCATCTAGAACCATTAACCTTCCATTTACAACACAAGGCTACAACATACATATATGATTCTTCCAATATAAAAGAGTAAAATTCTTACCTTTTTCTAATTTTTTTCCACTTTCCACAAGAAGCACTTTCTTGCCTCAAAATTTATATCATGTTGGAGAGGGTCTTGAGCTTACTAAGAATATAAGAAAATTATGATTTTTGGATCAAGAGTTGAAGAGAAAAAAAATTTCTCTTTTCTTTCAAGGTGGCCGAATGGCACCTTTGTTCTTGCCCTCTTTTTTGTTCTTGAAAGATCTTGCTTTTTAATAACAAATTATGACCCCTTTCACTCATTTATTTACCTTGAATACTTATCATGGGCTTGGCCCATTTTGTTATGGCCATAACCGGCCACCCCCTTAAGATTGGGCCTTGGTTTCTCTTTTTTTTTCTAGCCCACTTAATTATTGGCCCTATTTTGTAATTTCCGAAACTAATTTCCGAAATTCCAATTTTACCCTTAGCCTTCCTCCATATTTTCGCATCAATATTTTTCACGAACAACACATATATATCAATAAAATTCAAAATATGGCCTTATTTTTCACAAGTCAACATTATTTCAAAATTTCCGAATGAGCGAAATTACGGGATATAACATTGGTACAATATAATTGAGACGTTTCTTGAGTAGCCAAAGTCGTATATAAGTATATGTGGGTTGATGTCGAACAAACTATGTTTACCGATTTACCGCACCGAAAAATACTGAAATCGACCTTAAAAATATCGAACCATACCGAATTAATTTGGTATGGTAATATTATAGTATTTTAAATCCCAAAAATCAAAATTACCGTACCGAACTTTCTAATACCGTACCATGCCCATCCCTAATTCGGGGTGCCTGTTCAGTCAGCTATGCAAGCTTCAGTTGGAGGTCCATCAGGGGCCAGTCAGTACTAAGCTAGTCAGCCAGGGTGTTCACAGGCCAGAGCTCCAGACTATGGTTGCTATTCGGCTTCTTCAATTTTTGTTCAGCGTCCGATGCTAGACCGCAAATGCTTTGAGTGTGATGAGATGGGTCATCTCAAGAGAAATTGTTCTAAACTTAGGCAAGGTGGCCAGGGTGCTTAGTTTAAGGCTCCCAGAGCTCCAGTGTCAGGTAGAGTGGAAGGATCTTATAGTGGAAACCGTGCTCAGAATGGGCGTGGCGGTCAAACAGCTGGTAGAGGTGACACCCAGCCTAACAGAGGCGAGTTTCAGTCAGGTAGAGGTGGACATCAGCCCGGGAAGGGGGAGCTCAGGCAGGGCAGGTTGATCGCACTGGTTCGAAGTCTACTGGCTGACGAGTTCACTGTTATGCTTTTCCTGGCAGGTCAGAGGCAAAGAGCTCTGATGCAGTCATCACAGTTAACATCTCAGTCTGTCACCGGATGGCTTCTGTATTGTTTGACTCGGGTTCTACATTTTCTTATGTGTCTACACATTTCTCCATGGGTCTTGATATGGTCTGTGATATTCTTGATGCCCTTATACATATATCTACTACAGTTGGACACTCTGAGGTTGTAGATAGAGTTTTTTGATCTTGTACTGTCACACTTATGGGGTATGGCACCTGGGTTGATTTAGTGATTCTAGACATGGTAAATTTTGATGTTATTCTAGGTATGAGCTGGTTATCTCATTATCATGAAATTGTAGACTGTCATGCCAAGACAGTCACCTTAGCTATGCCCGGGGTGCCTAGACTTTAGTGGAAGGGTAGCCTTGGTCCCTCCCCGAAGAAAATTATTTCCTTTATTCATGCAAAGAAGCTAGTTAATAAGAGTGGTTGGCTTATTTGGCACATATTTGTGATACCAGTATTGACGGTACATCTCTTGAGTCAGTTCCTGTTGTACGTAAGTTTGCAGAAGTGTTTCCCACAGACTTGCCAGGTATGCCACAAGACCGTGATATTGATTTCTGCATTGACCTAGATCCAAGGACCCGCCCTATTTCTATTCCGCCATATCGAATGGCACCAGCAGAGTTGAGGGAATTGAAAGAACAGCTTCAGGATCTTCTTAGTAAGGGTTTTATTCGTCCGACTGTCTCTCTGTGGGGCGCTTCTGTGCTTTTCGTGAAAAAAAAGATGGGACTATGCGGATGTGCATTTATTACCGCCAGTTGAATAAAATCACCATCTGAAATAAATACCCCACCCCTTGTATTGATGATTTGTTTGATCAGCTTCAAGGGTCTTCTGTGTTCTCAAAAATCGATTTGAGATCAGATTATCATCAGTCAAAAATTCGGGTAAAGGATATTCCTATGAAAGCTTTCCGAATTAGGTATGGGCATTATGAGTTTTTTGTTATATCTTTCGGGCTTACTAATACCCCAGCCGCTTTTATGGAATTGATGAATGGCATTTTTAAGCCATACTTAGACTCTTTTGATAGTGTTTATTGATGACATTTTGGTTTATTCGAAGAGTAAAGAAGATCATGAAGAACACTTGAGGGTTGTTGAGAGACAAGGAGTTGTATGCCAAGTTCTCTAAGTGTGAGTTCTTGCTCGCGTCTGTATCTTTCTTGGGTCATGTGGTTTCAAAAGAGGTGATTATGGTTGATCCTAAGAACATTGAGGCAGTGAGAGATTGGGCTAAGCCTACATCAGTGACCGAGATTCGCAGCTTTGTGGGGTTGGCCAGTCACTACCGTTGGTTCGTGAAGGGGTTTGTTTCTATTACTTCTCATTTGCCCCGTTTGACTCAGGAAAAGGTACCTTTTCAGTGGTCAGATGAATGTGAGGAGAGCTTCTAAAAGCTCAAGACTTTATTGACTATAGCTCTTATTCTCTCTTTGCCCGTGGAGGGCAAGGACTTTGTGGTTTACTATGATGCTTCTCGTTCTGGTTTAGGCACTGTTTTGATGCAGGAAAAGAATGTGATTGCTTATGCTTCCAGATAGCTAAAGATTCATGAATAGAAGTATCCTACCCATAACTTGGAGTTGGCAGCTGTGGTTTTTACGGTGAAGATTTGGAGGCACTATCTCTATGGTGCCCGTTGCGAGGTATTTACTAATCATCGCAGTCTTCACCATGTGTTTACTCAAAGGGATCTCAATTATAGGCAGCGGAGATGGATAGAGTTGCTTAAGGATTATGATATTACTATCTTGTATCATCTTGGCAAGGCAAATGTGGTAGCAGATGCCTTGAGCAAGAAATCATATAGTATGGGTAATTTGGCTGGTTTGATTGTGTCAAAAAGTCTGTTGGCCAGGGAGGTTCAGACTCTCGCTAATAGTTTTACGAGGCTTGATGTGTCTGATTCGAGCAGAGTGTTTGCTTGTGTTGAGGCGAGATCATCGTTTCTGGAGCAGATTAAGGCAAAGTAGTTCGAGGACGCGAGCTTGTGCAAGATTGGTGATAAGGTTTCGAGTGGTGAGGCCAAGGAGGCCATGATTGATGATAAGGGCGCTCTGAGGATTAAGGGGCGTAACTGTGTCCCTCGTGTTGATAACTTCATTAGGACGATTTTAGAGGAGGCTCACAGTTCTTGATATTCAATTCATCCTAGTGCTACCAAGATGTGTTGGGATTTGAGGCAACATTATTGGTGGGCTAGGAGGAAACGTGATATTGTTGAGTTTGTTTCACAGTGCTTAAATTATCAGTAGGTTAAATACCAGCACCAGAGACCCGGAGGTACGCTTTAGAGGATGCTCATTCCAGAGTAGAAGTGGGAGAGGATAGCGATGTACTTTGTTGTTGGTCTTCCAAAGACTTTAGGTAAGTTTGATTGGATTTGGGTCATTGTTAATAGATTGACCAAGTCTGCCCATTTCATATTGGTTCAGATCACCTATAGTGCTCAGAAGTTGGCCCAGATTTATATTTGTGAGATTGTTCATCTGCATGGGGTACCTATTTCCATCATATCCGATAGAGGCACGACATTTACATCCCAGTTTTGAAGGACTTTGCAGTCTGAATTTGGCACTAGATTGGATCTTGGTACAACTTTCCACCTTCAGACAGATGGCCAGTCTGAGCGAACGATTCAGGTCCTAGAGGATATGCTTCGATCTTGTGTGATTGATTTCGGCAGTCATTGGGACCAGTTCTTACCACTGGCAGAGTTTGCGTATAATAATAGTTACCACTCGAGCATTGATATGTCTCCGTTTGAGGCTCTTTATGGGAGGAGATGTAGATCTCCTATTGGGTGGTTTGATGCGTTTGAGGTAAGGCCATGGGGTGCTGACCTTTTGAGAGAGTCCTTATATAAATCAAGGTGATTCAGGAAAAGCTCTTGGCGACTCAGAGTAGACAGAAGAAGTATGCGGACCGGAAGGTCCGAGATCTTGAATTCATGGTTGAGGAGCAAGTTTTGTTGAAAGTCACACCTATGAAAAGTGTGATGAGGTTTGGGAAGTAGGGTAAGCTTAGTCCTAGATTCATTGGTTCGTTTAAGATTCTTAGTCGTGTAGGGGATGTAGCCTATGAGTTGGCTTTGCCTCCAGGTTTGTCAAGTGTTCATCCGGTGTTTCATGTCTCTATGTTGAAGCGATAGCATGGTGATGGTTCATTTATCATTCGTTGGGATTCTATCTTGTTGGATGAGAACTTATCTTATGAGGAAGAGCCTATTGCAATTTTATATAGAGAGGTTCGTAAGTTAAGGTCTAAGGAGATTGCGTCAGTGAAGGTTCAGTAGAAGAACCGTCCCGCTGAGGAAGCTACTTGGGAGACCGAATCTGATATGTGCAATAACCATCCCCAGCTTTTCATTGAGTCAGGTACCTTTTCCCTTGTTTCCCTTCCTTGTCCATTCAGGGATGAACGATCATTTAATTGGCATCTAATGTAACGACCCGCTGGGCTGTTATGGGGGCTTTGACCATTTTACCCTTGCTAGTACCTTCCCGATAATAGAAATGAGCTTAATGGGAACTCAAAGAGTTAGAAGTCTAAAAACTGAGACTTGTGTTAGTTTTTGTTGTGCATTGTCTAAAAACTTTTCTCCATTTCCGTTAGGGGGTGACTTGGTAAATTAGACCTCCGTGGAGAATTTTGAGGTCACGAGTGAGTCCGTAGTGTGTTTTTATGTATATGTGTCTGCAGGTCTCGGATTGGTGTTGGGATTTTGGGTGAAAAACAAAAGCTCACTGGTCAATATGGACCGCTGCAGTGGTGGAATTACCACTGTAGCAACTTTCCCGAAGTGGCTTAACCGTAGCGACTGGCCAGTCGCCGCCGCGGGGGTTTGAGAATTAATGAGGTCTGCCATATCGGGACCATTTCAGAAATAATGAGACCGCCGTAGCGAACGTCGACTGCTGTAGCGGTCAACGAGAGGCAGAAACAATGTTTTATACTCCATATTTCGAACTCATTCCCCACATAATACCAAAAACAGTTCCCAACAACATTAAGGCTATTTTTCTAAGGCTAGGGCACCACTTTTCGTCAAGGTAAGTCTCAACATTTAACTTCATTCATTCCATAATCATCTTAAGTCCCTACATCAGCAAACGTTCATTAATGGTGAATTGAAAGGCTAGAACCCTATAATTTATAAAAACCCTTGAACAATGAATGGGTATTGATTTTATTGTTATTTAATCATCTAGGAGTATAGATTATCACTTCCTAGGATGAGAATTTGATTATTAATGGTGGGAATGGTTGATTGAAACTTAGGGTTCCAATAAAAATAGATGTTTTAGCCTAAAAACTGATCGAAAGGGGTTGAATTGATTATTGAACCCATGAATTGATATAGTATGATGGTTGGGGTTGATTTTATGATTAATTCACACTTAGTGATAGTTTACCCATTTGATAGGGGTAGAAGTAGTTGGGTTCTCTTCCCCAATTATTGCTTGTTTGAGTAGATGATCCATTACTCACTTAGCGTTATGATTGCTGGACTTTGAACATTCTGAAGCTTTGCGAACGGGGAAAGTTGTTGCAGAATAATTGCATTGTTCTAGTTCGGCTTGGAGGTAGGTTACGGTTTACTTGAGTTAGACTTTGGTTAGTTGAGTGCATGTGTAGTAAAGTTGATAGGAGAAAGTATGATTTGGGTGGTATGAATTCTGATTATGTGGGCTTGTGCCATTTCTTCCTATACCAAAACTTG
Source organism: Lycium barbarum (assembly GCF_019175385.1). Taxonomy (NCBI): domain Eukaryota; kingdom Viridiplantae; phylum Streptophyta; class Magnoliopsida; order Solanales; family Solanaceae; genus Lycium; species Lycium barbarum. The sequence continues at coordinate 99,611,866 of NC_083339.1, forward strand.
AGATGGAATTGGTGTGTTTTGAAAAAGAAGGAGCCAATATATACTTTTCTTGTTGATTGAGATGGTTGTATACTCATACTGTGTTGAGTGAATCTGAGTCTTGTATGACTTGTGGCATGGTGCCTTGTATTCATTGATATTGACATTATTGACTGATCATGTTTCATATTGACTGTTGGACGGGAAATACATTGAGATTCATATTGTGATCAAATACAGAGATATAAATATATAAAGGCACATTTGACAGGGGGTGAGGATGTGACCTAGTTATGGGCTCGTGATCGGAGGTCAGTTCCGGAGCGAGTGGTACATGGACACCATGGGTCCCCTGCAGGTCATGACTATTTGGGGAAACAATACCATTTAGCATGTGTGTAAATGGTCGAGATTTCATTATTTTATTTCATTGCAATCGGACTCATGTTACTTCTGTTGTTGGTTGAGCACTAAACTTATATTCACACGGTGATTGATTGATAGCTAGATTTATCTTATCCCTGTATTGGCTGATTTATGTTGATGACATTATTTGGTTACGTGTTGTTGTACCTATTTGTCTATCTTATTGAATTTATAATGTGTGCATGATACTAATCTTAGTCGAACTATGATATCTACCGGCACATAGTGTTTGTACTGATACTAACTTGCTGCACTTTTTATTTGAGTACAAATTGTGTTCCAGAGACATCTTCCAAACCTCATATCTAGTATGAGTTCAGTTCCCGATCAGATCCAAGGGTGAGCTCCTATCCATGTCATGCCGCCTAAAGATCTCTCTTTGTTGATGTCTATTTTCATTCCAGACATTGTTTACGTTTATAGATAGTTACCTATTCATTAGACCGCTTTATGTTTTAGAGTCCTTTTAAGATGACTTTCGGAAATTTGGGGCTGTAATAGCTAGGACTTCCGTAGTTATTTTATTTATGGCATTGATTTAAACTTATTCATGATTCATTTTTAGTCATTAATTTATAATTGTTTAAATGATTATGAAAAAGGATTTAGGGGATGGTTCGCCCACTAGGGGATTTGTCTGGGTGCCACTCATGGCTACTTGGGTCATGACAGAAACTCTTAGAACCCATTTAGAATCAAGTATGCACGATAAGGAATGAAACATAAGAGTTTTCCTAAATGTCCTATAGCCTCCCGAAGATAGATGCGGAGCTCATCGTACCGATCCTCAAGACTCTACTAGACATTGTTCTTGTACTTGTGAGATCTATTGACCTAAAGCTCTTATACCAATTTGTCATGACCCAAATTGTGGAGCCGTGAAGGCACTAACTCTTCCGAATCAGTAAGACATCCACAACCCAAATTAAAGCAAAAGAAAAAAGGAATAATGCGGAATAAACATACAAGTCAATTTTTAAGTCTTAAATATCCTTAATAGCATAAATACCAAAATAAAAGTACAACCATCCCCAAATCTGATGTCACTAGTACAAGAACAGTCTAAAATGGAGTACAAGTCTGGGAATACATCTCGAAAATACATAAACTGTCCAAAAATAAAAGACAGAACGTAAAGATAACTGAAGAAGATCCGGTACCATGGATCACACTAGTGGCTCACCCGAATCGTCTACATGGTCTCCTTAACGGCCAGTAGCATCCCGAGATCCACTCATGCTAGGAATAGATTCTGCACACAAAAAGGGTGCATTAAGTCTTGCGTGAGTCCGGGAAACAATATGTACTCAGCAGCATCATCGACTGACCCTAACGAAAACGGAGGCGAGGGTTGACCTACAATCACTACTTCCACACTTAACCACTATTAGGCCACAAAAACAATATTCACAATAATCTCAACAATATCAGGTTATAAGCCTAGGTTAAAGCTTCTAATCCATAAGTCCACCAAGTATCCAAGTAAGCATTTAAGATAAATCAAGTAACCACACAATCAAGTAAATCAATGAGATAATATGATATGCAATGATATGAAATGCAAGGCCTTTTCCATCTCCCGGTACACACACGTTCGAACATTAATGAATCGTTAACCATGAGAGACTCGCGAGGTCCACATAACAACCCGAAATAATTTTTATTCGGGTTTCCTAGCCCCTTAGGCTTCCAAATCATCAAACACAGCCCGTATGCTCACAATACCTGTCACTTGGCCAATCTAGCTCATATCACTAGCATCACTCCGTCCGAAACCATTTCCCCTCGGACTTTACACACATATCCTCAAATGCTCATGAGATACAATAAATAGCATGAATATTGCATGCACAGTAGTAGGAAATCAAGCTAAGCAATAAAGACTCAATCTCTAGCTCTTTTCCACTTTTAAACAGTATTTAGGAGTGATGAGAACACATAATCACAATAAGACAGGTAATAAGTATAGAAGCAGTACATAAGGGACCCTATATGCCAATCATAGACACAAATCAATCTATGATATCTGTTAACACCTAATTTTGGCTCGTCGTGCTTAAAATTAACGTCTCGGGGGCCCTGATTTGTTAAAAAGTACGAAATAGTAATTTTACATTTTTGATAATTTATTGACAATTATCCTTATTTTTAGGAATTTTTATCAATTTATTGTCATTTTCAAGAATCGTTAATTTTGCACATGCACGGCGTAATACTTCGATGTTTGTGCAATTATTAATCGTTTCTTAATTTTTATAACAAATACATTTTTATTTTATATATACTCTATTTATTTTTTTATTTTATATATATTAGTTACTTATATTTTAGTATCGTCTGTCCGCATCGGAAAGCCGGAGCAATTAAAAGCACCGAACAAAAATTCGATCAAGTCAAGGTCTCGACACCTTTTTAAAAGTTGATATTTGAGATGAAGGGTTGGGATCTTCATCCTTTGGTTAATGAGTCTCTACCCTTTGCATAAAAGGGTGGAAGATCCCTTTGACAATAACGCAAGGACTAAATTGGGTATTGGGGGGACAAGAAGGCGCATGCTATTATCCAATGTAAAAAGTAAAGGACCACTTTTCATCATTTACACAAGGTAGGGGTCTCATTTTATTGATCCAACCTTTCACCACCTAAAAAAACCTAAGAAGTCTCCTTCTCTATCTCTCTTTAGCTCTCACATTGAGCAGCCCTTCTGCGTCCTTCACTGCTTCGGTGAACTGGAGCAACCACAAACCACCATGCTCAACACCCCAACTTTGCTCCCCCACCACTGTACAATCCTTTACTCTGCCTCTATTCTCTCCGTTCCCACCCCCACCGTCGGCACCACGGCGGAGTTCTAGTGAACGAGCTCCAACCACGAACTAAACTATACCAAACAACCCCTCCCCTATTCTCTGAGCTTTATGCCACCACATCACCGGCGAGCAAGCAATACCCGCCTCACTTTCTTCTCTTCTTTCCTTTTCTTCTTTGTTTTATTTTGATTTCCCCGACCCAGATCCTTTGTTTCTTATGTTTATATATCTGGCCGGAGTTGTTGTGCTCCGGCGATTGGGTGTTTTTCCGTATCTACCATGGTTGTCTTCAATGGCTTCATTCCTATCTTATTTCTGTTTCAAATGCCCAGTTCTGCTTGTTTCTATTCGCATCGCCATTGATGTTTATTTTGTGGTTGTTTTCATATCTTCACTGTTGTGGTTGTTTTGGTGTCTGATTTTTACCAAGATCAAAAAAATGCCGTCTCTGACGGACGTCACTTCATGCCGATGCTACTTATGCTCACTACTCTGATTCTCACTATTATTGCTCCATTTTGCTACTAGATATTACTTATTCTTACTATTGGACTGTTTTTATTTTATTAAATAAATATTGGTTTTGTGCCCGGAAAATACTCCTCCGGCGACCAATAGTACAATGCTTAGGATCGCGCTGCCTGGGACTGCTGTTGACACTTTTTACCCCTTGTAACTGTCAGGACCCGGCCCGAGGGCCATGACGGGCACTCGGTGCTAACCCACCCGGGTACCTCTTATCGTACATTCATATTCACATCTAGGTGGACCACATATCTTACTCATGAATACTATACATCATAAATGCTAAACTCATTAGGCAACAACATATTTATACCATCATTTCCATCTACGCCCATATCAATATACATAAGCCGACGAGGCCATCAAAATTTCATACAAAATATAAGCCGACAAGGCTTCAAGACATCTAACCATATACAACTGTCTACGAGCCTCTAAGAAGAGTAGGTACATCATATAGGCGGGACAGGACCTCGCCGTGCCCATGTATGTACACAAAAGAATAATACCAAAAGTTGTAGCTCCGGATGAAATGGAGCTCCTCTAAGTAGTCCCTGAAGAAGAAAGCTATGGATCAAGCCTGTCTCCCTGGCCACCTGCAGGCATAACGCAGCGTCCACAAACAAAAAGACGTCAGTACGAATATTGTACTGAGTATGTAAAGCATAATCAACATCATAATAGGAGCATAAGAAATAGCATAAGATGGGAGAATCGGGAGATAATAAAGCCATCATCATCATTACTTACTTACTTGTCTTTCATAGGGACCTTCCATTTCTTATACGTGCTCGTGTACATACATACAAACATATACATATATCTATATTCGTATCCATATTCGTATCCGTATTCATATACATATTTATATCCATAGCATACCCGACCATGAAGGTTCGGTAGTTTCACATACCCGGCTATGACAAGGCTCGGTGATTATACATACCTGGCCCTACCAAGGCTCAGTGGTATCCGTACCCAACTGCAGTGGTGTGCGCGCAATAAACATCATACCCGGCCATATAAGCTCAGTGTTATATAATAGTCATACATAAACACGTATACATAAGAACCCATAAGCATCATCAATGTCATTACCATTATCGTTTTTGTTACGTCTATCCTTAGAGGATCAACTATTATATAAAGGATGCAGTGGAATCATGAAAGTATCGAGGATCATGAGCTTTCGTAGCTTTGAAGCTAAAATCATTTGGAGGACATTATAGAACTCATGAAAGGATATATATATATATATATATATATATATATATATATATATAGCCAAGGAACCCTGCCTTATTGAAAGAAGGGTTAGCTTTACATACCTCCTTGTCTTCTCAACTATATAACGCTCACCGTTGAAGCTTAAACCATCTACATTTAGAAGGATTCATACCAGGGTTAAGCCTTAATGATACTCTTAAATTCAAACTAGAATAATTCATAGTCTAATGGAAATTGGGTAGCATTTCCCCAATTTTGTCAACTTCCACCATATCACAAAACAACTCCCAACAACCACAATAATATCCATAATACACTCATAATATCCAATTCAAGTAATCACATTACACTAAGCCTCCAGTATTCACCCCTATATTCAACTTATACTAGCAACTTCATACCCATTTTAGCACATTTTCGTATAACGCGTCTTCATCACCATTATTACCTTCCATAACATGGTTATATTCATATCATACTAAGAATCATGACTACATATAGATTACTACTCATAAACATCATAAAAGATACATTTAGACCTCATTTTCTACTTTCTTCTTCTACCCAAGTCTTTCAACCTCTTCATAGTCAAATAACATGAAAAGATCATAAAACTTACCTTTGATAGAGTAGTAATAACCTTTGGATGGAAATACTTCACTTGAAGAAAAACCCTAGCTTCAATCCATAAAGTTTTCTTGACTCTAGCAACCCCTAAGAGCTTTCTTATACTTGATTACCTTAGATTAATGATATGAGCCTTTGATTTCCCTTGGATTCTTGTATATGAAATGTATGGAATGTTCTAGAGACTTGGAGAGAAGTGGAGAACTGTGAAAAATGAAAATAATGAAATGGGATCACATTTATAGACTTGAGAATAACTCAGCCTGTCGGGTGTTATACGGACACTTATACGATCCGTATAACATTGTACGTACCGTATAAGTGGCCGTGGTTCACCATCATGGAAATCATCTTCCTACTGGGGGTTATACGAACCCCTTATACGGACCGTATAAGTGGTCGTATAACTCCACTTCCCTGAAATGGTTTCCGTCGTTTCGTTCGATCTCCAATCCTTATGGAACCTTCTTAACACTTGTTTAACACTTCATTACCAATATAAGGAGAGTTACAACTCTTGTTTAAGTCAACATTAGCTCAGTACCTTACGGAACTTTTCCAAAACACCACATATACTTTTGCCCTTCTTAAGGAACTTTCTCCTCTTAGTTCCAACATCTTTGAAATCTTAACTAGGATCGTTAAATAACCTTTCTCACTTATAGAAACATTATATTCGTCTCACCCCGAATTATTCTATCTATCATATGACGACATGAAATTCTTCTGAGGGTCATATGAAATTCTTCCGAGGTGTAACATTCTTCCCCCATTAAGAACATTCATCTTCGATTGTTAGGTTCTCGGGGATTCTATAAAAATTTCGCCAGAGTTTACCCTATAATATGGCACTACCATCCTGCACAGCAACCCAAAATACATCGCCTCATAGGGCTACAACAACAACAACGACAAATACCATGGTCACACATGACCAAGAAAACATCAAGAAAAGCAATACATACCTGAGGATAATGGTGTCACTGCTTGAGTCTCCTCTGAGGGTGAAAATAAATGTGGGTACTGGAACTTCATGTATTCTTCGGCTTCCCAAGTCATTTCCTCTCTATTATTATTCTTCCATAAAACTTTAACTGAAGCTACATCTTTGGTGCTGAGCTTTCGTACTTGCCTATCTAAAATGACAATGGGGACTTCTTCATAAGACAATTGCTTTGTAACTTGAACATCATCTATTGGTACAATTCTAGAAGGATCTTCGATGCACTTACGAAGCATCGATACAAGAAAAACTGGGTGAACTGACTACAACTCAGGAGGTAAATCTAATTCATAAGCCATTTTGCCTACCTTGCGTATAATCTCATAAGGTCCAATATACCGGGAACTAAGCTTCCCCTTTTTGCCAAACCTCATTACGCCCTTCATCGGTGACACCTTTAAGAATACCCAATCTTTCACTTGGAACTATAAGTCCCTTCGATGATTGTCCGCACAGGACTTTTGACGACTCTAAGCTGTTAATAATCGATCCTGTATGAGCTAAACTCTCTCTATAGCTTGCTGGACCAAGTCTGGCCCTATCAATTTAGTCTTTCTATCACGCCCCGAACCATGTCCTGGGCGAAACACGGCACTCGGTGTCTTACTGCATGTGACCGAGCGAACCACATGGCTTGCTGAATCATCATGAGGCATAACATGAGCGGAATATAACGTGAATGCATGATGAGCCTTTATAAAACGTAGTAAGTCATAATACTTAATAAAAATACTTGTTTAAACATGAATGCGGAAATAACATGAATGAGCCAAAATGGCTATACGACTCCGAATGTCTGACATAACATAACTGACTTGTCTAGTCTATGAAACCTCTATCATGAGTCAGACTGGAAAACATACTTACTGGGACAAGGCCCCAAGCATACCTTAGATGCATAATTGACATAAATAGAAGTAAATACATAACCCCGAAAAAGATGGGGCTCACCAAAAGCTGATACGAGCAATTTCCTAACGAGCAAATCTGTTGTCCTGTCAATCAATACCTGCATGGTGAAATGCAAGCCCCCGGGCAATAAAAGGGGACGTCAGCACATTGAATGTACTGGTATGTAAAGCAACTGAAAGAAATAACATGGGACATGGAATAACATGATAAGAACTGAAATTGAAAACCTGGACATGAACATGAGCAAGAGCATGAGCACGGGTACATATATATAACATAAGTAAAACTTGATAAGTAGGGAGAACATTTCATAAACCGACATGTGATATCACCACGTGGGTACGTGGAGTCTGGTACCTCGCCGGACCAGCAGAGCCCTCATACCTTGCCAGGGTATAAGGTGGTATCGTGCCTGATGGATCCATTCAGCGTAAAATTAAGGTATCGTCTTATTTGGGCGGAGCGATCCTTGTCCTACGGTGGCTACACAGTTTCAGGCTATCTGAGCCTTCTCGGTAATTTGTGCAACTCCAAAAAACATAAACATAATATAGTTGGCTAAGAAGCCCATGATTTTCATGAATTAACTTGTACTTGTCTTGAAATCACGATTTCACAAAATAACTTGTAAACACGGTTTCATGAAATGACTTGTAAATATGGTTTCATGAAATAACTTATATTTAGTATGTATGTATCTTGTATCATAGCATGAAAGTAATTATATAATATGGTTGCATGAAATCTTGTAGACATATAGGATATTCATGAAATAATCATTCTTAGTCAAAAACATGCATGCAAGGACCCATGGAATACAAAATATGGGTTTTCATGGATTACGGACAGATTCTCAATAATCATAATGAGTATCAAGAACACAATGATAGAATAATAGCAATTCAAACATAATATAGTCATAGACATGGACCTAGGGTTATCATGAGCATAGTATAGAATAGAAACCCTAGTTTTGTAAAGTTTCATACTTTATGGATTAGGAGGCGTGGGGAAGAACAATGATGTTCCCACACGTAGATAGTAACTCTACATACCTTAGTCGCTCCAAAACTTGAATTAAAGACTTGAGCTTTGAAGAAGATTTCCAAAGTCTTGAATTCTTGAACCTTGGGATAGGTTTTCTTGAAAACCCTAGTTTAGGAACAATGATTTCTTGCTTAGATTATTAGAGTATATATATTAGAATTGAGTTGGAAAGGTTTACTCAAGTTAGAAAGGGATTAGGAATTTGAATTCAACCTAGAATCATGATAAAACTTACCTTGGAAGGTTCTTGGGGCTTGAGACTTGTTCTTCCTGACTTTAGGGTAATTTTTCGTGACTCGGGGTGTTAGGGAAATAAACCCCCAAGCTTAAATATAACTTAAAACGCGAAATCCCAACTTTTAACCCGAAATCGACCTGTTTCGCGATGGGTCCGCGATGCGGGTCCATCGCGTGACAGTCTGCAGGTCCATACTCAAAGTTGCGCGATCGGCCCGCGATGCGGGGAAATCGCTCGCGCTCTCACGCGCCCTCGCGCGCCCCGTGTGTCGGTTCTACGCAGTGTTCGGTATAGTGCACCACAAGATACCGTTGGAAAACTATTTCAAAGGGCTACAACTTTTATGTTTCAAGTTTTCTCCAATTCCCAACGGAATTTCACGAAATTGGACTGGAAGGTAGACGTATCGAAAATTTAGCCGATTCTATAGAATTTTAAGTGTCTTACTATTAGCCATATTGAGACGATCATATCTCCTTGCTCCGATCTCTGATTGGCCTGGTCCTTATATCATTAGAAAGGTATTTCTACGTACTAGCACTTTCATTGAGGGTACTTTACCAAATTCCCAACTAATCAAGGATTTATGGCTGCCCGAAGTAGGCCTATCAACCATTTTCGTAAAACGTTCAAACCTTTAGTTTTTCCACTAAAACTCTAATGATATGAGTCTAAACTTAGTTCCAAGATACGGGGTGTTACAATATCTCCCGCTTGGGATCATTCGCCCTCGAATGATGGGTTTTGGTTAGGTATGGGACTGGACATGGCAAGAATACATGAACGTGATGAAAATGACATGAAACATAAGAGCTTGACAAGATTACATGAAAACATGGTCATGGATCATGAGAACTGAATACATGATTGCATATAAACATGTACATAGGAACTAGAATCATGAAACCATTGTCCTTGATTCATAATAATGATTAAGAGTTACTACTGACTCTAGAATTTACGAAAATTATGGCAGGACTTCCTTCGTAATTCGGACTCTCATTACATTTCTCAAACGCCTGTCAGCTAACTAAAGTATCAACCTGAACCTCGCAGGGTATCTTAATACGTATGATGCGGCATGATCTTAATTACTGAATCTTGAATGTGGCTAACATGATTACTGAGCTGGCCTGAACACATGATTATTGATGAATGATTACATGATTACTATACATGGGGTTTGGAAGAGAATTTGTAGGCATGAATGACATGAGTACAGGAAAATAGGCACGAACATGACATGATTACTTGGACGTGAGGACCATGACATGGGACTTAAATACATGAAGACTAGCTGGCATGTAAGCATGAGTGCTAAACTTTTATAAGATACAAACACGCGTAAACATGGACATTAACATGAGATCTGAATGTCGAAAACATGATTGTTACAACATGAGGGTTGAATACTGAGCGCAGGTAGGATCTGAACACTTAGATAGTTGATCATAGATGTTCATGTGTTACCACAATAGACATACGAGATAAGAGTACGACTTAGGCTCTGAGTGTAAGTGCAACTCCGTGCGAATGAGATAGAGTTGAGTCATATACTAGGAATATGATTCTAACATAGGTATTCATAAAGCTCTAGCGGAGGCATGACATGATACATCAAATCCGAGTAGAATATTTTTGAGATAATTAGTACCATAGAATACCTGAAGGGGTCTCACTATGAACTTGGAACATACCTTACTTCGAACCTTACCTTGTTCGCTCTGAAACATAGATATGAATATCTTGGCTTACCGTGCTTATTATTGTAAGCGGATCATTAAAGAGTGAGAGAAAGGGATCATTTATACGAATCAGACACTTTATCTTCGAAGATAAACGTGGCATGGGTGCATCAGACTGAAGAACATAACATGGAACATGTATACATTGAAATGGGACTAATATGGCATAAGACATTAATACATGAGTAGCATGGCATGGGGCATGAGAGACACGACGTTTACATAAGTACTTCGAAGCTACATACCTTGACATTTGGACATTAGGTCATGAATATTGAAGTGTGAATAAGACATAAGTGTGACTTAAATGGAGTATAAGTTGTAGGCTCCCCTCTTGAGTACTTAGAGACATAGGGATAAATAAGATATCACTTGTGGAACTTAGCTATACTTACAGAATGGCACATGGTTAAACATAGTTTACTCTTATTACTGTAAGTCGGCACCCTCATTATAAAATAAGACTCATGAAGGAAAGGATCATAGGCATGAATGCTTCATTTGTCAAGCACCTAAGGCATAAGTAAAAAGTCACCTTGAACTTAAACAGGGCATAGGTACTTCAGAAAAGAAAATGGCATTCGTTGTACCAAGCTACGAGCTGCTTTAAAACAGTTGTCACGACCCAGCCCCGTGGGCCGCGACTGGTGCCCTATTTGGACACCCAAACAGACTTACATACCAGATCGACATATCAAAGATTTATTCAAACTTAATATACGTTATTTTAAACAGATACTGAAAACAAATATCATCTTAAGCGGTCGCCCGTACAGAAACATCATATCAAATCCGGTAGGCTGGCGGAATACACATCGCCCAGATATACACACATATACAAACATATGGGTCGTTTTGGCCATAATAGCAAACGGGACCGCATTAATACGCAGATCATAATCACAAACGAACAAACATGACCCATGACCCACATATGTGACTACTGGCCTCTACAAATCATGACAGAACATATGACGGGACAGGGCCCCGCCGTACCCAAATAGTCATATATATATAATATGTATAACAGAAGATATGTACCAAAAATATGAGCTCCGGATCAAAAGGAGTAATCCAAGTGGCAGAATATGTATCCTATACTGGAGGATCACCAAAACGAACGTCCGTACCTGCGAGCATGAAACGCAGCCCCGGAGGAAAGGGGGTCAGTACGAAATATGTACTGAGTATGCAAAGCATGAAATCCAGAAATCTGAATCATAACCGAAGTGAGGAGTACAGAATGTGGATACAAAATTAGTATATCAAAACCTGTGCTGAAAATATATATATATATATCATGCAAATAAAAAAATCATGCATAGGGCTCAGGAACGTGGCCGCCACTCCGACGCTGGCGCCACAACACATCATACTCCAGAAGGTTTCACATCACCGTACAATCCCCGAACATATCGTATCATCATAACATATCACAACACCAGAACATATCATATGCCATATCACATCATAACGCCGTATATAAGCGTTACCCGGCCCTATGGCGAGGTCTCGGGAATCGTAACACATCATACTGCCGAATATACCATAGTGCGCACGATCACAGAACTGGCCCGGGAACCGGCGAACGATATCATAGTAGTAGGCACGAGCGGAGTAGTGCGGAAACCATATGCATATAAATAAATAAGCTTCAAAACTTGATGAACAAATATTTTTACGACATCTGAAAGCTCAGAAATCAGTTTCGGGTCAATCGGAGTTAATATACGAAAGTTACGAACTTTTGAAGTACAGAACTTTCTAAAAGCATTTCAGAAGCTCTTTTTGGAAATTCAAGTAACATTTGTATTAGGGGAGCTTTCAACCATTACTAAGGAGCAAATCAAATGGAGCCTTTAAGATCATATGTACGTATCAAAATATATGTATCCAAAGCTTTAGCCATATCAAATATTTTTCGGACATTGTTCGGAAACATATCAACTAGAATCTTCAAACATCATAAATGTGTATCGAACCATATGGGATAGCTTGCGGAGGTCAAAGATGTTAGCCATCCTAGTGGCATCTAAGAGTAGGATTTTCTTTATAAGCATACATATACATTTTTGTTTATTCCAAAAAGGATCATGCCAAAAAGAAGGAACGGTAGGCTTTACATACCTCAATCGCCCGCTAATCAATTCTCGAATCAAGTCTCGGGCTCTCCAATATCAATAATAATATTATCAATTACCAAATATTAGCTACAAGTACTTACAAATCCAATTCTAATTAGCACTTGTCTACAGAAATTTCGGCAGCATCTCCCCTGTAAATTCAACATCCCCGAGAATTTAACTCGGCCAAATTCATCAACAACCATACCAATAACATCAATAATCAATTCAAAACACATTCCAACATTAGTAACCTTCCTTTCAACATAATTCATCAACATTCAATTCAACTACGAATTTTCAAGCCGATATCGACACTTACATATTCACTACTAATTCAAGATCATTCAAGTGCAATTCAAAAGCATATCATACAATTCTACAAAATATTCAACAATCCCGCCAAAACCATATTTCACCCGAAATCGCCAATCTTCGACACGAACATTCACAACACATTTTTATCTTCCAATTTCATCAACAACAACAACAATTCGCACCTTAACAATTCCATTTCCATAATTACATAAAACTATAATAAAATCACACAATTTTCCTACAACAACTTACAACTAATTTTCATGTCAATCTTGAACCATTATTCTTCCATTTACATCACAAGGTCACAACAACACAATTAACAAGCTAAATACAATTAATCCATTTCTCCTCACCATAACAACATCACACGGCCACATATACTTACACACACCCACACGGCTCACTCAACACACAACAACTCCATGATTTTCATTAAATTCTACTCACTATAACATATAGAAATCTTCCATAACATAAAAGGGTAGAATTCTTACCTTTTTCAAGATTTTCCACTTGCTAAAAAAAGCACTTTCTTGCCTCAAAATTTATATCCCGTTGAAGAGGGTCTCGAGCTTAGTAGGAATACTAGAAAATTTGGATTTTTGGATCAAGGTTGATGGCTAATTTATTTTTCTTGGGTTGGCCGAACCCCTCTCTTGTTCTTGCTCCCTCTCTTTTGTTTTGTTTCTTGATTGTTCTAGAATGAACAAATGGTGGCCCTTATCTATTTTTATTACTTGGGTTAATTAGTCACATGGGCTTGGGCCTATTTCCATTGCCATGGCCGGCCACCCCTTGGATTGGGCCTTCCTTTTCTCTTTTTTTTTTCATTGCTTTTGAGCCCAATTAGTTATGGGTCTTATTTTGTAATTCCCGAAACTAATTTCCAAAGTTCCCAATTTTTCCCTTGGCCTTCCTCCATATTTCCACATCAACATTTCATGAACAACACATATATATATATTAAATAAAATCAAAATATGGCCTTATTTCTTACAAGTCAAAATTATTTCGAATTTTCCGAATATGCGAAAATAAGGGATATAACAACAGTAGCCAGAGGAACATATGCATGAGTTACGTAGAATCGTGGGTAGGACATCCATCTTGACTTACTCTTATCATTACCTACCATCCCCGCTGTTATGCTATTTCTATATGTGGATGCTCAAAGAAGTCGGTCGTGGGCATAAGTACCTGAGAACGTAGGTAGCATATCTTTGGAGTTGACATAAATCATTTACCTAAGGCATTTTTCCCTTGTTCAAGGACCAGGTGGGCATTCCATAGGATTCTTAGTCTTTAAACTATTGTGTTACCTTCTCCTCAATCATTATCAAAATCAACATCATATTCGGAAAGCACTTAAAAGCTAGAACGTGGTCATGGGTATAAAAGCACGATAGATACGTGAGACGTGAATACGGTCTTTAACCTTGGACATGAGTACAACCTGATGTGAGAAACATGAAAGAACAATTCCTTGCCTAGCTTACTATCGTCTGGAGTCTTAATTCCTGTATCTTAGACGCGGAGTATCAATCTCTAACATGGGCATGATATGGGTACGAAAGGCACGAGTAGAGTACGTCTGGGCATTATTACCGCATATTACATGAATTACTCTGGAATTGGAACCGTTATACCCTTAAGATCCGCTATTCGCTCTAGAACTTTATCTTATAACATAATTACCTAGTACTTGATCTCAACGGGCATAACAAAATTTTCCTTTTTACGCACCTTATCTTGGCTACATGAAACTGTGACCCTCTGACATAACCTCATTAACACCTATCAACTTACAAAACACATAGTTTATATCGGCACCTTATTGCACGATCTCCCCCTTAGTTCAAAAGCTGACGTTTAAAGCCTGTGGATCCCTTGAGTTAGTGATAAGTGGTCATCCAATGGTTCTGCTAATTTCCTCTAGCATACTGACGACTCATTTCTTCGGCTTACTTCAAGCAAGTCTTATTTACTGGGAAAACTAGATTACTTACATGCGCGGGTTTCTAATATACATAACTGGCATACTAGCTTTGTCAGTCTTGGGAAAAACTCTTTTATGATAACTCTTAAAGGCTCTTCTTCTGTAGCTTGCTCTCTTATTGCTTAGATGGTTTTCTTCTTTCACCAATTTCTATACCTCAAATTTAACTTAAACCCTTTAGGTTCTAACACGCCTTCGGTGTATTCAGACAGTTACCCACTTAGTAGTGCTAACTTGACTAAGTAACTCAAATCGTACTTCTACTAACTCTGCTGAAAATTTTAATTCATTGTGTCTATTCAAACTTACTCACTATGCTTCTGTTAACCACTTGCTAGCATGATATCCTCTAATTCTTCTCTGAGTACTAAAGTGAAGCATAAGGTTATTTCTAACTTTTCCTCCTTATCTGACTCTATTTTGGGGTTGTATACTGTCTTTCTGAACTATAGACATGAATCATACTTAGGAAACTTCATCTGTCTCAAACAAGGAATTGGAACAACTAACCCCAAACTCCCTATACACTTTCAAAATTATATCATACTATTATAACAACTAACCCCAAATTCCCTATACACTTTCAAAATTATATCATACTATACACATTCAGGATAAATACTTAATCGCATAACCTAAGAGGGAATTGTCAAATCTTTATCTCATAGCAATATCTGCTTCTTGTAGTAACTCACTAACATCATACTCTCTAGGTCTGATCTGAATAAGCTTAAATAAATTAAAACTAACCCTACAAAAAGAATTCAATATCGTCTGCTCGTGGTTTTCTTATCGCACCAGTCCCTTCCTAGTCATGTACATAGATCATATGGCAAAAATATATATATCCTAAAAAAAAAGTCGAGACTTTCTAGTTTTACAGGTGGTTGGCTCTTAGGCTATTTCCTGCTCATAACTACCGTGGACAATTTATGATTGCTGCAGCTAATTTCATAACATGCTACCTCGTGGGATCTTAAATCTGAACCAACATCCTTATATTATAGCTCTATGGTCAAAGAGTCCAAATAAACTTATTCTATAGGGTATATAACCTACGTGTACTACCATATCGAAATTTGTCTTTCAACTAGTACTAACACCTAATAAACACACCACGCACTATTTGGCAAGTCTTGGGTCTCGAATTTCCTTCTTTCCGCTTACACATTTGATACATTCAGAATTCGATGGAAAAAGAATGTTACTTACTGCTCTAAACCTCATGGCACGAATTAGAATAATTCCTGATGACTCCATCTGAATGAAACATGTCGATGATGATTAGATTTATATATTTCTCATCCATTGAGATGAGGCGTATTCGGTAGAATGGGAAACAATGCACGAGTTCAATTGATTTCTGATAACATAGCTCTATTGCACGATCTAGAGTTGAAAGAAGTGAGACAATCTTAAATGTCTTGGTGGTCAACTATTTATATGTGTAGCGCGCACACACATATAAAAGTGACCCAACTGGACACGGTTTCATAGACTCCCTAACACACTTGAACCTATGCTCTGATACCAAGCTTTGTCACGCCCCGAACCATGGCCTCGGTGAAACACGGCACTCGGTGCCTTACTACATGTGACCGAGCGAACCACATGGCTTGCTGAATCATCATGAGGCATAACATGAGCGGAATATAACGTGAATGCATGATGAGCCTTTATAAAACGTAGTAAGTCATAATACTTAATAAAAATACTTGTTTAAACATGAATGCGGAAATAACATGAATGAGCCAAAATGGCTATACGACTCCGAATGTCTGACATAACATAACTGACTTGTCTAGTCTATGAAACCTCTATCATGAGTCTGACTGGAAAACATACTTACTGGGACAAGGCCCCAAGCATACCTTAGATGCATAACTGACATAAATAGAAGTAAAGACACAACCCCGAATAAGATGGGGCTCATCAAAAGCTGATACGAGCAAATCTGCTGTCCTGTCAATCAATACCTGCATGGTGAAATGCAGGTCCCCGGGCAATAAAAGGGGACGTCAGCACATTGAATGTACTGGTATGTAAAGCAACTGAAAGAAATAACATGGGACATGGAATAACATGATAAGAACTGAAATTGAAAACCTGGACATGAACATGAGCATGAGCATGAGCATGGGTATATATATATATATATAACATAAGTAAAACATGATAAGTAGGGAGAGCATTTCTGTCACGACCTAACCCCGTAGGCCGTGACTAGTGTCCGTGCTGGACACCCAAACGTACCCAAACCCCAAACCAGTATTATAGCAGAAAATGTCAATATGAAAGTTAGTTAGCGACACTAAATAGCGCATGTGAACAGATATAGCACGTGGAAGCCGATAAGGCCATCACAGAACATAATAACCCAAAGCATATACAGAACCCACACAAGTATATCTACAGACCTCTACAGAGCATAACAGAATCATAAGACGGGACAGTGCCCCGTCGTACCCCTGAATAGCGTACATATATACAATAGCAGCAGACTGTACCAAAAGATAGGCTCTGGATAAAAGAGCGCTCCAAAAAAAATAGAATAGATGTCCTAGGCGGGCGGGTCAGCAAACCTGTCGTCAGTACCTGCGCGGCATGAAAACGCAGCCCCCGAAGAAAGGGGGTCAGTACGAAATATGTACTGAATATGTAAAGCCTGAATCACATAAACAAAATCATAACCGGAAACAGGACGAACAGAAAAGGAATGCAAAATCCAGAATATCAAATGCATATTTTCAAAACGTAAGAAGTGTATACAGAAACATATGCCATATCATATCCGGCCCCCGCCAAGGGACTCGGTAGACAGAACGTGGTCACCCTCCCGACACTGGTGCCACAATACATAAGGATCAGAATAGGGGATAACCCCGTAACATAGCATGTCATATCAGATGGCCATATCAGATCATATCATATTAGAATAGTGTACATGGCACAGCATACTCCACAACCCATGTACATGTATACCTGCCCCCTCACATCGAGGAACGGCGAACAATGCAGTGGAAGACGCTTGAAAACATATCCTGGCCCGGGCTTAGTGTGGGAAACATTGAGGCATGCACGAATGGAGTAGTAAGAAACTAAATGCAATAAAAATACCATATATATTTCCAGAGATTCAATGAGGCATATCGAATGACAAATCAAATCAATGAAATCGGACGGAATCATAGTAAGTGAATCTCGCATGTCATAATGGGTTACGAAAGCATAATTTTTCTAAGATCGTTTCCAAGTTCCAAAACAATTCATAAGGCTTAATGAAATATTTAATACAATTTTTTATTTAGTAGTTAAAAGAGTAGTTAGAATATTTTAAAAGAAAACACTCGAAGACAAGTCAGCAACGCGTAAAGGGTAAAATCGGAAATAGTGGGCCCACCTCGGGACAAGCAAAGCGGTGGGCTCAAATTACACCTATTAAGCTTATGGGGTCACCTACAAAGGTCCTAGGGCATTCCATAACTTCCTAAACAATTTGGGGAAAATTTGCATAATTTTTCAACAAAGCATACTTAAAGGGTTCAATTCTATTGAACGAAAATGTGACAAATTCAGATGCGGATTCCAATGGACAGAATATTTTCCGAAGCTCAATTCCAATCCTAGTACATCTAGGACATGCCAAGAGAAGAATCGGGATAGCTTTACATACCTTTTCCACGTCCTATTAGCTATGCTTATATGTCCGAGCTCGTAAATCTACATTTAAGATGATTCACACTAATGTTAGTCTTTTCATCGTACAATTACACCACACTTCAAATTTTACTATTTTATGTTCTGCCGAAAATCGGGCAGCATCTCCCCTGTTTATATGCCTAGCCCGAATTCTCAATTCAACAACCAGCACAACAATAACAATACCAGAATCAATAGTTTTATTTCCCACATCAAATTATTCCATAAAACATCCCATAGGGTGTTTGTACCATATTTCCACCAACCAAATTAATTTACAGCAATTAAACAACTCCTTCTCCGTAAATCAACCAAGATTAATGTTAATAATCAAAGATTCATACCTATATCACGATAATATTTCTGTATCTTCACTTCTTCACCCTGACCTTGAGCCACAACACATTACTACACAATTTTGTAGTTGCAACCGTGCGCTGTCTGGACCGGAATTTGAAAATTATATTTTGATTTGCGTGAAAATTGATGGGTGGAAGTTGGTGGAAGTTTTCAGAGGTTTTGGGGAGGCTTAGAGGGTGTTTTGTTGCTGTTTGGGGGCTAAAGCCCCGGTATATAACATTTTAGAATCTTCCAGAACCATCTGGAAGAGTGTTCAGCGCGTTCGCGCCGCCTTCTGGCGCGTTCGCGCTGTGTTACTGATTTTCGTTCTGCACGTTCGCGACCCACCCAGGCGCGTTCGCGCAGACATTTTTTCTGCCTGGACCTTCGTTCAGTAAAACGGTCATAACTCTTGATCCCGATATCGTGAGAGGGCCCACGACCTATGGTTGGAAAGCTAATTCAATTATCTACAACCTCTATTTCTTGGTAGTTTTCCAAATTCCAAATTTATAATACCGTGTTTGCCCCTAAAAGTCAGGCCACCCGAAAACGTTTTCTTAAAAATATTCGTTTGGAGGACTTCCACTTTGATTTGGCCCAAGGGTCCTTCTTGAGTTGTGTTTAACTTCACATATGTGACTTATATAATTTGTCACATGTCCCAAAAAAAATTCTTGACGTGTGGGCCCCACCTCAGCTTACAATTAATCCGACGTTAAAAAATACGGGATATAACAATTTCATAAACCGACATGTGATATCACCACGTGGGTACGTGGAGTCTGGTACCTTGCCGGACCAGCAGAGCCCTCATACCTTGCCAGGGTATAAGGTGGTATCGTGCCAGATGGATCCATTCAGAGTAACATTAAGGTATCGTCTTATCTGGGCGGAGCGATCCTTGTCCTACGGTGGCTACGTAGTTTCAGGCTATCTAAGCCTTCTCGGTAATTTGTGCAACTCCAAAAAACATAAACATAATATAGTTGGCTAAGAAGCCCATGATTTTCGTGAATTAACTTGTACTTGTCTTGAAATCACGATTTCACAAAATAACTTGTAAACACGGTTTCATGAAATGACTTGTAAATATGGTTTCATGAAATAACTTATATTTAGTATGTATGTATCTTGTATAATAGCATAAAATTAATTATATAATATGGTTGCATGAAAACTTGTAGACATATAGGATATTCATGAAATAATCATTCTTAGTCAAAAACATGCATGCAAGGACCCATGGAATACAAAATATGGGTTTTCATGGATTACGGACAGATTCTCAATAATCATAATGAGTATCAAGAACACAATGATAGAATAATAGCAATTCAAACATAATATAGTCATAGACATGGACCTAGGGTTATCATGAGCATAGTATAGAATAGAAACCCTAGTTTTGTAAAGTTTCATACTTCATGGATTAGGAGGCGTGGGGAAGAACAATGATGTTCCCACACGTAGATAGTAACTCTACATACCTTAGTCGCTCCAAAACTTGAATTAAAGACTTGAGCTCTGAAGAAGATTTCCAAAGTCTTGAATTCTTGAACCTTGCGATTGGTTTTCTTGAAAACCCTAGTTTAGGAACAATGATTTCTTGCTTAGATTATTAGAGTATATATATTAGAATTGAGTTGGAAAGGTTTACTCAAGTTAGAAAGGGATTAGGAATTTGAATTCAACCAAGAATCATGATAAAACTTACCTTGGAAGGTTATTGGGGCTTGAGACTTGTTCTTCCTGACTTTAGGGTAATTTTTCGTGACTAAGGGTGTTAGGGAAATAAACCCCCAACTTTTTACCCCAAATCGACCTGTTTCGCGATGGGTCCGCGATGCGGGTCCATCGCGTGACAGTCTGTAGGTCCATACTCAGAGTTGCGCGATCGGCCCAAGATGCGGGGAAATCGCACGCCCTGTCACGCGCCCTCGCGCGCCCCGTGTGTCGGTTCTACGCAGTGTTCGGTAAAATGGTCATAACTTCTTGTACAGATCTCTGTTTGGGCTCCACAAGATACCGTTGGAAAATTATTTCAAAGGGCTACAACTTTCATGTTTCAAGTTTTTTCCAATTCCCAACGGAATTGCACGAAATTGGTCTGGAAGGCAGACGTATCGAAAATTTAGCCGATTCTATAGAATTTTAAGTGTCTTACTATTAGCCATATTGAGACGATCATATCTCCTTGCTCCGATCTCTGATTGGCCTGGTCCTTATATCGTTAGAAAGGTATTTCTACGTACTACAACTTTCATTGAGGGTACGTTACCAAATTCCCAACTAATCAAGGATTTATGGCTGCCCGAAGTAGGCCTATCAACCATTTTCGCAAAACGTTCAAACCTTCAGTTTTTCCACTAAAACTCTAATGATATGAGTCTAAACCTAGTTCCAAGATACGGGGTGTTACAATATCTCCCCCTTGGGATCATTCGTCCTCGAATGATGGGTTTTGGTTCGGTATGGGACTGGACATGGCATGAATACATGAACGTGATGAAAATGACATGAAACATAAGAGCTTGACATGATTACATGAAAACATGGTCATGGATCATGCGAACTGAATACATGATTACATATAAACATGTACATAGGAACATGAAACTGAGTAGCACCTACATGAACTAGAATCATGAAACCATTGTCCTTGATTCATAATAATGATTAAGAGTTACTACTAACTCTAGAATTTACGAAAATTATGGCAGGACTTCCTTCGTAATTCAGACTCTCATGACATTTCTCAAACGCCTGTCAACTAACTAAAGTATCAACCTAAACCTCGCAGGGTATCTTAATACGTATGATGCAGCATAATCTTAATTACTGAATCTTGAATGTGGTTAACATAAATACTGAGCTGGCCTGAACACATGATTATTGGATGAATGATTACATGATTACTATACATGGGGTTTGGAAGAGAATTTGTAGGCATGAATGACATGAGTACTAGAAATTAGGCACGAACATGACATGATTACTTGGACGTGAGGAGCA
This sequence comes from Lycium barbarum, assembly GCF_019175385.1. Lineage (NCBI taxonomy): Eukaryota > Viridiplantae > Streptophyta > Magnoliopsida > Solanales > Solanaceae > Lycium > Lycium barbarum. The sequence continues at coordinate 99,633,898 of NC_083339.1, forward strand.
TGACATGGGACTTAAATACATGAAGACTGGCTGGCATGTAAGCATGAGTGCTAAACTTTTATAAGATACAAACACGTGTAAACATGGACATCAACATGAGATCTGAATGTCGAAAACATGATTGTTACAACATGAGGGTTGAATACTGAGCGCAGGTAGGATCTGAACACTTAGATAGTTGATCATAGATGTTCATGTGTTACCACAATAGACATACGAGATAAGAGTACGACTTAGGCTCTGAGTGTAAGTGCAACTCCGTGCGAATGAGATAGAGTTGAGTCATATACTAGGAATATGATTCTAACAAAGGTATTCATAAAGCTCTAGCGTAGGCATGACATGATACATCAAATCCGAGTAGAATATTTTTTGAGATAATTAGTACCATAGAATACCTGAAGGGATCTCACTCTGAACTTGGAACATACCTTACTTCGAACCTTACCTTGTTCGCTCTGAAACATAGATATGAATATCTTGGCTTACCTTGCTTATTATTGTAAGCGGATCATTAAGGAGTGAGAGAAAGGGATCATTTATACGAATCAGACACTTTATCTTCGAAGATAAACGTGGCATGGGTGCATCAGACTGAAGAACATAACATGGAACATGTATACATTGAAATGGGATTAATATGGCATAAGACATGAATACATGAGTAGCATGGCATGGGGCATGAGAGACACGACGTTTACATAAGTACTTCGAAGCTACATACCTTGACATTTGGACATTAGGTCATGAATATTGAAGTGTGAATAAGACATAAGTGTGACTTAAATGGAGTATAAGTTGTAGGCTCCCCTCTTGAGTACTTAGAGACATAGGGATAGATAAGATATCACTTGTGGAACTTAGCTATACTTACAGAATGGGACATGGTTAAACATAGTTTACTCATGTTACTGTAAGTCGGCACCCTCATTATAAAATAAGACTCATGAAGGAAAGGATCATAGGCATGAATGCTTCATTTGTCAAGCACCTAAGGCATAAGTAAAAAGTCACCTTGAACTTAAACAGGGCATAGGTACTTTAGAAAAGAAAATGGCATTCTTTGTGCCAAGCTACGAGCTTCTTTAAAACAGTTGTCACGACCCAGCCCCGTGGGCCGCGACTGGTGCCCTATTTGGACACCCAAACAGACTTACGTACCAGATCGACATATCAAGATTTATTCAAACTTAACATACGTTATTTTAAACAGATACTGAAAACAAATATCATCTTAAGCGGTCGCCCGTACAGAAACATCATATCAAATCTGGTAGGCTGGCGGAATACACATCGCCCAGATATACACACATATACAAACATATGGGCCGTTTTGGCCATAATAGCAAACGGGACCGCATTAATACGCAGATCATAATCACAAACGAACAAACATGACCCATGACCCACATATATGACTACAGGCCTCTACAAATCATGACAGAACATATGACGGGACAGGGCCCCGCCGTACCCAGATAGTCATATATATACAGAATATGTATAACAGAAGATATGTACCAAAAATATGAGCTCCGGATCAAAAGGAGTAATCCAAGTGGCAGAATATGTATCCTATACTGGAGGATCACCAAAACGAACGTTCGTACCTGCGGGCATGAAACGCAGCCCCCGAGGAAAGGGGGTCAGTACGAAATATGTACTGAGTATGCAAATCCTGAAATACAGAAATCTGAATCATAACCGAAGTGAGGAGTACAGAATGTGGATACAGAATTAGTATATCAAAACCTGTGCTGAATATATATATATATATATATATATATATATATATATATATATCATGCAAATAAAATAATCATGCATAGGGCTCAGGAACGTGGCCGCCACTCCGACGATGGCGCCACAACACATCATACTCCAGAAGGTTTCACATCACCGTACAATCCCCGAACATATCGTATCATCATAACATATCACAACACCAGAACATATCATATGCCATATCACATCATAACGCCGTATATAAGCGGTACCCGGCCCTATGGCGAGGTCTCGGGAATCGTAACACATCATACTGCCGAATATACCATAGTGCGCACGATCACAGAACTGGCCCGGGAACCGGCGAACGATATCATAGTAGTAGGCACGAGCGAAGTAGTGCGGAAACCATATGCATATAAATAAATAAGCTTCAAAACTTGATGAACAAATATTTTTACGACATCTGAAAGCTCAGAAATCAGTTTCGGGTCAGTCGGAGTTAATATACGAAAGTTACGAACTTTTGAAGTACAGAACTTTCTAAAAGCATTTCAGAAGCTCTTTTTGGAAATTCATGTAACATTTGTATTAGGGGAGCTTTCAACCATTACTAAGGAGCAAATCAAATGGAGCCTTTAAGATCATATGTACGTATCAAAATATATGTATCCAAAGCTTTAGCCATATCAAATATTTTTCGGACATTGTTCGGAAACATATCAACTAGAATCTTCAAACATCATAAATGTGTATCGAACCATATGGGATAGCTTGCGGAGGTCAAAGATGTTAGCCATCCTAGTGGCATCTAAGAGTAGGATTTTCTTTATAAGCATACATATACATTTTTGTTTATTCCAAAAAGGATCATGCCAAAAAGAAGGAACGGTAGGCTTTACATACCTCAATCGCCCGCTAATCAATTCCCGAATCAAGTCTCGGGCTCTCCAATATCAATAATAATATTATCAATTACCAAATATTAGCTACAAGTACTTACAAATCCAATTCTAATTAGCACTTGTCTACAGAAATTTCGGCAGCATCTCCCCTGTAAATTCAACATCCCCGAGAATTTAACTCGGCCAAATTCATCAACAACCATACCAACAATACCAACAACCATACCAATAACATCAATAATCAATTCAAAACACATTCCAACATTAGTAACCTTCCTTTCAACATAATTCATCAACATTCAATTCAACTACGAATTTTCAAGCCGATATCGACACTTACATATTCACTACTAATTCAAGATCATTCAAGTGCAATTCAAAAGCATTTCATACAATTCTACAAAATATTCAACAATCCCGCCAAAACCATATTTCACCCGAAATCGCCAATCTTCGACACGAACATTCACAACACATTTTTATCTTCCAATTTCATCAACAACAACAACAATTCGCACCTTAACAATTCCATTTCCATAATTACATAAAACTATAATAAAATCACACAATTTTCCTACAACAACTTACAACTAATTTTCATGTCAATCTTGAACCATTATTCTTCCATTTACATCACAAGGTCACAACAACACAATTAACAAGCTAAATACAATTAATCCATTTCTCCTCACCATAACAACATCACACGGCCACATATACTTACACACACCCACACGGCTCACTCAACACACAACAACTCCATGATTTTCATTAAATTCTACTCACTATAACATATAGAAATCTTCCATAACATAAAAGGGTAGAATTCTTACCTTTTTCAAGACTTTCCACTTGCTAAAAAAAGCACTTTCTTGCCTCAAAATTTATATCCCGTTGAAGAGGGTCTCGAGCTTAGTAGGAATACTAGAAAATTTGGATTTTTGGATCAAGGTTGATGGCTAATTTTTTTTTCTTGGGTTGGCCGAACCCCTCTCTTGCTCTTGCTCCCTCTCTTTTGTTTTGTTTCTTGATTGTTCTAGAATGAACAAATGGTGGCCCTTATCTATTTTTATTACTTGGGTTAATTAGTCACATGGGCTTGGGCCTATTTCCATTGCCATGGCCGGCCACCCCTTGGATTGGGCCTTCCTTTTCTCTTTTTTTTTTTCATTTCTTTTGAGCCCAATTAGTTATGGGTCTTATTTTGTAATTCCCGAAATTAATTTCCGAAGTTCCCAATTTTTCCCTTGGCCTTCCTCCATATTTCCACATCAACATTTCATGAACAACACATATATATATATATTAAATAAAATCAAAATATGGCCTTATTTCTTACAAGTCAAAATTATTTCGAATTTTCCGAATATGCGAAAATACGGGATATAACAACAGTAGCCAGAGGAACATAAGCATGAGTTACGTAGAATCGTGGGTAGGACATCCATCTTGACTTACTCTTATCATTACCTACCAGCCCCGCTGTTATGCTATTTCTATATGTGGATGCTCAAAGAAGTCGGTCGTGGGCATAAGTACCTGAGAACGTAGGTAGCATATCTTTGGAGTTGACATAAATCATTTACCTAAGGCATTTTTCCCTTGTTCAAGGACCAGGTGGGCATTCCATAGGATTCTTAGTCTTTAAACTATTGTGTTACCTTCTCCTCAATCATTATCAAAATCAACATCATATTCGGAAAGCACTTAAAAGCTAGAACGTGGTCATGGGTATAAAAGTACGATAGATACGTGAGACGTGAATACGGTCTTTAACCTTGGACATGAGTACAACCTGATGTGAGAAACATGAAAGAACAATTCCTTGCATAGCTTACTATCGTATGGAGTCTTAATTCCTGTATCTTAGACGCGGAGTATCAATCTCTAACATGAGCATGATATGGGTACGAAAGGCACGAGTAGAGTACGTCTTGTCACGACCCAACTCTGTAGGCCGCGACTAGTGCCCGTGCTGGACACTCAAACGTACCCAATAACCCAAATTAGCAAACGACAGAATATTTTCAAATATAGAAGTCGTTTGGCGTTAATAATAACCGTAAATGAACCGACACCGTACATGGAAGCCGATGAGGCTGTCACAGATCATATCATACCCAAACATATACAGAACCCACACAAGTATGTCTACAGACCTCTACAGATCATAACAAAATCATAAGACGGGATAGGGCCCCGTCATACCCCTGAATAGCATACATATATATAATAGCAACGGACTGTACCAACATATAGGCTCTGGACAAAAGAGCGCTCCCAACATAGCAGAATAGATGTCCTAGGCAGGCGGTCAGCAAATCTGTCTTCTGTACCTGCGCGGCATGAAAACGCAGCCCCCGAAGAAAGGGGGTCAATACGAAATATGTACTGAGTATGTAAAGCACAGAACGTAGTAAACAAAGTCATAATCAGAACAGAAGGTACAGAGAATGGACAGAATATCCAGATTAGCAAAATATTGATCATAAAGCATAAATAGTATTTGATGAAAACATATGTCGTACCTGGTCCCAATACGGAACAAGATCATAACCGAAACAGGACTTACAGAGAAGTGAGTGTGACCTCCGAAGTATCAAATGCATATTTTCAAAACATGAGGAGTGTGTTCAGAAACATATACCATATCATGTCCGGCCCCTGCCAAGGGCTTGGCGAAACAGAACGTGGCCACCCCCCGACGCTGGTGCCACCATACATAAGGAACAGAGTAGGGGATAACCCCGTAACATAACATATCATATCATATCAGATGGCCATATCAGATCATATCATATCAGAATGTGTGTACATGGCACAGCATACTCCAAAACCCATGTACATATATACCTGCCCCCTCACATCGAGGCACGGCGAACAATGCAATGGAATACGCTTGACAACATATCCTGGCCTGGGCTGAGTGTGGGAAACATTGGGGCATCCACGAATGGAGTAGTGAGAGACTAAATGCAACAAAATATCACAGATTTCCAGAGACTCAATGAGGCATATCGAATGACAAATCGAATCAATGAAGTCGGACAGAATCATAGTAGGTGTATGTCGTATGTCATAATGAGTTACGGAAGAATAATCCTTCTGGGATCATTTTCATATTCCAAAATAGTCTACCAGGCTCGAGGGAATCATTAAAACAATTTTCGTTAGTAGTTAAAAGGATAGTTAAAACGTTTCATTTTTATATTGTTCGAAAATAAGGCAATACTACAATAAGAGAGCAAAGCGGGAATAGTGGAGCTAAACGTAATACAAAAATATTGTACCTTTACAGAGACTCAATATAGTATCCAGAATAAGTATCATTAGTGGTTGGAAACGTAGTTAAGACGTTTCCTTAAAAAATGCTTGAAATCAAGTTACAAAGGACCATAAGGGTAAAATCGGAAATAGTGGGCCCGCCTCGGGACAAACAAGGCGGCGGGCTCAATTTACGTATTTTAAACTTGTGGGGTCATCTACAGAGGTCTTAGGGATGTTCCATAACTTTCTAGGCAGTTTGGAGAAGTTTGCATAATTTTTTCAATAAAGTATACTTAAAGGGTTCAATCATATTGAACGAAAAAGTGATAATTTCAAACGCGGATTCCGACGGGCAGAATATCTTCCGAGGCCCGAATCCGCTTCTAGTATACCTAGGGTATGCCAAAAGAAGGACCGGGATAGCTTTACATACCTTTTACGCACTTTACGCCTTTCCAAGTTCACTTCCCGTTTCGTCCAAAATCTGCAAATGGTCACATTTACCAAATGTTAACCATAAGGCTTTAGGCTTAAATCTAAAGTCAACACTTTTCTACAGAAATTTGGGCAGCATCTCCCCTATACATGTAGCTTCCCCGAGAATTCAACTCGGCCAAAACAATCAACAACAACCCAACAACAACATCAACAACAACAACAACAATCACTATAAACACAATCTAACTTAACTAGCTATCTTTCCGACATAATGTCATAACCTTCATTTCAACTTCAATTTCCAAACTAATCTCAATGGTTTCTCATTCACCATTAATCTAGATCATCACAATATAATTTAGAAGCATTTCATATCGTTTCCACAAAATATTCATACGATATATAAAATATACAACTTTCCACCAAAGTCATAATTCATTCAAAACTTCTAACCTTTGACATACATATTCATAATATGATTCCATCTTCCAAGTTCATCAATAACCATCATAATTTGCACCCTAACAACTTCATTTTCATAATGTCGCAAGATCATACCTAAACGACATAAGCTTCTACATTCCATTTCAATGCAACCTTATATCATTTTACCTTTATTTACATTGCAAGCATCACAACAACACAACTAACATATTAAACAAAATTTGATTCAATCTCATTTCCTCAAGGAGTGCCACACGGCCAAGTGCCCCTTTTACCATTTCAACCAAATTAATTTAACTTACATTCTCAATATAAATTCCACACTACTCACAACTAGAATACAACATAAATTCAACTCACCATGGGTATACAACCATATACATACACGGCCACATAACATATCACATACCTTCTTTGTAAACTTCCATTTTTCCATACTTTCAACTCATTTCCATATACTACAACACAAACAAACCTTCATAACATAGCAAGGAGGGATAAATTCTTACCTTTTCTCCTCAACTTCTTCACTTAATTAAGTTGTTATATTGAAGAAACAAGTGATCCTTCCTCCCAAACAATTGCATCAAGTTATAGAGGACCCTTAACATAGTGGGAAAATCACAAAACAATAATTTTTGGAGGGAGAATTTTTATGGTGATTTTCTTGAGCATAGGGCCGAATGGCCTTTCAAGGTTTGCTCTTGTTCTTCATCTTTTGTTTTCTTGAAGCTTCTCTTAGATAAATAATGAATATATGGTCCTTTATATTAATTTGGCACATGGAAAAATTTATTAAAATTGTGGGCTTGGACCATGCACATGGCCGGCCACCCTTCTCTTATGGGCCTTAATTCCATCCAATTTGTTTGAGCCCAATGACTTGTGGATCACATTTTTGTAATTCCCGAAACTAATTTCCGAAATTCCAATTTTGCCCTTGGCCTTCCTCAACACTTCCACACCAATATTTTTCATGAACAACACCCACATAGATTAATTCAAATCAACATATGACCTTATTCCTTACAAATCAAGATTATTTCGAATTTTCCCGAACACGCAAAAATAAGGGATATAACACGTCTGGGCATTATTACCACATAGTACATGAATTACTCTGGAATTGGAACCGTTATACCCTTAAGATCCGCTATTCGCTCTAGAACTTTATCTTATAACATAATTACCTAGTACTTGATCTCAACGGGCATAACAAAATTTGCCTTTTTACTCACCTTATCTTGGCTACATGAAACTGTGACCCTCTGACATAACCTCATTAACACCTATCAACTTACAAAACACATAGTTTATATCGGCACCTTATCGCACGATCTCCCCCTTAGTTCAAAAGTTGACGTTTAAAGCCTGTGGATCCCTTGAGTTAGTGATAAATGGTCATCTAATGGTTCTGCTAATTTCCTCTAGCATACTGACGACTCATTTCTTCGGCTTACTTCAAGCAAGTCTTACTTACTGGGAAAACTAGATTACTTACATGCGTGGGTTTCTAATATACATAACTGGCATACTAGCTTTGTCAGTCTTGGGAAAAACTCTTTTCTGATAACTCTTAAAGGCTCTTCTTCTGTAGCTTGCTCTCTTATTGCTTAGATGGTTTTCTTCTTTCACCAATTTCTATACCTCAAATTTAACTTAAACCCTTTGGGTTCTAACACGCCTTCGGTGTATTCAGACAGTTACCCACTTAGTAGTGCTAACTTGACTAAGTAACTCAAATCGTACTTCTACTAACTCTGCTAAAAATTTTAATTCACTGTGTCTATTCAAACTTACTCACTATGCTTCTGTTAACCACTTGCTAGCATGATAGCCTCTAATTCTTCTCTGAGTACTAAAGTGAAGCATAAGGTTATTTCTAACTTTTTTCCTCCTTATCTGACTCTATTTTGGGGTTGTATACTGTCTTTCTGAACTATAGACATGAATCACACTTAGGAAACTTCATCTGTCTCAAACAAGGAATTGGAACAACTAACCCCAAACTCCCTATACACTTTCAAAATTATATCATACTATTATAACAACTAACCCCAAATTCCCTATACACTTTCAAAATTATATCATACTATACACATCCAGGATAAATACTTAATCGCATAACCTAAGAGGGAAATGTCATATCTTTATCTCATAGTAATATTTGCTTCGTGTAGTAACTCACTAACATCATACTCTCTAAGTCTGATCTGAATAAGCTTAAATAAATTAAAACTAACCCTACAAAAATAATTCAATATCGTCTGCTCGTGGTTTTCTTATCGCATCAGTCCCTTCCTAGTCATGTACATATATCATATGGCAAAAATATATATATCCTAATAAAAAAGTTGAGACTTTCTAGTTTTATAGGTAGTTGGCTCTTAGGCTATTTCCTGCTCAAAACTACCGTAGACAATTTATGATTGCTGCAGCTAATTTCATAACATGCTACCTCGTGGGATCTTAAATCTGAACCAACATCCTTATAGTATAGCTCTATGGTCAAAAAGTCCAAATAAACTTATTCTATAGGATATATAACCTACGTGTACTACCATATCGAAATTTGTCTTTCAACTAGTACTAACACCTGATAAACACACCACACACTATTTGGCAAGTCTTGGGTCTCGAATTTCCTTCTTGCCGCTTACACATTTGATACATTCAGAATTAGATGGAAAAAGAATGTTACTTACTACTCTAAACTTCATGGCACGAATTAGAATAATTCCTGATGACTCCATCTGAAAGCAACATATCGATGATGATTAGATTTATATCTTTCTCATCCATTGAGATGAGGCGTATTCGGTAGAATGGGAAACAATGCACGAGTTCAATTGATCTCTGATAACATAGCTCTATTGCACGATCTAGAGTTGAAAGAAGTGAGACAATCTTAAATGTCTTGGTGGTCAACTATTTATATGTGTAGCGCGCACACACAAATAAAAGTGACCCCACTGGACACGGTTTCATAGACTCCCTGAGACACTTGAACCTAGGCTCTGATACCAAGCTTTGTCACACCCCGAACCATGGCCTGGGCGAAACACGGCACTCGGTGCCTTGCTGCATGTGACCGAGCGAACCACATGGCTTGCTGAATCATCATGAGGCATAACATGAGCGGAATATAACGTGAATGCATGATGAGCCTTTATAAAACGTAGTAAGTCATAATACTTAATAAAAATACTTGTTTAAACATGAATGCGGAAATAACATGAATGAGCCAAAATGGCTATACGACTCCGAATGTCTAACATAACATAACTGACTTGTCTAGTCTATGAAACCTCTATCATGAGTCTGACTGGAACACATATTTACTGGGACAAGGCCCCAAGCATACCTTAGATGCATATCTGACATAAATAGAAGTAAAGACACAACCCCGAATAAGATGGGGCTCACCAAAAGCTGATACGAGTAATTTCCTAACGAGCAAATCTGCTGTCCTGTCAATCAATACCTGCATGGTTAAATGCAGGCCCCCGGGCAATAAAAGGGGACGTCAGCACATTGAATGTACTGGTATGTAAAGCAACTAAAAGAAATAACATGGGACATGGAATAACATGATAAGAACTGAAATTGAAAACCTGGACATGAACAGGAGCATGAGCATGAGCATTGGTACATATATATATAACATAAGTAAAACATGATAAATAGGGAGAGCATTTCATAAACCGACATGTGATATCACCACGTGGGTACGTGGAGTCTAGTACCTCGCCGGACCAGCAGAGCCCTCATACCTTGCCAGGGTATAAGGTGGTATCGTTCCTGATGGATCCATTCAGTGTAAAATTAAGGTATCGTCTTATCTGGGCGGAGCGATCCTTGTCCTACAGCGGCTACGTAGTTTCAGGCTATCTGAGCCTTCTCGGTAATTTGTGCAACACTCAAAAACATAAAAATAATATAGTTGGCTAAGAAGCCCATGATTTTCGTGAATTAACTTGTAAACACGGTTTCATGAAATGACTTGTAAAATATGGTTTCATGAAATAACTTATATTTAGTATGTATGTATCTTGTATCATAGCATGAAATTAATTATATAATATGGTTGCATGAAAACTTGTAGACATATAGGATATTCATGAAATAATCATTCTTATTCAAAAACATGCATGCAAGGACCCATGGAATACAAAATATGGGTTTTCATGGATTACGGACAGCTTCTCAATAATCATAATGAGTATCAAGAACACAATGATAGAATAATAGCAGTTCAAACATAATATAGTCATAGACATGGACCTAGGGTTATCATGAGCATAGTATAGAATAAAAACCCTAGTTTTGTAAAGTTTCATACTTTATGGATTAGGAGGCATGGGGAAGAACAATGATGTTCCCACACGTAGATAGTAACTCTACATACCTTAGTCGCTCCAAAATTTGAATTAAAGACTTGAGCATTGAAGAAGATTTCCAAAGTCTTGAATTCTTGAACCTTGGGATAGGTTTTCTTGAAAACCCTAGTTTAGGAACAATGATTTCTTACTTAGATTATTAGAGTATATATATTACGATTGAGTTGGAAAGGTTTACTCAATTTAGAAAGGGATTAGGAATTTGAATTCAACCTAGAATCATGATAAAACTTACCTTGGAAGGTTCTGGGGCTTGAGACTTGTTCTTCCTGACTTTAGGGTAATTTTTCGTGACTAGGGGTGTTAGGGAAATAAACCCCCCAAGCTCAAATATAACTTAAAACGCGAAATCCCAACTTTTAACCCGAAATCGACCTGTTTCGCGATGGGTCTGCGATGCGGGTCCATCGCGTGATAGTCTGTAGGTCCATACTCAGAGTTGCGCGATCGGCCCGCGATGCGGGGAAATCGCACGCGCTCTCACGCGCCCTCGCGTGCCCCGTGTGTCGGTTCTACGCAGTGTTCGGTAAAATGGTCATAACTTCTTGTACAGATCTCTGTTTGGGCTCCACAAGATACCGTTGGAAAGATATTTCAAAGGGATACAACTTTCATGTTTAAGGTTTTCTCTAATTCCCAACGGAATTTCACGAAATTGGACTGGAAGGCGGACGTATCGAAACTTTAGCCGATTCTATAGAATTTTAAGTGTCGTACTATTAGCCATATTGAGACGATCATATCTCCTTGCTCCGATCTCTGATTGGCCTGGTCCTTATATCGTTAGAAAGGTATTTCTACGTACGACAACTTTAATTGAGGGTACGTTACCAAATTCCCAACTAATCAAGGATTTATGGCTGCCCAAAGTAGGCCTATCAACCATTTTCGTAAAACGTTCAAACCTTCAGTTTTTCCACTAAAACTCTAATGATATGAGTCTAAACTTAGTTCCAAGATACGGCGTGTTACAATTTCTCCCCCTTGGGATCATTCGTCCTCGAATGATGGGTTTTGGTTAGGTATGGGACTGGACATGGCATGAATACATAAACGTGATGAAAATGACATGAAACATAAGAGCTTGACATGATTACATGAAAACATGGTCATGGATCATGAGAACTGAATACATGATTACATATAAACATGTACATAGGAACATGAAACTGAGTAGCACCTACATGAACTAGAATCATGAAACCATTGTCCTTGATTCATAATAATGATTAAGAGTTACTACTAACTCTAGAATTTACGAAAATTATGGCAGGACTTCCTTCGTAATTCAGACTCTCATGACATTTCTCAAACGCCTGTCAGCTAACTAAAGTATCAACCTAAACCTCGCAGGGTATCTTAATACGTATGATGCAGCATAATCTTAATTAATGAATCTTGAAAGGGGCTAACATGAATACTGAGCTGGCCTGAACACATGATTATTGGATGAATGATTACATGATTACTATACATGGGGTTTGGAAGAGAATTTGTAGGCATGAATGACATGAGTACTGGAAAATAGGCACGAACAAGACATGATTACTTGGACGTGAGGAGCCTGACATGGGACTTAAATACATGAAGACTGGCTGGCATGTAAGCATGAGTGCTAAACTTTTATAAGATACAAACACGTGTAAACATGGACATCAACATGAGATCTGAATGTCGAAAACATGATTGTTACAACATGAGGGTTGAATACTGAGCGCAGGTAGGATCTGAACACTTAAATACTTGATCATAGATGTTCATGTGTTACCACAATAGACATACGAGATAAGAGTACGACTTAGGCTCTGAGTGTAAGTGCAACTCCGTGCGAATGAGATAGAGTTGAGTCATATACTAGGTATATGATTCTAACATAGGTATTCATAAAGCTCTAGTGTAGGCATGACATGATACATCAAATCCGAGTAGAATATTTTTGAGATAATTAGTACCATAGAATACCTGAAGGGATCTCACTATGAACTTGGAACATACCTTACTTCGAACCTTACCTTGTTCGCTCTGAAACATAGATATGAATATCTTGGCTTACCGTGCTTATTATTGTAAGCGGATCATTAAGGAGTGAGAGAAAGGGATCATTTATACGAATCAGACACTTTATCTTCGAAGATAAACGTGGCATGGGTGCATCAGACTGAAGAACATAACATGGAATATGTATACATTGAAATGGGACTAATATGGCATAAGACATGAATACATGAGTAGCATGGCATGGGGCATGAGAGACACGACGTTTACATAAGTACTTCGAAGCTACATACCTTGACATTTGGACATTAGGTCATAAATATTGAAGTGTGAATAAGACATAAGTGTGACTTAAATGGAGTATAAGTTGTAGGCTCCCCTCTTGAGTACTTAGAGACATAAGGATAGATAAGATATCACTTGTGGAACTTAGCTATACTTACAGAGTGGGACATGGCTAAACATAGTTTACTCTTATTACTGTAAGTCGGCACCCTCATTATAAAATAAGACTCATGAAGGAAAGGATCATAGGCATGAAACCTCTACCATGAGTCTGACTGGAAAACATACTTACTGGGACAAGGCCCCCGGTATACCTTAGATGCATAACTAACATAAATAGAAGTAAAGACACAACGCCGAATGAGATGGGGCTCACCAAAAGCTGATACAAGCAATGTCCTAACGAGAAAATCTGTTGTCCTGTCAATCAATACCTGCTTGGTGAAATGCAGGCCCCCGGGCAATAAAAGGGGTCGTCAGCACATTGAATGTACTGGTATGTAAAGCAACTGAGAGAAATAACATGGGACATGGAATAACATGATAAGAACTGAAATTGAAAACCTGGACATGAACATGAGCATGAGCATGAGCATGGGTACATATATATATATATATATATATATAACATAAGTAAAACATGATAAGTAGGGAGAGCATTTCATAAACCGACATGTGATATCACCACGTGGGTACGTGGAGTCCGGTACCTCGCCGGACCAGCAGAGCCCTCATACCTTGCCAGGGTATAAGGTGGTATCGTGCCTGATGGATCCATTCAGTGTAAAATTAAGGTATCATCTTATCTAGGCGGAACGATCCTTGTCCTACGGTCGCTACGTAGTTTCAGGCTATCTGAGCCTTCTCGGTAATTTGTGCAACTCCTAAAAACATAAACATAATATAGTTGGATAAGAAGCCCATGATTTTTGTGAATTAACTTGTACTTGTCTTGAAATCATGATTTCACAAAATAACTTGTAAACACGGTTTCATGAAATGACTTGTAAATATGGTTTCATGATATAACTTATATTTAGTATGTATGTATCTTGTATTATAGCATGAAAGTAATTATATAATATGGTTGCATGAAAACTTGTAGACATATAGGATATTCATGAAATAATCATTCTTAGTCAAAAACATGCATGTAAGGACCCATGAAATACAAAATATGGATTTTCATGGATTACGGACAGATTCTCAATAATCATAATGAGTATCAAGAACACAATGATAGAATAATAACAATTCAAACATAATATAGTCATAGATATGGACCTAGGGTTATCATGAGCATAGTATAGAATAGAAACCCTAGTTTTGTAAAGTTTCATACCTTATGGATTATGAGGCATGGGGAAGAACAATGATGTTCCCTCACGTAGATAGTAACTCTACATACCTTAGTCGCTCCAAAACTTGAATTAAAGACTTGAGCTTTGAAGAAGATTTCCAAAGTCTTGAATTCTTGAACCTTGGGATAGGTTTTCTTGAAAACCCTAGTTTAGGAACAATTATTTCTTGCTTAGATTATTAGAGTATATATATTAGAATTGAGTTGGAAAGGTTTACTCAAGTTAGAAAGGGATTAGGAACTTGAATTCAACCTAGAATGATGATAAAACTTACCTTGGAAGGTTCTTGGGGCTTGAGACTTGTTCTTCCTGACTTTAGGGTAATTTTTCGTGACTAGGGGTGTTAGGGAAATAAACGTCAAGCTTAAATATAACTTAAAACGCGAAATCCCAACTTTTAACCTAATATCGACCTGTTTCGCAATGGGTCCGCGATGCGGGTCCATTGCACGACAGTCTGCAGGTCCATACTCAGAGTTACGCGATTGGCCCGCGATGTGGGGCCATTTCACGCGCTCTCACGCGCCCCGTGTGTTGGTTCTACGCAATGTTCGGTAAAATGGTCATAACGTCTTGTACCGAGCTCTGTTTGGGCTCCACAATATACCGTTGGAAAGCTATTTCAAAGAGCTACAACTTTCATTTTTTATAGTTTCTCCAATTCCCAACGGAGCTTCACGAAATTGGACTGGAAGGCAGACGTATCGAAAATTTAGCCGATTCTATAGAATTTTAAGTGTCTTACTATTATCCATATTGAGACGATCATATCTCCTTGCTCCGATCTCTGATTGGCCTGGTCCTTATATCGTTAGAAAGGTATTGCTACGTACTACAACTTTCATTGAGGGTACATTCCCAAATTCCCAACTAATCAAGGATTTATGGCTGCCCGAAGTAGGCCTATCAACCATTTTCGCAAACCGTTCAAACCTTCAGTTTTTCCACTAAAACTCTAATGATATGAGTCTAAACTTAGTTCCAAGATACGGGGTGTTACACTTTCCTACCTCGAACCACCCAATTGGGGATCTGCACTTTCGCCCATATAAAGCCTCATACGCTGCGATTTGGATGCTAGAATGATAACTATTATTATAAGCAAATTCCATAAGCAATAAGAGATCCTCCCAACTACCTCCAAAATCCAATACACATGCCCGTAGCATATCCTCAAGGGTATGAATTGTACGTTCAGCTTGCCCATCTATTTGTGGGTGAAATGTCGTGCTTAGGCTCACCTGAGTCCCCAAACCTTCTTAGAAAGATTTTCGAAAAATTGCTGTAAATTGAGTCCCTCTATCGGAGATAATAGATACTGGAACACCGTGAAGCCGCACTCTCTCTTTAACATCAAGCTTTGCATAATATTCTGCTACATATGTAGTCCTGACCGGTAAGAAATGAGCTGACTTCGTAAGCCTATCCACAATCACCCATATAGAATCATACTTACATCGGGAACGGGATAAGCCTGTAATGAAGTCCACATTAATTACTTCCAATTTCCATGTTGGAATTTCTATAGCTTGCAACAATCCGCCTAGCTTTTGGTGCTCGATTTTCACTAGCTGACAGTTGGGACATTGAGTTACAAATTCCGCTATACATTTCTTCATCCCATTCCACCAATATACTAATTTAAGATCATGATACATTTTCGTTGCTCCTGGGTGGACAGAATAACGGGAACAATGAGCTTCTCTCAATATTTGGTGGCGTAATCCTGCAACATCAAGAACACATAACCTGCCTCGGCATCGGAGAACTCCATCTCCAGAAATCTCAAATGATGACTTCCCCTTCTGAGGGAGTGTATTTCTGTAATAAATTAGCACGGGATCCTCATACTGGCGTTCCTTCACTTCCACCACTAGCGATGAGACCACTGGATTCTGAATGGTAGCTCCCACACTACCTAAGTCCACTACTCGAACTCCCAGGCTAGCTAACTGCTGGAGCTCACGAGCCATTTCCCTCTTCTCTGGCTGCACATCGCATAAACTTTCCATGGATCTACGTCTAAGAGCATCAGGCACAACATTTGCTTTTCTGGGATGATACAGGATGTCGACATCATAGTCTTTCAATAATTCCAACCACCTTCGTTGCCGCAAATTCAACTCTTTCTGCTTGAAGATATACTGAAAGCTCTTATGATCTGTATAAATATCCACATGGACAGCATACAAATAATGTCTCCACATCTTTAATGCATGAATCACTGCAGCCAATTCAAGATCATGGGTTGGATAATTCTTCTCATGTTTCCGTAACTGTCTTGAAGCATACGCAATCACCTTACCATGTTGCATCAACACACAGCCTAGCCCAATGCCTGAAGCATCACAATACACAACATAACCTTCCGATCCTTCTGGAAGTGTCAAGACTGGGGCAGAAGTTAATATATCCTTTAGCTCTTGGAAACCACGCTCACAGCATCTGTCCATTGAAATTTGGCTGATTTCTGGGTTAACTTCATGAGTGGTGAAGAAATAGAAGAAAAGCCTTCTACGAACCTCCTATAATAACCTGCTAAGCCTAGAAAACTATGAACCTCTGTAGGAGTTGTGGGCCTTGGCCAAGTCTTCAAGGCCTCAATCTTTTGGGTATCCACCCGAACACCATCGACTGAAATGATATGCCCCATAAAGGTCACTGAGTTCAACCAAAATTCACACTTAGAAAATTTAACAAATAATTCTCAAGTTTGAAGAACCCTAAGAACGGTACGCAAATGATCCTCGTGTTCTGCCTCGGACCTAGAATGCACCAAGATATCATCGATGAATACAATCATAAATAAATCTAGGAAGGGCCTGAACACGTTGTTCATCAAATCCATAAATACTGTTGGTGCATTAGTTAGCCCAAATGACATCACACGTAACTCAAAGTGGTCATATCTTGTTCTGAAGGCTGTCTTAGGGATATCTTTCTCCTTAACTTTCACTTGATGATACCCGGATCTCAAAGCTATCTTTGAAAACCATTTCGCACCTTGTAATTGATCAAATAAGTCGTCAATCCTTAGAAGAGGATATTTGTTCTTGATCGTCACTTTATTCAGTTGCCGATAGTCAATCCACATTCGCAAGGAGCCATCTTTCTTTCGTACAAACAATACGGGTGCTCCGCACGGGGAAGAACTAGGCCTAATAAAGCCTTTCTCGAGCAAGTCCATCAATTGCTCCTTCAACTCTTCCAACTCTACGAGAGCCATTCTATAAGGAGGAATAGATATGAGCTTTGTATCTTGTAGCACATCGATAGCAAAATCAATCTCCCGATCTGGAGGGAGGCCTGGAAGCTCTTTCGGGAACACATCCGGAAACTCATTCACTACGGGGACAGACTGAAGAGCTTGTGGTTCAACTTCTACATCTTGAACCCTAACTAGATGGTAAATACAACCTTTTGTGATCATTTTCCTTGCCTTAAGATAGGAAATAAACCTACCTTTTGGTGATGTAGTATTCCCTTTCCATTCTAAAACTGGTTCTCCCGGAAATTGGAAGCGAACAATTTTCATTCTACAATCAACATTGGAATAGAAGAAGCCAGCCAATCCATGCCCATGATAACATCAAAATTCACCATTTTTAACTCATGTAAGTCAACCATAGTAAGATGGTCACAAATCACAACTACACAATTTCTATATACTCGACTAGCTATTACCGGCTCACCAACGGGTGTAGACGCCTCAAAAGGTTTGATCGTCTCCGGTTTAAATCCAAGTCAACCCGCAATATATGGAGTAACATATGACAATGTGGATCCCGAATCTATCAAAGCATACACATCATGAGAAAATACAGATAATATACCTATGACAACATCAGGAGAGGATTCAAGATCTTGGCGTCCAGCCAAAGCATAAATACGGTGCTGAGGACCGCTAGAATTGGGGGCTCTCCCCCTACCCCTACTATGACTGACTGGCGCATATGAACCTGGCCCCATAGGGCGTATATATGATGAAGACCCGGCTACCGATCCTGAAGGCTGGGTCCTACCCCTACCACCAACCGAGGGGCAATCGCGCATAATATGGCCTGGCCAACCGCATGCATAACAAGCCTCTGAACCCAATGGACACTAGCCCCAATGTAACTTCCCACACTGGGAACATCGTGGCACGGGTGGCCTCGCCTGACCTGAATCACCCCTGAACTGGGAACCTGAAGCCCTAAAACTCTGACTCGCCCCGGAATAAGTAGATCTATCAAATCTCTGGTCTGTAAACCGTAGAGGTGCACTAGTCGTAGCATTGCTTGAATGCCTAGAAAACTGCTATCTCGGCCCGCCTCTAAACTCACTCGTCGGACCCGAAGATCTAGCCCTCTTGTTATACCCTCTATCATACTCACGCTCACTTCTTTGTTGTTATTGGCTTTCTTCCAAATTCTAGGCATGGGCTTGAATGCGTGAAATATCCATATTGTCCTGAAGGGACGCAATCAAGCACCTATCCATCAAATGTGGCCCTAGGCCTCTAACAAATCGGTGCACTCGGTCACCCATATCCGCTGACATGGCCGAAGCATACCTAGCCAAAGAATTGAAGCGGAGACTGTACTCTAAAGCACTCATACTCCCTTGCATAAGATTCAGGAATTTATCGGCTCTAGCCGACCGAACCTCTGGAGGCAAGTAATGTCGGAGGAAGGCATCCACAAATTCTTGCCATACCGGGGGAGGTGCATTGGCTCCTCGTGAAGCCATCCAAACAGTATACCAATTAATCGCGACATCCCTCAACCTATAGGATGCTAACTCCACCGATTCAACGTCTGAAGCATGCATTAACCTAAGTGTCCTCAACATTCCATCAATAAAATTCTGTGGGTCCTCTTCCGGCTTTGGCCCGAAAATTTCGGAGGGTTCAAGCTAATAAAATTACGGACCCTTGCACTAATAGCCCTATCACCTTGCCCTGTACCTTGCCGCTGTGTCTGGGCGGTAACCAACTGAGTAAATAAATGAATGGCCTTTTTTACATCTTCGCCCGAAGCATCCGGTAGAGGAACTGGAGATGCTGGAGAAGGGGATGAGGCTCCCTCATGCTCCTCAGAAATAGGCACTGAATGGGAGGACTGAGATTGAGCCACATTCTGGGACTCACCCTCCTCAATATCCGTTGATAGTGCTCTTTCAGCCTGCTTTTCTGCCACTGTCTTGCCCTTTTGGGCTGCCGTAGCTTTTCTCTTTACAGGCTTTTCTGAAATACATAACACACGATTAAGGAAAGAGAAGTCCTTATATCATAACTCTACCACACGATCTTATGAAGAAAGAAGGTCATTCAATCCTAAAATGCCCGCAGCCTCCTATTTATAAGCGTGGCACGCAACACACCCATAAACAAGACTCTACTAGACACGGATCATAAACACACCCTAGGACAGAACTGCTCTGATACCACTTTTGTCACGACCCGACCCGAGGGCCATGACGAGCACCCGGTGCTAACCCACCCGGGTACCTCTTATTGTACATTCATATTCACATCTAGGTGGACCACATATCTTACTCATGAATACTGTACATCAAAAATGCTAAACTCATTGGGCAACAACACATTTATACCATCATTGACATCTACGCCCACATCAATATACATAAGCCGACGAGGCCATCATAATTTCATACAAAATATAAGCCGACAAGGCTTCAAGACATCTAACCATATACAACTATCTAACGAGCCTCTAAGAAGAGTAGGTACATCATATAGGCAGGACAGGACCTCGCCGTGTCCATGTATGTACACAAAAGAATAATACCAAAAGTTGTAGCTCCGAATGAAATGGAGCTCCTCTAAGTAGTCCCTGAATAAGAAAGCTATGGATCAAGCCTGTCTCCCTGGCCACCTGCGGGCATGACGCAGCGTCCACAACCAAAAGGACGTCAGTACGAATATTGTACTGAGTATGTAAAGCATAATCAACATCATAATAGGAGCATAATATATAGCATAAGATGGGAGAATCGGGAGATAATAAAGCCATCATCATCATTACTTACTTACTTGTCTTTCATAGGGACCGTCCATTTCTCATACGTGCTCGTGTACATACATACAAACATATACATATATCTATGTCTGTATCTATATTCGTATCCGTATTCATATACATATTTATATCCATAGCATACGCGACCACGAAGGTTCGATAGTTTCACATACCCGGCTATGACAAGGCTCGGTGATTATACATACCTGGCCTTACCAAGGCTCAGTGGTATCCGTACCCAACTGCAGTGGTGTGCGCGCAATAAACATCATACCCGGCCATATAAGCTCGGTGTTATATAATAGTCATACATAGACACGTATACATAAGAACCCATAAGCATCATCAACGTCATTACCATTATCGTTTTTGTTACGTCTATCCTTGGAGGATCAACTATCATATAAAGGATGAAATGGAATCATGAAAGTATCGGGGATCATGAGATTTCGTAGCTTTGAAGATAGAATCATTTGGAGGACATTATAGAACTCATGAAGGATATATATATATAGCCAAGGAACCATGCCTTATTGGAAGAACGGTTAGCCTTACATACCTCCTTGTCTTCTCAACTATCTAACGTTCACCGTTGAAGTTTGAACAATCTACATTTAGAAGGATTCATACCATGGTTAAGCCTTAATGATACTCTTAAATTCAAACTAGAATAATTCATGGTCTAATGGAAATTGGGCAGCATTTCCCCTATTTCGTCAACTTCCACCATATCACAAGACAACTCCCAACAACCATAATAACATCCATAATACACTCATAATATCCAATTCAAGTAATCACATTACATTAAGCCTCCAATATTCACCCCTATGTTCAACTTATACTAGCAACTTTATACCCATTTTAGCACATTTTCGTATAACGCTTCTTCATCACCATTATTACCTTCCATAAAAAGTTATATTCATATCATACTAAGAATCATGACTACATATAAATTACTACTCATAAACATCATAAAAGCTACATTTAGACCTCATTTTCTATTTTCTTCTTCTACCCAAGTCTTTCAACCTCTCCATAGTCCAAATAGCATGAGAAGATCATAAAACTTACCTTTGATAGATTAGGAATAACCTTTGGATGGAAATACTTCACTTGAAGAAAAACCCTAGCTTCAATCCATAAAGTTTCTTGACTCTAGCAACCCCTAAGAGCTTCCTTATACTTGATTCCCTTAGATTAATGATATGAGCCTTTGATTTCCCTTGGATTCTTATATATGAAGTGTATGGAATGTTCTAGAGACTTGGATAGAAGTGGAGAAGTGTGAAAAATGAAAATAATAAAGTGGGATCACTTTTGTAGACTTGAGAATAACTCAGCCTGTCGGGTGTTATACGGACACTTATACGGTCCGTTTAAGTGGTCGTGGTTCACCATCATGGAAATCATATTCCTGCTGGGGGTTATACGGACCCCTTATACGGACCGTATAAGTGGTCGTATAACTCCACTTCCCTGATATGGTTTCCGTCGTTTCTTTCGATTTCCAATCCTTATGGAACCTTCTTAACACTCTTTTAACACTTTATTACCAATCTAAGGAGAGTTACAATTCTTCTTTAAGACATCATTAAGTGAACATTAGCTTGGTACCTTACGGAAGTTTTCCAAAACACCACATATACTTTTGCCCTTCTTAAGGAACTTTCTCTTCTTACTTCCAACATCTTTGAAATCTTAACTAGGATCGTTAAATAACCTTTCTTACTTATAGAAACATCATATTCGTCTCACTCCGCATTAGTCTATCTATCATATGACAACATGAAGTTCTTTCGAGGTGTAACAGTATCATTTTATTTAAATTGATTTGGGAAAATACTATACCCAAATGGCCAATGAAAATATTTCCTCCAAGGCCTCCCTTGTACAAAAAAAGGGTTTTTATATTAAATTTATTTATAATTTCTTTAATTCATTTGATAGTTATTCATTCTCTTACTTACATTTTTAGTAAGTGTTTTTACAGGTATCAGGAGAAACATCTCGAAGACGATGCTCGGAAGGAACCCGAATCACTGTTTGTATTTACTTTCCACGTTCTTTAAAACTGTACAAAACATAAACTCGTAGTATAGTGGAAACCTTATTTTTGGAATGACGGGCAGAGATATTAATTTACTTGTCGTCTTGTCTGTCTAACTTAAAATTAGCCATTCGCTTTAGGCAAGACTTAGGACGTCAATACTTTCATAGATAGATTAAATTGACTTAGTATAAATACTTTATTAATTAACTCACACTTTCGTGTTTAGGCAAAAACATTAGTCCATCCTTTATTTTATATTTTTATACACTTTTAATACACTTTTTTTACAACATACATTTTATGTTCTTTCAATACACTAATACACACCTATTAGTCAAGTTAAATCCACATTTTTCGCATTAGGTAACTATTAGGCCGTCCATTTACAAATCTTTTATTCTTTATAGGCATTATATCTTTTCGCTCATTTTTTATACATAATTCCTTATATTTATTTTTTACCAATACTTTTTATAATTCTTTTGTTCCTTATTCTTTTGATTGGATATTCATTAAACAAACACTCTTTTACGAAATGGTAGAAACCAGTCAAATCAACTTCACTTTTTCGGAATTGTTTTGTTATATAAGCTCTTTATACGAATGAATATTCTTAAATTCTTTCTACTTTCTTTATGCACTGATATACCTAGTTATACAATTCTTTATATATTTTGTATTTGATTTACACTCTTTTATACTTGAAGTACATTCTTTATATGTTTAATATACATACATTCTTTTATATACATAGATACACATTCTTTATATACTTGATATACCTATTTTACATACTCTTATAATTTTTATACATCTTTTATATAGTTGTATACACTCTTTACACCAACTGATATACCTTTTGTGCACACAGATATACACATATTTTACTAACAAATACACTACTATATGAATGAGGTATGTTATCTTTACACTTCTTTGTTTATTCCTATCGCTATACATTCTTTATAAATACTTGATGCTTGATATAGATATATTTTTATACACTATATATACTTACCATATTATCACCTAGTGTAGCTTTTCATTAAATCACAACATTTTGAAAACATATAATAATAATGATAAACAGATAGATAATCCCCCTCTAGTGTTCAGCTAAACTAAGTTTAAGGACTGTCTTCGGACAGGCTCTGAAGGATGCTTAAAACCTTCCTCTCGGAGTAAATTAAACCCTTATATAGAATCTGATGGGTTTCGTGGATTATAAACGGAGTAGATACACAAATGCATATGGGTTTTCTGATTTTCCTTAAAAATTAGGTGGTGAGTCTAACCCTTTTAAAACCAGTTAGAAGAACCGGGAAGTTGAAAATTATCTTGACCCGCTCAAAATAGGGCTTAACACTTTCAGCTAATGCCCAAAGCGTGGCATTCAGAATGGACTATACAATTAAAATTACACAAATACTCTTATCATGGCACCAGCACCCAATACAAGTTCTCGTCACCACACAAGTATCGGGACCCCCTTTCGCTACCCCGTTATCCCTGTAGTCCAACTTAAACCAACCATGATGCTTAAGTTAAGGTTCATAGTCTCAACATGCCGGGAATAAGAGTCCAATAAACATAGCAGAGCCTTGCCCTTCCGTACAGCCTCTGACTGATCCCAATCTATTTAAACACGGATTATACGTAAGAATATGAGTCAATCGATACCCATATTTCCATAGAAAGATTCGGTTCTAGAAAGTAAACCCAAAAGCCCCGTTCCAAACCCCAAGGGTTAAAACCATAATTTCGTTGCAAAATCAAGTTCAATAGGGACAAATTATTCGTCACGACCCAACCCCGTAGGCCGTGACTAGTGCCCTATCTGGGCACTCGAACACATTCTAGTATATAGCAGAAGCCGACAAGGCTTTATTTCAAATTTAGTTAATTTCCAGAAAAATTTCGGCAGAGTTTCCTTTATTTTACGGACTATCCCATATACCCTGCACGCAGAAAATACCAACAAAGACCACACAGGGCCAACAGAGTAACATTTAAATATATGCGGACCGGCCGCCGTGGCGAATGGAATCGCCCGAACACAACACAAGCACACAACTGTACAGAAAGATCCCAACCCACAAACATGTCCACAGACCTCTAAACAGACCGACAAAATTATATGACGGGACAGGGCCCCGCCGTACCCATGAACAAGAATATACATATATAGAAGTGACAGACTATACCAAAAGATGGCTCTGAATAAAAGAGCGCTCCAAAAATAGCAGAATGAGATCCTAAGCGGACGGATCAGCAAACCTGTCGTCGGTACCTGCGCGGCATGAAAACGCAGCCCCCGAGGAAAGGGGGTCAATACGAAATATGTATTGAATATGTAAAGCCTGAGTTACAGAAACAAAATCATAACTAGTGCAGAATATACAGAAAGTAAACGGAAAATCCAAAGTATCAGATACATATTTCCAAAACATGCAGAGTGTGTACAAAGCATATGTCATATCAAATTCGGCCCCTGCCAAGGGACTCGGCAGACAGGACGTGGCCACCCTCCCGACGCTGGTGCCACAACACAGAAGAATCAGAATAGGGGCATAACCCCGTAACATAATATGTCATATCAGATGGCCATGGTAAATCATATCAGAACAAACGTACATGGCACAGCATACTCCACAAACCCATGTACGCGTATACCTGCCCCCTCACATCGAGGCACGACGAACAATGCAGGGGATTACGCTTGACAACATATCCTGGCCCGGGCTCAGTGTGGGAATCATTGGGGCATCCACGAATGGAGTAGTGAGAGACTAATGCAATTAAAATATCATAAATGTTTTCAAGGACTCAATGAGGCATATCAAGGGCAAACAAATCCAATTAAGTCGGACGGGATCATAATAAAAGCATTTCGGACATCATAATAAATTACAGAAGTATAACCTTCCTGAAGTCGTTCCGAGTGTCAAAATAATTTATCAGACTTAATAGAATATTTAAAACCATATTCGTTAGGTAATTAAAAGGGCAGTCGAAACGTTTCTTTCAAAAATCGTTCAAAAAGGGGACTTTAGTACATTAAGGGCAAAATCGGGAATAGCGGGCCCACCTCGGAACAAGCAAGGCGGTGGGCTCAAATTACGCCCTTTAAGCTTATGGGGTCACCTATAAAGGTTCTACGGACATTCTATAGCTTTTCAAGGAGTTTAGAGGAAGTTTACATAATTTCAGGAAAAACATATCAAAATGGTTCAATTCTACTGAAGGAAAAACTGAGATTTTCTCTTGCGGATTCCGATGGCCAAGAAGGTCTTTTGAGGCCCGAATTCGATCCTAAAACACTTAGACATGCCAAAATAAGGATCGGGGTAGCTTTACATACCTTTCACGCTCCTTAAGCCTTTCCAAACTCACTTCCCGTTTCGTCGAAAAACTGCAATTGGTCAAGTTTACCAATTGTGAGTTATGAATACCATTATTCCAACTTAAAGCATATTTGTCTACCGAAATTTCGGCAGCACTTCCCCTATACATATAGCACCCCGAGAATTCAACTCGGCTAGAAATCATCAACAACAACCCAAACAACAACATTAACATCAACCAAGAACATCAAAAACACAAATATCCTTCAACTAGTCATTTTTCTCACAAGTTGGCATAACCTTCACTAATATCAATGATTTCACATCCATTATCACTCAAGATCATCACAATATAGATTTTGAGACATTTCATATCATTTTCCTTAAGTTATACACTGTTGACACCCAATTTTGTCCCGCCTCTCTGCCAAAATACCTATTTTAAGCTTCTAATATTTTTTGGAAAATAAAAAAAATATACATTATGTTTACTATAATTATTAGCCTCTTATCAATACCGACACTTTATTATTCTATTATAATAATAATAATAATAATAATTATTATTATTATCATTATTATTATTATTACTATTTATTAATATTATTATAATTCACAGTTCTTATCATTTCGGCATTTTACCAGCTTACGCATTTATCTTTGCATAATTAAATAATAGTATTTATTTAGTGCGGATTTTCAAAGAAAAATAACATATATTATTACACGGCTATTATAACACCATATGATTTTATTACCCGAGTCTAATAATCACACATTTTTTTTTGGTATTAAGTAATATTTTGTCACCCTCGGTATATTCATTAATTAAAATGGGTCTCTTATTCAAATTTAGAAGTCAAACTATTTCTTGCACTCAGTCCGTATTTTGACTTACCGGACCCCAAAATCAAAGTCCGATTAACTCCTAAATATTTTTGGACTAGTCCATATCTCTTATCTCAATTTTTAGAATAATTCGTGTTTTAATTTATTAGCCTATTCTCTTAATACCCGGTCTAAAAAATTGACACAGTCCACAAATGGACCGGGTCTGACTCGTTTTACTCAAAATAAGGGGAACCTTTTAGGGTTTCCCCTCATTTTTCTTCTTCCGCCTCATCACCTCCTCTCTCTCCCTTCCTCCACCGCCGCTTCCCCTCTCCACCGCTCTTCCATCACCGCCATCTACACCATCACACCCCACTACACCCATACCGCTATTTCTTTCTCCAACTCCACCACATCTGTCACCCCACTTCACTGTTCGCACCCATACCTCTGACACCTCCACTACCCCACGCCTCTCCCATACCGCTGCCATTTCCACTCACCTTGTCCCCCACCACATCACACCCCCACGCTCCTCTGTCACCCTCACGCCTCTGTCACCCCGCTCCTCTCTTTCCTTCTTCAATACAAAAACCATAAGAACCCTATAAATAGTGGGGGAGTGGGATCGAAAAGGGGAGGATTTTTGGATTCAGGAAGCCCCCCAAGGATTGAAACCTTAAAATCGAGAAAACCCCCAAAAGAACGAAATCCTTGATTCTGAAAGTTTCCTCAATAACTGATTTTCGGTTCAAGGAATCCTTTGAAAAGTAATTTCTTTTAGCTGTCACAATATCCCGAAAACATCGAATCAAAAAAATATTTAAACAATTTTTTTTCGTCTACTCTGCGTTTGTCGCGAATTCGAGTCTCGTGACATCGAATTTGAAGTGTTCGAGTGTAAATCGAAGACTCGCACCCACTTCGCTGCACCCGGAGAAGGTAATTCTTCCTCCTGATTAGTATAATGTCTTTAATGTAGTGTTCATATTTCGCATGTTCGTATGTTCGTACGTTTGATTGTGTTTGTTTAGATTGGTCTATGACTAATCTTAATATGTCTGCTTAGGACTCAGTATCGTTTGTTAAGTTGTCGTTTGTTGATTATTGTATGGATCAATTGAATTATTTTGATGTTAATGTTAGTCCTTATAAGCATATGTAATTAGTTTTTTTTTTGGCAAATATATAAAAGTATGTAATCTCCTCTCATGTTTATTCTCAGGATCTTATATGGTCTATTGATTATTACTTTTCTTTTTTATTCTGTTAAATGTTTACGTCAAGTGTTTGTATGTCTATTTTGGTTTAGCTAAAGCTTGGTATGTCTCTATAATAGGTATTCATAACCTGTTTGGGCAGTTTAACTTAGTTGCATCATTTATTGTTTAGATGACCTGAAGGTTAATTAGTTTGTTGCCTAGGACATGCCGAGTGATTGTTTTGATTCGTATGTATGGAAAAAACATGTTTTATATCAATTAGCTTCAACCCATCCATTTAGGAATAGCTTGATCAGGCAAGCATATGTATATAAAGATTAACTTGGGTTGATTTGTTTAAAGCATGTTCTATTGGTGATTTGGTTAGTTTATGTGGATTAAGGTAGTAAAAAATGGTTGGGTTCAATACAGTGTTGGTTATGAGTTTTGTTCTAAGTTTATGTTGGCTTAGCCCTGTCTGCTGTCCTGCTATGGAGAAATAAGTGACAAGGTTACAGTTTGTTGGGATTTATGATGAGAAATGCAGTCTCATGGTCTGAAAGGTGTGGCATTTGTTGATCAGGATAGTACTAACTGTCCAGTTCGTTTGTGTGATCTTGTTGTTTGATTTGCTGAGTCTTAGACGAGTCCTGAGTTTTTTTAAGACATGCTTTAATGCCATTAGTTTTTTTTGTTTCTTCTCAATATTTTGTACTGTTAAGTCCTCGCAATATCATCTAAGTATAGGCAATATGAATATTGTTTATGTTGTATGATGAATGTCATGCCTGGTGCTGATCTAGTATACTTTAAAGCATGATACATAGTTCAAAAGTTCATGGGTCGGCGATTGCATATATTGCTGAAATTTGATCCCTCGCTTATGAAATATTTGAGTCTGGCTCAGGGTCCTACTAGTTTGTAATAAGCATGATTAGCTCTGTTAAGTTTCCAATTTGATCCCTGTAATATTTAAAGCATCCTGGTGTTCTGTTCAGATGTGTATAAGGTCACCTATGACCCTTTTGATCCTGATATAATGTGACAGGCATCTTTGTGATAGTCTTCTTAATCTCGGTATTGCCTCTGTAATATTGTGCCATTGGCTAAACCTGAAGAATATCTGCTTTGTTGAGGTTCTGTTACCTTTAAAAGTCATATGGTTTTAAGATGTTCGAAGCTTTGATTATTCATTTGAGCACAAAAGATATATGGCCAGTTTGATAGGTTTCTCTGCCCAGTAGAGGTGGGCAGTCCACCTTCCTTTAAATTATGCATGTGCTATGTATGCAGAAATATCTGATTTGAAATTCTTCAAATTGTTGAATATTAGGAATACGTTCAGTCTGGTCATATGCATTTTATGCCAGTGAACATGAATTAGCAGTTTCTGTGCGTAGCTTGTATTATCATTTATTGTTGTTTGAATTCTGTGCACCGCTGCAAGTATATTTCAGTTGGTTTATGTATATTACGTACATTGCTGGTATATCTCTATATGAAATAGTTATGAATATGTATACAGGAAGTATACTCAAGTATACATGGTATATGCATAATCCGCTGATTTGTTTTCAAGTCTATATTTCATATGTCTAACATCATTTATTGATCGTGTACTAATTCTTCTTTTTTCGTTTTTATGCATGAACATCGCATACGAGTCCGAGAGACTCGTTTTTCCTCCGCATTCGATGTTGGGCTAAAAGCCCAACGAGATCTCTTCTCAATCCATCCCTGTCCGCAGCCCATTCTAAAGAAAGAGCAATTCTGGGCCGAAGCCCAGTAGCCCACGAATCGAAGCAGCCCCAAAAATGGGCTGAATCCCATTTGAATTATATTTGCTTTTTTATTTTATACATGTCAATTTGTATTATTCAACTAACTTTTTGTTGGTTTTGTTTATTAGTTTAGATAAATCCTAATTAATTAGTAGGTTTAGTTTTAATAAGGGGTAGTTAATTTAAGGAAATCCAACGATTAGTTTCCACAAAATTCATTTGTTTCTTTTTATATTAAAAAGTTATTTGTAGTATCCACAATATCTACTTCTCATTAATATGCAAATATAAATTCAAACATATTTTAAACAACTCTTTGAATTTTGAGTCAGTCACGCATTTCTTAATTAAGCATAGTAGATAAAGATAATAAAAATGAATGAAAGAAATCTATTTAACACTTTTATGTTTTATTCGTATTTCTAAAATTCAAGTTTAATTAATACCTCATTGCTTAGTTCGTTCAAATATTTATCGCGTAAGTTCGCATCTTCTTCTATTTATATGTAAAATCATCATATTTTTTAAACTTCATTTTTATGCCACTTCCTTTGAAACTATTATTAACGATTATAAATTTTATTTCAAATAGCATCCTAAGATTCCCCTTTATACATAATATTGGCCTTACTTTCAATAGTCTCTTATTTAAAGCCTTAATAATCTTTATAAGTCTTATTCTAAAATGGTATTTAAAGTTCTTTTATACAAATTATTATCTCTTTTCTGTAAATGTTATTTTAATTAACATGATTTTCTTCTTAAAAACTTTAGCAATATTTTAAAGTCATTTTTCTAAAAATTTAATCCTACATTTAATTTAATTAATTAATCTAAGTTGGTCGGATAACCGTAAGTTAACGGATTCTAAAGGATGCCTAACCCCTTCCCTTTAGGATAATATAGAGCCCTTACCTAGAATCAACACTGGTTAAGCAGACTATTAATTGAGGTTTAGTTTTAACTTTGCCTTAGTTAATCTCTAGGTGTCCTAATTCACCGTTAAACTAATTAGGTGGTGACTCCTTAAAAACAACAAAAAATAGGAATCTCCAATATGTCATACTCCTAAATCAACCCGGTTAAAATGGGGTGTGACATACACTTGATATACATAATATACAACTTTCCGCCAAAGTCATAATTTATGCAAAACATTAAATCTTTGGCATACAACTTCATAACAAGTTTTCAACTTCCAAATTCATCAATGATCATCATAATTCACAACCAAATAACTTCATTTCCTTAATGTCGGAAAATCATACTAAAACGACATGAGTTTCTACATTCCAATTCAATACAAACTTATATCATTCTAACTTCATTTACATATCAAGCATCACAATAACACTTTAACACACTAAACAACTTAATTCATTTCTATCCCAATTCCAACATACTATACGGCCATATGCTTATTTTGGCAACTTCAACTAAATCATTCAACTTCCAATCCCAATATGAATTCCACCATACTTACAACTAGAATATAACATAGTTCAACACATTATAGGTATACAACACATAGACCCTCACGGCTACACACCATATTCCAATCCCACTTTGAAATCTTCCAATTTTTCCATACAATCAACTCATTCCCACATACTACAACACAAACAAAACATCATAACACAATGAAAAGAGATAAATTCTTACCTTATTTTCTAGTCTTCTTCACTTGAATGAATGGTCACCTTGAAGAATTGAGTGCTTCTCTTTCCAAATCAACTACACCAAGTTGTAAAGGGACTTTGAATTAGTGAAAATCCGACAACAGAATAATTTTTTTGGTAAGATTTTTGGTGGTTGAATTTCACTAGGGTCAGCCGAAACCCTCCTCCTCTTTGCTCTTGCTTGTTTTGTTTTTCTCTTGTTCAATGCTTCTTGAATTTTCTTGCAACTTAACTCTTTTTTATAATTAGTTGGTCACATGCTAAGTCACATGACCAACATCATGGGTTTGGGCCAAGCCATGGCATGGCCGGCCACCCCCCCCCCCCCCACTTATGGGCCTCATTTTACTTCTTATTTTACAAGCCCAATTGGCTACAAATTTTATTTTTGCAATTCTCGAAACAAATTTCCGAAATTCCACGTTTTGCCCTTAGCCTTAGTCAACACTTCCACATTAATATTCTTTCATACACAACTCCTATGTCAAATAAAATTTAGTTGTGACCTTATTTCTTACAAGCCAAGAATATGTCCAAATTTTTCCAACGTGTTAAAACACGGGATATAACATTATTAGTCTATGAGTTTATACGAATCCAACAGTACCCATATTGGTATACTTTTATTTTGAACCCAAAAAGTCAACCAAAACAGGATTCCAAGCTAAAAAGGGAAAAATAGGAATTTCAATACAAAATTAGTTTACCCATGATCTAAGGAGTCTAGATATTCAAATTCAACCAAATCCAACATCAACTTCATGCTCAATTGAAGAAATTCTTATTTCAAGCCTAGGGTTTATAAACCCCCAGTTTCCCACTCCTAAATCATGATCTCTAGCATGAAAACCCTTAATAATCCATGAAATAACCGTAAAAGAAAGATTAGAATCTTACCCAATAGATGAACCTTGCAAAATCTCCTAAAGTCACCTTAAACCGAGCTCCCAAGTGTCAAATATATGAATGGACGAACCAAACTCGAATTGGGGAATTAAATATCTTATTCTGCTCAGCGATTTGCGCACTTGCGCACCATCTCTCGCACCCGCGAGCTTGCTTCAATGGCTCAAACCTCGCAGCTGTGAGGTCCACTTAAACTCGCCTAAGCTTGCAGGTGCGGCCCAATATTAGCAGAAGAGGCTTCGCCCCTGCGTTCAAATTTACGCTGAAGCAGCCCAAGGCAATTTCCCCTTTTCTCGCACCTGCAGCTCACCAAGCGCAGGTACAGCCTTCATAGAAATGAAAACACCAGAACCAAAAAATCTGCCATGTTTAAAATTTCGATCCAACACTCGAAACTCATCTGGGACCAGAGGCGAATTCAAGATTTCAAGAGGATGAGTTCATCATTAGCTATGGGGTTTTTTTTATTTCTTTTGCCTTTGGTTCGCAGCTTAGCGCCTTTGGGTTCTTTTTTTAATTTATTTTTTTTGCTTTTTGGGACTTGGGTAATTAGAAATAAAGGGGAAAAAAAGTCATTAGATGTAATATAAAAAGAGAAACACGTTTTTTACTTTTGGGTAATTAGAATTATAGGAGAAAAAGAATTTAGAATAATATAAAAAGGAAAGTTAAAAGGCTGCTTAGAAAAAAAAAAGCATAAAACGTGTAGGAGCTCGGGTTCGATCCCAACACCCTGAGGAAATAAACACAGCTCCTAACCAGTGCTTTACTCGGCCTGATTTGACGATGAGTTCCTTTAGTTAATATTAGATATATTTTCAGAATTATAAACATAATATATCGAGTTTAGTCGAGTAACCATGTGTTCACGTGACCCAAATTTGATACCTAAATTCGCCTCTATCTGGGACCTCCCGGACATGAACCAAATATGCAAACCAGCTCTAAAACACGCTACAAACCCACTCACGCACTCGAAATTTCCAAAAGTGATCATCTTGACCCGGTCAACACCAAATGCCTTATAACTAGATTTCCAACCAAATAACAAAAATACCCCAATGTCCCTTGGGAACCGAACCAACTACTCATCCAAGTCGTAATCGACATTCCATAGCTAATGGAATCAATGAAATTACGAAAAGACTCATTTACCCTCGATGTTGACTTTGGTCAACCAAACACTTATAAACTTTCAAAATTCTCATTTTCTCACCCAAATCTCATCTGAATTTCTCGGGGATTGCCCCACCCATCTCCACAAGTCAAAAACACTCTAATGAAGCTAGGGGAAGGGTCAACAGGGATAAAATAGTCAAAATAGCCTAAACGACCTAACGGATCGTTACATTACATCAATGTAATAACATTTATTCTTTCATTTTTACAAACGTTTCAACTATAACATTTTTAATTATTTTGGATATAATCTTCGGCATACATATTACTATAATTTTGTTTCTTGGATAATATTTATTCTAGTCCGTTTGATTGGGAACTTATAAAAACAAATCTTCATGATAGTGCTCTTACATCTTTCTTGAATGTATTTCCTTGTCTAATTAATTTTCTTAAAAGCTAAAATTAACACAACATTCAGATGGAGGTAGTACAATAGAAACACAAAGCAAAAATATTTACCTCCAATTTTGGGCAATCCAAAGTAGTGGGTATTTCCAAAAGATCTAGTATCAACACAATAAACAGACAACATTTCTTCAGAAGAAATTCAAGCTCTGAAAAGAGCCTCATTATCTAGAACTCTCAAGTCATTCCTGAAGAAAACAATTGCACCCCATTTACCCTTCCTCTTACCCAAACCAACAAAAGAATATCTCTGAAAATTTTGTTCACAAACTCTCTCCATTTATTCAGAACTTAACCCCAGAAAATTTTTGAACTGTGGGTGCCACTCTAGCATTAAAAGAAGAAGCTTGGAAATCCATGTTTTGGAGAAATGGCAGTGGAATGTGAAAAGGGTGTGCTTTGATTTTCTTAAAGATGTAATGAATTTGGTTAGTGAAAGACTGAAAAAGCTTTTGTATTTTTGGTTGTTATAGATTGGGCAAGTGACGAACCGGAAGGAGTTTTTTAAGCTGTTGATAAGCTGACTCGTGAGCTAAGGATTTTTTTCTTGTCGTGGCGCTTTTCTAGCCTTTTGTTATCCAATTTTTCACATTTTTCCATCTCAGCTTTGCTATTATCATAATTTTACCTGCTAATTCAAGGTCAAAGGTGTTACACCCCGTACTTTCGTACGTTAAGTGTCTTCATGAGTTGGTTGCTATAGATTCAGAGGGTGGAGTTATATTCGAGATTATATAAGATTAGAAGTGGTTATCTTGAGTATACGAAGGTTTAAGTTCATGATTGGCATGTGTTGGAAGGATTAGAGGATGAACGAATCCAAGAGAATAGGTTTCGTCGAAAGTTGATTTTAGCAAGCCTAAAAACAGAGCGTATATGGGAAATACGGACCGTACATGGAAATACGGTTCGTACTTCCTTAGACTGAGTAGATGATTTTCAGCATGGGAATTACAGTCCAAAATACGAACCATATTTAAAAATATGTTTTGTACTTGTGGCCATATTTTTAGGTCGGCTCAGTTATGGGTTTTTTTATACAATTCGTATACCCTTCATTTTATATCATTTTCTCCACTTCCTCTGATCTCTAACCCTCTAGAAAGTTCTCTCCAACATATTTATCAATCAATTCCTAAGAAAAATCAAGGATAAAAAGAGAAGATCAAGTGTTTAAAGGTTCTAATGTGATTATGGAAGCCTGTTTCTCCTCTTAGTAGTGGTTTCTGAGGATACTTCAAGGAGATTCACTCTTGGAATTGATGTGTTCTTGAGTTTTGAGGTAATATTATATCTTAACTTCATGTATATGAGTTTATATGATGATTATGCTAGGTTTGGAGGGAAAGGAGTTGGAGGAAAAGTTCAAACATGTCACGACCCGACTAGGGGCCGCGACGAGCACCCGGTGCTAGCCCACCCGGGCACCCCTTAGCGTACCTTTACCCTTACACCTAGGTAAGCCACATATTTATACATACATTTCTATTCATCAATCATACTAGTCCCATTGGACGACAATACCTTTATATATCATCATTGACATCTATGCCATATCAATGTACATAAGCCGACAAGGCTAACAAAATGATATACAAAATATAGGCCGACAAGGCCAGACATATCTAACCATATACACATGTCTATGAGCCTCTAAGAAGAGTGTGTCATATCATATAGGCGAGACAGGACCCCGTTATCCCATAATTATGTACACAAAAGAATCAATACCAAAAGCTATAGCTCCAAATGAAATGGAGCTCCGCTATGTAGTCCCTGAGAATGTAGCTATGGATCAAGTCTGTCTCCCTGTGCACCTGCGGGCATGACGCAGCGTCCATAAACAAAAGGACGTCAGTACGAAGAATGTACTGAGTATGTAAAGCATGAGCAATATCAACATAGAAGCATAAGATACAACATAAGAAATAGCATAGGGTGGGAGATAGTAATATCATCGCCATAAGCACTTACTTTCCTTTCATAGGAACTTTCCATTTCTAATGCGTACTTGTGTATATACATCCGTAGCCGTATCCGTACTCACATCCGTACTCATTT
Source organism: Lycium barbarum (assembly GCF_019175385.1). NCBI lineage: Eukaryota > Viridiplantae > Streptophyta > Magnoliopsida > Solanales > Solanaceae > Lycium > Lycium barbarum. Next base: position 99,670,188 of record NC_083339.1, read on the forward strand.
ACATTGCATCTATAATCGTATTCATATACATAGTCTTATTCATATTCATATCTGTATCATGTTCGTATTCATACACATATCTATATCATATACATAACCTTTACATAGCATGCCCGACCACGAAGGTTCGGTGTTTCATACATACTTGGCCAACCAATGCCCTAGGTTACACATACCTGGCCCTACCAAGGCTTCAGGGTTATCCGTACCATCTGCAGAGGTGTGCGCGCGTTACATAATCATATACATTCTCTACCCGGCCTTATGAGCTCGGGGTCCCATAATAGTCATACATAGATACATATACATAATAGCACATAAGCATCTTTATTATTAACCTCACTATCGTCATCGCTATTACCATTATAGTCGTCATCAATATCATTATCACTATTATCGTCATTCATTACATCTATCTTTGTAGGCTTACTCGTCATATGAAGAACTTAGCACAATCGTAGCATATCGAGAATCATGAGCTTAATAGCTCGGAAGATCAAGTCATTTGAAGGACATCATAGACTTATAGAAGATTCAGATGATTGGTCAAAGAACCATGCCTCATGAAAGAAGGGTTAGCCTTACATACCTTTCCGTTCAACTATTTTACCATTTGCGCGTTCTCCTCCCGCGCTCACGTTTCTAGCTTCATTAAAGTCATACTATCATTAGAAATCGATACCTAGCATACACGGCTAACACTTGAGAAAATCGGACAGCATCTCCTTTATTTATACGACATTCCTCCATATCGTATGTCAACTCCCAAACATCAATAATACATTTACAATATCATAACAATAATCTTTATTCATCCACATTATCTATATTTCTCACTCGCTTCCATTCACCCATATCCATGGTCATAACACACGACTACATTCATTCACATACATTGCCTATCCCAGGTTCTCAACATCATTTGTAACATATTTATATCACAACACATCAAGAATCATGACTCAATTCAAACTATTACTCAAAATGGCACTATTCCACATTCATGACCCATTTTTCTATACCTTTCTACAATCTAAGTATTTTAACTCTCAAATACCTTAAACAACATATAAATACCATAAATCTTACCTTAGATGTTGTAGGAACAAGCCTTGGTAATTAATACTTCACTTGAGCAAAAACCCTAGTTCATCTCCAATGAGATTTCTTGACTTGAATGATCTTTAATGGGTTTTATTACACTTGATTTACTTAGTTTATGTTGTTGATCACTACTACCTCTTGAATTCTTCTGGAATAAATGTAGAGAGATGTTTTAGAGAGAAGGGGTGTGATATGGAAGTGAAATGAAATAAAACTTGGATCCTTTATTTAATGAACCATTCAGTCCCCGACCAGGTATATGGACCAACATACGGTCCGTACATATTATACGGGCCGTATGTTTGGCCGTATGTTTGGTCCAGAGAAGTATGCCATTCTGGGCTGATTATACGGTCCTAACATACGGACCATATATTTTATACGACTAGTATGTTTGGCCGTATAATCCCCAGTATTCCGAAGCTCGTTTTCGTCGACTCGTTTGGCCTCCAATCCTTATGGAACCTTCTTAACACTTGTTTAACACCTCAATACAAATCTAAGGGATGTTATCACTCTTCTCTAGGACATCATTAAATCCTTGTTAACTCGTTACTCGTAATTCCTTTTCGATACCTATCGTATGCCTTGCCTTCTCTTAGCAAACTTTCTTCCCCTATCTCAAACATCTTTGAAATCTTAATTAGGGTCATCGAATATCATTTTCTTACTTATTGAAATACTGTATACTCGTACTCTTCACTAGTCTATTCACTTGTGCATCAACGGAAAATTTCTGAGGTGTAACATTCTCTCCCCCTTAAGAACATTCGTCCTCGAATGTTAGGTTCTCGGGGATTCTATAAAAATTTCGCCAGAGTTTCCCCTGTAATATGGCACTACCATCCTGTCACAACAACCCATAATAACAATGCCTCACAGGGCCACAACAAAATAGCAATAGAATTTGGCCACATACATACCTTATGATCTTGATATCTCATTTTGGATTTCTTCTAAGGGCTGAAATAATTGCGGGTACTTGGATCGCATAGTTTCTTCCGCTTCCCATGTCATTTCTTCTCGTTTACTGCTTCTCCATATGACCTTAACTGAGGCCACTTCTTTGTTTCTAAGCCTCCGTACTTGCCTATCTAGTATAGCAATGGGTACCTCTTCATAAGTTAGCTTTTCCGTCACTTGAACATCATTTACTGGCACGATCCTAGTAGGATCTCCAACACATTTATGAAGCATCGAGACATGGAAAACTGGGTGAACTGACTCCAAATCAGGAGGTAAATCTAACTCATATGCCACTTTGCCTACTTTGCACACAATCTCATAAGGTCCAATGTACCGGGGACTAAGCTTCCCTTTTTTGCCAAATCTCATTACACCCTTCATTGGTGACACTTTTAAGAATACCCAATCTTTTACTTAGAACTCTAAGTCCCTTCGACGATTATCCGCATAGGACTTTTGACGACTTTGAGCTGCCAATAACCGATCTTGTATGAGTTTGACTTTCTCTATGGCTTGCTGGACCTACCTCGAACCACCCAATTGGGGATCTACACTTTCGCCCATATAGAGCCTCATATGGTGTCATTTGAATGCTGGAATGATAACTATTATTATAAGAAAATTCAATGAGTGGCAAGTGATCATCCCAATTTCCTCCAAAATCTATCATACATGCCCGCAACATATCTTCAAGAGTCTGATGGTACGCTCAGCTTGTCCATCAGTCTGCAGGTGAAATGTCGTGCTAAGGCTCACTTGGGTCCCTAAACCCTTTTGGAAGGACTTCCAAAAATTTGCCGTAAACTAGGTTCCTCTGTCTGAGATAATAGATACTGGAACACCATGAAGTCGCACTATCTCCTTAACATAAAGCTTTGCATAGTCTTCTTCCACATATGTCATTCTGACTGGTAAGAAATGAGCTGACTTAGTGAGTCTACCCACAATCACCCATATGGAATCATACTTACGTCGAGAACGGGATAAGCCTGTAATGAAGTCCATGTTAATCACTTCCCACTTCCAAGTTGGGATTTCTATAGCTTGCAACAATCCGCCCGGCTTTTGGCGCTCGATTTTTACTTGTTGACAGTTGGGACATTGAGCTACAAATTATGCTATATCCTTCTTCATCCCATTCCACCAGTATATAGACTTAAGATCATGATACATTTTCGTTGCTCCGGGGTGGATAGAATAACAGGAACAATGAGCTTCTCTCAATATTTGGTGGCGTAGCCTTGCCACATCGGAGACACATAATCTGCCCTGGAATCGAAGAACTCCGTCTTCTGAAATCTCAATTGATGACTCTTCTTTCTGAGAGAGTGTATCTCTGTAATTCATTAGCATGGAATCTTCGTATTGTCGCCCTTTCACTTCCGCTACTAGCGACGAGACTACTGAATTCTGAAGGGTAGTTCCCCTGCTACCTGAGTCCACTACTCGAACTCCTAGGCTAGCTAACTGCTGGAGCTCACGAGCCATTTCTCTTTTCTTTGGTCGAACATCACACAAACTTCCCATAGATCTACGGCTAAGAGCATCAGCCACAACATTCGTTTTTTCGGGGTGATACATGATATCAACATCATAATCCTTTAGCAGTTCCAACCATCGTCGTTGCCGCAAATTTAACTCTTTCTGCTTGAAGATATACTGAAGACTCTTATGATCTGTATAAATATCCACATGGACACCGTATAAATAATGTCTCCATATCTTTAACGCATGAACCACGACAGCCAATTCTAGATCATGGGTTGGATAATTCCTCTCATGTTTCTGTAATTGCCTTGAAGCATACGCAATCCCCTTACCATGTTGCATCAATACACAGCCTAGCCCAACGCCTGAAGCATCGCAATAAACAACATATCCCTCCAATCCTTCTGGAAGTGTCAAGACAGGGGCAGAAGTCAATCTACCTTTCAACTCTTGGACACTACATTCACAAGCATCAGTCCATTGAAACTTTGTTGATTTCTGGGTCAGCTTTGTGAGTTGTGCAAAGATAGAAGAAAAATCTTCCACAAATCTCCTGTAATAACCTGCTAAGCCCAGAAAGCTACGAACCTCCGTAGGGGTTATGGGCCTTGGCCAAGTATTCACGGCCTCAATATTTTGGCTATCTACTCGAATACCATTGGTTGTAACCATGTGCTCAAAAAACGTCACTGAGTTCAACCAAAACTCACACTTAGAAAATTTTGCAAACTACTCTCGAGTTTGAAGAGCTCTAAGGACAGTACGCAAATGATCCGCATGTTCTACCTCGGATCTAGAATACACCAAGATATCGTCGATGAATACAATCACAAATAGATCTAGGAAGGGTCTGAACACATTGTTCATCAAATCCATAAATACTACCGGTGCATTAATTAGCCCAAACGACATCACTCAGAACTCGAAATGACCATATCTTGTTCTGAAGGCTGTCTTAGGGATATCTTTCTCCCTAACTCTCACTTGATGAAAACCATTTGGCGCCTTGTAATTGATCAAACAAGTCATCAATCCTCGGAAGAGGATATTTATTCTTAATCGTCACCTTATTCAATTGCCAATAATCGATGCACATTCTCAAGGAGCCATCTTTCTTTCGGACAAACAATACGGGTGCTCCCTACGGGGATGAACTAGGCCTAATAAAGCCTTTCTCAAGCAAGTCTTTCAATTGCTCCTTCAACTCTTTCAATTCTGCGTGTGCCATTCTATAAGGGGGAATAGATATAGGCTTGGTGCCTGGCAACACATCAACGGCAAAATCAATCTCCCGCTCAAGAGGAAGGCCTGGAAGCTCTTCTGGAAACACATTCAAAAATTCATTCATCACGGGAACTGACTGAAGAGTTGGCGATTCCGCTTCTACATCTTGAACCCGAACTAGGTGATAAATGCAACCTTTTGTGATCATTTTCCTTGCCTTTAGATAGGAAATAAACCTACCCTTTGGTGACGCCGTATTCCCTTTCCATTCTAAAACTGGTTCTCCCGAAAATTGGAAACGAACCGTTTTCATTCTACAATCAACATTGGCATAGCAAGAAGCAACCAATCCATGCCCATAATAACATCAAAACCCACCATTTTTAACTCATGCAAGTCAATCATGGTACGACGATCACAAATCACAATTACACAATTTTTATATATTCGGCTAGCTATTACCGATTCACCAATGGGTGTGGACACCTCAAAAGGTTTGATCGACTCCGGTTTGACTTTAAACCGACTCGCAATATATGGAGTAACATATGACAACGTGGAACCCGGATCAATCAAAGCATATACATCACGAGAGAATACCGATAATATACCTGTGACCACATCAGGAGAAGACTCAAGATCTTGGCGTCCAGCCAAAGCATAAATACGGTGCTAAGGACCGCTAGAACTGGGAACTCTCCCTCTACCTCTACCATGGCCGACTGGCGTATGTGAACCTTGCCCCATAGGGCGTACAGATGCTGAAGACCCGGTTACCGACCCTGATGGCTGGGTCCTACCTCTACCATGAACTGAGGGGCAATCACGCATAATATGGCCTGGTCGACCACATGAATAGCAAACATCTGAACCCGATCGGCATGGACCCCAATGTAACTTCCCACACTGGGAACATCGTGGCACGTGTGATCTCGCCTGACCCGAATCACCTCTAAATCGAGATCCCAAAAAGCTCTGACTCGGCCCGGAATGAGTGGATCTATCGAATCTCTGGCCTGAAAACCGTGGAGGCACACTAGTCGTGGGGTGGCCTGAATGCCTAGAAAACTGCTGTCTGTGCCCACATCTGAACTCACTTATCGGACCCGAAGATTTGTCCCTCTTGCCATGTCCCCTATCATGCTCATGTTCACTTCTTTGCTGTTGTAGACTTTCTTCCAAATTTTGAGCATGGGCCTGAATGCGTGAAATATCCATGTTGTCCTGAAGGGACGCAGTCAAGCACCTATCCATCAAATGTGGCCCTAGGCCCTTCACAAATCGGTGCACTCGGTCACCCATATCCGCTACCATAGCCGAAGCATACCTAGCCAAAGAATTGAAGCGGAGACTATACTCTAAAGCACTCATGCTACCTTGCCTCAAATTCAAGAACTTATCGTCTCTAGCTCGCCGAACTTCTGGAGGCATATAGTGTCGGAGGAAAGCATCAACAAATTCTTGTCATACCGGGGGAGGTGCATTGGCTCCCCGTGAAGCCATCCAAACTGTGTACCAATGGATCGAGACATCCCTCAATCTCCATGACGCTAGCTTCACCGATTCGGTGTCCGAAGCATGTATCAACCGAAGCATCCTCAACATACCATCAATAAAATTTTGAGGGTCCTCATCCGGCTTTGAACCAAAGAATTCCGGAGGATTTAAGCTAATGAAGTCACGGGCCCTTGCACTAACAGCCCTATCACCTTGCCCTGTACTTTGCCGCTGAGTCTGGGCAGCAACTAATTAAGTAAGCAAATGTATGGCCTCTTTTACATCTTGGCCTGAAGCATCCGGTGGAGGAGCCGGAGGTGCTGGAGCTGGGGTTGAGGCTTCCTCACACTCCTCTAATATAGGTACTGAACGGGAGGAATAAGATTGAGCCGCACTCTGAGGCTCACTTTCCTCTACTACCGGTGGCGGTGCTCTTTCAGCATGCTTTTCTGCCACCATCTTACCCTGTTGGGCTGCTGCAGCCTTTCTCTTTACAGGCATTTCTGAAATACACAACATACGGTTAAGGAACAAGAAGTTCTTATATCATAGCTCTATCATACGATTCTTAAGAAGAAATAAGGTCATTTATTCCTAAAATGCCCGCAGCTTCTTGTTTATAAGTGTGGCGCGCAACACACCCAAAACCAAGATTCTACTAGACACGGCTCGTAGACACCCCCTAGGACTGAACTGCTCTGATACCACTTTTGTCACGACCCGACTAGGGGCCGCGACGAGCACCCGGGCACCCCTTAGCGTACCTTTACACTTACATCTAGGTGAGCCACATATATATACATACATTTCTATTCATCAATCATACTAGTCTCATTGGACGACAATACCTTTATATATCATCATTGGCATCTATGCCATATCAATGTACATAAGCCGACAAGGCTAACCAAATGATATACAAAATATAGGCCGACAAGGCCAGACATATCTAACCATATACACATGTCTATGAGCCTCTAAGAAGAGTGTGTCATATCATATAGGCGGGACAGGACCCCGCTATGCCCATAATTATGTACACAAAAAAATCAATACCAAAAGCTAATCTCCGAATGAAATGGAGCTCCGCCATGTAGTCCCTGAGAATGTAGCTATGGATCAAGTCTGTCTCCCTGTGCACCTGCGGGCATGACGCAGCGTCCACAAACAAAAGGACGTCAGTACGAAGAATGTACTGAGTATGTAAAGCATGATCAATATCAACATAGAAGCATAAGATACAGCATAAGAAATAGCATAGGGTGGGAGATAGTAATATCATCGTCATAAGCACTTACGTGTCTTTCATAGGAACTTTCCATTTCTAATGCGTAATTGTGTACATACATCCGTATTCGTATCCGTACTCATTTACATTGCGTCTATAATCGTATTCATATACATAGTCTTATTCATATTCATATCTGTATCATGTTCGTATTCATACACATATCTATATCATTTACATATCCTTTACATAGCATGCCCGACCACGAAGGTTCGGTGTTTCATACATACTTGGCCAACCAATGCCCAAGGTTACACATACCTGGCCCTACCAAGGCTTCAGGGTTATCCGTACCATCTGCAGAGGTGTGTGCGCGTTACATAATCATATACATACTCTACCCGGCCTTATGAGCTCGGGGTCCCATAATAGTCATACATAGATACATATACATAATAGCACATAAGCATCTTTATTATTAACCTCACTATCGTCATCGCTATTACCATTATAGTCGTCATCAATATCATTATCACTATTATCGTCATTCATTACATCTATCTTTGTAGGCTTACTCGTCATATGAGGAACTTAGCACAATCGTAGCATATCGAGAATCATGAGCTTAATAGCTCGGAAGGTCGAATCATTTGAAGGACATCATAGACTTATAGAAGATTCAGATGATTGGTCAAAGAACCATGCCTCATGAAAGAAGGGTTAGCCTTACATACCTTTCCGTTAAACTATTTTACCACTTGCGCGTTCTCCTCTCGCGCTCACGTTTCTACCTTCATTAAAGTCATACTATCATTATAAATCGATAGCTAGCATACACGGCTAACACTTGAGAAAATCGGACAGCATCTCCTTTATTTATACGGCATTCCTCCATATCTTATATCAACTCCCAAACATCAATAATACATTTACAATATCATAACAATAATCTTTATTCATCCACATTATCTATATTTCTCACTCGCTTCCATTCACCCATATCCATGGTCATAACACACGACTAAGTTCATTCACATACATTGCCTATCCCAGGTTCTCAACTTCATTTGTAACATATTTATATCACAAAACATCAAGAATCATGACTCAATTCAATCTATTACTCAAAATGGCACTATTCCACATTCATGACCCATTTTTCTATACCTTTCTACAATCCAAGTATTTCAACTCTCAAATACCTTAAACAACATAGAAATACCATAAATCTTACCTTAGATATTGTAGGAACAAGCCTTGGTTTGTAATACTTCACTTGAGCAAAAACCCTAGTTCATCTCCAATGAGATTTCTTGACTTGAATGATCTTTAATGGGTTTTATTACACTTGATTCACTTACTTTATGTTGTTGATCACTACTACCTCTTGAATTCTTCTGGAATAAATGTAGAGAGATGTTTTAGAGATAAGGGGTGTGATATGGAAGTGAAATGAAATAAAACCTGGATCCTTTATTTAATGAACCATTCAGTCCCCGACCAGGTATACGGACCAACATACGGTCCGTACATATTATACGTGCCGTATGTTTGGCCGTATGTTTGGTCCAGAGAAGTATGCCATTTTGGGATGATTATACGGTCCTAACATACAGACCGTATATTTTATACGGCCAGTATGTTTGGCCATATAATCCCCAGTATTCCGAAGCTCATTTTCGTCGACTCGTTTGGTCTCCAATCCTTATGGAACCTTCTTAACACTTGTTTAACACCTCAATACCAATATAAGGGATGTTATCATTCTTCTCCAGGACATCATTAAATCCTCGTTAACTCGTTACCCGTAATTCCTTTCCGATAACTATCGTATGCCTTGCCTTCTCTTGGCCAACTTTCTTCCCTTATCTCAAACATCTTTGAAATCTTAATTAGGGTTATCGAATGTCATTTTATTACTTATTGAAATACCGTATACTCGTACTCTTCACTAGTCTATTCACTTGTGCATCAACGGAAAATTTCCGAGGTGTAAGAAAACATGAATTTGAGTTTGTGTTGAGACGTAATCTAACTTTAGTCATGTTGTAAATATGATTTTAAGCTAAAACGTTGTTGTAAGGATATTAGTTGGTGGTGAGATTGTATTGAGGATATTATACTTGGTATAATTGGAAGAAAGTGTATAAGTGCTGTATACAAAGCGTATATTAGGTTGTTTTGATGTAAATCTTAAGGTGAGTGGTGTTGTGGTATTAAAGAGACTTATATAAGATTGTTGTTGTGTTGTTTGCTGCTAGGTGTACTGTAGTGACTAAGGAGGAGATTAGAAATCCTAGCCCGACAGCCTCATTGTGGGATTTTATTGACGACTCGAGGTATGCTAAGGCTAATTTTGCTTCTTTTGGTATGATCCTTATGAACGAAACGTAAACGAAACGCTACTCCAGAATGATTCCATTCTTAGCAGCTAGGGATATTCCGTGTTGATTCATCTTCTAGAATATTTGTTTTAGTAAGTCCTTCTTCAGATTCAGCATGATTCATAGAGTCGCTTGTTAATGAAAATGATTGTAGACATCCCTTTTTTGGGAGCGCTGCGTTTCATGCCCGTAGGTTCAGGTAGATAGATTGATGATCCACTTCCGTAGGTTGCCGCTCAGCTGATATTGGAGCACTCTTCTTTTTTTGTAGTTGTTGTTGTGTTGAGGCACGTTATACTTTTGTGTAAATATGGGTATGGCGAGGCTCTGTCCCGACCTTGTTATGTCGTGTACTCCAGTAGAGGCCTGTAGACAGTTATGATATAGTTAGATGTTGTATGGCCCCCTCGGCCTATATTGTTTGATGTATAGTATTCCATGATGGCCTTGTCGGCTTGCACAGTTCTGTCCAGTGTAGTTATATAGTATGTCTTTTCGGGCTCATCCCTTTTCAACATATTTCTCATATGATCTAGCAGATTTCCATCTGATGACCTTCAAGATCCACCTTGTTTATGATTATGATAAAATAGTATGTTTAGTGGTGCTCGGTAGGTAGGGCTCGGGAGCTCGTCATGGCCCTCCGGTTTGGGTCGTGACAAACTTGGTATCAGAGCAGTTCCATCCTAGGGTTGTGTCACGACCCGACTAGGGGCCGTGACGGGTACCCGGGGCTAACCACCGAGCACCACTCATTTCCTTACTCGTCATAGTTATTATGCACTTCTTTACCATTCATATACTCATAATCATAAGACAACCATTTTTCATTTGAAATCATAATTAATTTTATGTACATAAGCCATTCGGCTATCAAAATAATAATAATAATAATAATAATAATAATATATATATATATATATATATATATATACATATATATATATATATATATATATATATATATACAATCATAGCATCGTGAGACCATACTACCCACACATACGTATCTATGAGCCTCTACTAGAGTACTAGACATATGGACGGGACAAGACCGCGTCGTGCCCAAAATATACATATATACACAAAAGAATAATCAAAGGCACCTCTGGAACAATGGAGTGCTCTCAAGTCAGCTAACAGCTCCTACGAGTCTGGATCAAGCTCACCTCCCTATCTACCTGTGGGCATGAACATAGCGTCCAAAGAAAACAGACGTCAGTTCAAACATTGTACTGAGTATGTCAGACAAGAACGAAATAAACATAATAGAAGAATCATGAGCCATAAGAGGAAGGTTTAACCTGCATGAGTTTCATAGGTGAATGCATTTCATACATATATCGTATATTTATATAATTATAGTACATATGCATCACAACGCATATATCGTCACATCATAATCCTCATCGTTAACCCGCGTCCGGGTAACCATCATATGTCGCCCACTAGTGGTGATCATGTCCGGCCCTCTAGGCACGGTGTAATCATAAGCAGCCCGCCTTAGCGGTGACATGTTCGGCCTCTTGGGCGTGGTGGAATCATAAGCAGCCCACCTTAGCGGTGACATGTCCGGCCTCTTAGGCACGGTGGAATCATATCGTCATATACCCATCGTAACTCAACATTTTCATACATAGCATAGGTATGTTATAAACTTACATTATTGATCATCTCATAGACATATCATGACTTAGTACCATTATAAATTTATCATTAAGATCATGCACTAGAATTTGAAGGAAACTATGTCTATATAGGGGTGACATAAGGTCGTGAACCCCCGATTATATTATGGGGTAATCATCAACATCATATCTCACCTTGAATGAACTAACAATTTAAGGTGAGTGTACGCAAAGAGAAGCATCGATGAAACCATACTTAGAATTATTAGCTTCATGGACATCTTATATTACACTAGGATTCCTCATACTTATATTCATCATCATCATTATCATGCTCGTATCGTATTTCCTTTCTTAATCATGTGTGTATGTAGCTTTGTATATTCATGGACTCATAGTCTCCATCGTATAGGATGATCATGGAAAATTAGGAAGATTCATGCCTTACATGGAAAGGATTAGCCTTACATACCTTTTTTCGTTTAACTAATCTATCGCTTGCTTGTTCTCCTTCGATGCCCACGTTTCTACCTTCAGGAGAAGTCGCATGAACATTAGCTAATCGATTACTTAAACGTGCTTACTAAAGCTAAAGAAAATTGGGCAGCATTTCCTTTGTTTATACAACTTTTCCCATATTCTATATCAACTCCCAAACATTCATAACAACATTCACAATATAATAGACAACAATGATCATTCATCTACATTATTCGCATTTCGCAATTCCTCTTCAATTTCTCCATAATTATGGTTATAGTTCACTATCACGTTTCCTCATATATAATACTTATTCCATGGTATAATTGTCATTCACAACATACTCACAACCACAACATACCAATATTCATAATTCAATCCAAACCTTCACCCAACAATGTCACTATTCCCACATTTATGACCCATTTCCTATATCTTTCTACAATCCAAGTGTTTTTAACTTTCAACACCTTAAACAACCAATAATGATCATAAAACTCACCTTAGATAGTGGATGAACAACCCTTGAGTGGGAATTCTCTTATTGCACAAAACCCTAGCTCACTTCTTTTGGGATTTCTTGACTTAGATGAACTTTGCTATGTTTTCTACACTTGATTTTTGTGGGTTTAATGTATTTGATCATATATTTCTCTTGGTTTATTATGGATGAATACTGGAGAGGGCTCTAGAGAATTCTTGAAGAGTGGAGAGTGGAAATGAAATGAAATAAAATGAGAGAGGGGTCCTTATATTAAATCTTGAAATCTGTCCCGACCAAGCTATACGGACAAACATACGGTCCGTACATTTTATACGGGACGTATGTTTGGTCCAGTGAATAATGCCTCTCTTGGCTAAACATACGCCCTAACATACGGCCAGTATAATTTATACGGCCAGTATGTTGGGCCGTATAATGCCCAGCTGTTCCGATTTCGTTCTCGTCGACTCGTTTGATCTCTAATCCTTATGGAACCTTCTTGACACTTGTTTAACACTTCAATACCAATATAAGGGACGTTATCACTCATCTCTGAAAAATCTTTAAGCCATCGTTAACTTGCCGCCCATAATTCTTACCCGACACGCAACATATCCCTTACTTTCCTTGACAACCTTCTTCCCTTACGTCAAATGTCTTTGAATCTCGATTAGGATCATCGATTGCTATTTCTTTCTTACCACAACATCGTATACGTCGTGCCCGTCGCTAGCCTATTCTGTTACACCTGGTAAAATTCCCCGTTAATGTACAGTGAATAAGCTAGCGAAGGGCGTGACGTATACGATGATTTGATAAGTAAGAGATGGCATTTGATGATTCCAATTGAGATCTAAAGGCATTTAACGGAAATGAAGAAGTTTGTCAAAGGAAGTAAAGGATATATTATGTGTCGGGTAAGAATTATGGACGATAAGTTAATGATGGAATAATGATGTCTTGGAGACGAGTGATAACGTCCCTTAGATTGGTATTGAGGTGTTAAACAAGTGTCAAGAAGGTTCCATAAGGATTGGAGATCAAACGAGTCAACGAGAACGAAATCGGAACAGCTAGGCACTATACGGCCCAACATACGGACCGTATAAATTATACTGGCCGTATGTTAGGCCATATAATTAGCCAAGAGGACCATCATATTGTGTACCAAACATACGGCCACACATACGGCCCGTATAAAATGTACGGACCGTATGTTGGTCCGTATATTTGGGTCGGGACAGGTTTCAATTTAATATAAGGACCTCTCTCCTTCATTTTATTTCATTTCACTTCACTCCTCTATACTTCAAGAAAACTCTAGAACACTCTCTAATATTCATCCACAAGAAATCAAGGGAAAACCATGATCAACTACATCAAAACCACAAAATCAAGCATATGAAACCTAATCAAAGTTCATCCACACCAAGAAAACTCAAGGGAAGTAAGTTAGGGTTTTGGTGCAAGAAGAGAAGCTTCACTCAAGTGTTGTTCATCCATCATCTAAGGTGAGTTTTATGATCATTCTTGGTTGTTTAAGGTGTTGAAAGTTAAAAACACATGGATTGTAGAAAGACATAGAAAATGGGTCATGAATGTGTAAATAGTGACATTGTTAGGTGAGAGATTTGGATTGAATTATGAATATTGGTATGTTGTGACTGTATATATGTTGTGAATGACATTTAGAACATGGAATAAGTATTAGATATAATAAAATGCGATAGTGAGCTATAACCACAATTATGGAGAAATTGAAGGGGAATTGTGAAATGCAGATAATGTAGATGAATGATGATTGTTCTCTATTACATTGTGAGTGTTCTTATGAATGTTGGGAGTTGATATAGAATATGGAAAAGTTGTATAAACAAAGGAAATGCTCCCCAATTTTCCTTAGCTTCAATAAGCACTTTCTTATAATCGCTTAGCTAATGTTAATGCGAATTCTTTTGAAGGTAAAGACGTGATCATTAAAGGAGGACGAACAAGCAATAGAGTAGTTAAACGCCAAAGGTATGTGAGGCTAGTCCTTTCCTTCTAAGGCATGAATCTTATGGCATGAATTTCCTTCTTCTTCATGAGTTTCTTATCTTCAAGAAAACTAAGAGTCCTTGTTCATGAATAGTTATATGAAATAAGAGATACACTATGGGTACGATAACGATGATGATAAGTGAGTCTAAAGAAATCTAGAATCCATGATACGATGATCCTATAAAGCTAATGATGCTATCTATAACCCATTGATGCCGTTATTGTATACACTCACCTTATATGCTAGTCCCTTCAAGGTGAGGCAGAATGTCAATGAATGCTCCATAATGATATCGGGGGATCACGACCTTACGTCACCCCGATAAAGTATAGCTATCCTTAAGCTATTATGCATGCATTATGATAATAGTATGATAGGCCTATGATATGCACATGATGATGATATTACACCGTGCCTATATGGCTGGGCAGACACCGCTAAGGCGGGCAGACACACACCACTATAGTGGGCAGCTTATACCCCAGACGCGGGAGGCCTGGACGCAGGTTGATTATTATCACACCATACCTATATGGACGGGCAGCTTATACATTATCACACCGTACCTATATGGATGGGCAGCTTATACATTATTGCATACATGAGATGATGATGATTATGAGTAAGTCAGCATGTGCTATTTCTTCTATAAGTTACAGTCAACTACAGTTGCTCCTTGTTCATGCTTCCTTTATCTCATTGATGTATCATTATTGTTTATGCCTCTCATACTCAGTACAATATTCGTACTGACGTCCGTTTTCTTTGGATGTTGTGTTCATGCCCACAGGTAGACAGGGAGGCGACCCAGACTCGTAGGAGCTACTCGTTGATTTGAAGAGCACTCCATCTTCCGGAGGTGCCATTGAATATTCTTTTGTTATATATGTATATGTATGTTTTGGGCACGATGGGGTCCTGTCCCATCCTTATGTCTAGTACTCCAGTAGAGGCTCGTAGATACGCAGTGTGGGTTATATGGTCTCACAAGGTTGCGGCTATGTATATATATTTTTTTTTTATTTTGATGGCCGAAAGGTTTATGTATATAAAAGTTTTTATGTTTTAAATGAAAGATGACTTTCTCATAATTTGAGTATGAATTTGATACAAGAATGTTTAATGAGCATAATAAGTAGTAGAACGAGTAGTGCTCGGTGGTTAGCCCCTGGTACCCGTCACGACCCCTAGTCGGGTCGTGACATATTCACTATACATTAACGGGAAATTTTCCAAGGTGTAACAGGTTGTCTACAAGCCGTGTCTAACAGAGTCTTGTTTATGGTGTGTTGTGCACCATACTTATAAACACGATACTTTCCTTCTTTGTTATCTTAGATCGTGTATTAGAGCCGTACTAGCGGGATTCCTTTTCTAACAACGTACTGTGATTTCAGCGATGCCTGTGATGAGGAAAGCTTCAGCTGGCCAGAGAGGCAAGGCTGCGGCGGATGAGGGTACAAGTTGGGTGCCACCTATAGATGTGGGCTAGACTGAGTCTTAGAGTGAAGCCCCATCTCAGTCTTCTCAGAGCCCTTCTGTCCCAGCGGATCCCACTACAGCATCCCAGTTCCTCCACATGATGCATCAGGCCAGGAGATGCGAAATGCTATTCGATTATTGACATAGTTAGTGGCTGCTCAGGCCCCGTGTCAGGGTACTGGTTATGTTGACAGGTGTCACGACCCAATTTCACTAAGTCGTGCAGGCACCTACCTTTTCTACCTCGGTAGGAGAACCCTTATCCCAACAATCATAAACATAAGTAAAACGGAAGAAAATAGAAATAATGTAAGTCTCACAATAATAATATAACGTGCGAAAATTAGTGAAATACAACCCCAGTTTCGTGGTCTGGTCATACAAGAGCTCTACTAAACTATAAGTTTGAATAATACATAAAGGTCTCAATTCATGTCCCGGAATAGGAAATGAGACAAAGCAATAAAGAAGAGTCTTCAGGCAGCGAACGTCATCATGCTTACCCTAAATGGACTCAACAGCAATGTCGGAAATCAATCACGAGGAGATGAAGTGAAACCTAGTAAGTACTCTGCATCCATAAAAGAATGCAACAAGTGTAGGTCAGTACAAACAACAAGTACTGGTAGGTATCATAGGCTTCCCAAGACTAGCTAACGTATATGAAGACAATAAAGTAAGAATAACACGTAAACAGTAAAGTACAAGTCATTACTAGACAAGTATCCACAATACCAATCACAACCTATGTTATAGCATCTAAGCCCAAATGTTCCATGCTTTAGAATAATCACCCAAGACCAAACTATGACTACAGTATCCTGTCCCCATTTAGTCACATACAAGGATCCTAACACAATCCATATCAAATCCAACAACAATCCAAATCACACTCAGCATATAAGAGAGACAACAAAATCCAATAGAAATATATGCCCAGTCTTAGTATCAACTCCGAATCCATCAATCACAACCATATCACGCATCTAAACCCAATTGTGCCAAGTCTCAGAGATTTCAATCACAATTCCATATCATAATCAACCATGAGAGATGATAAGATGCAATGCAAGATGTATATGATATGTATGCAATGCATATACTCGTACACATGTACTCCGACGACGAAACATCACGTCTGGGCAGCACAAATCATGAGGGACCCACGAATTCCATGTACCGATCACTTTGCACACAACCCAGAGATGAATCAATGTGCAATACCAGTCATTTCGCACACAACCCACAGATGACTCGATATCCAATATGCGTCAGATAGATAATTGTTTCCGTATCAGTCACTCCGCACACAGCCCAGAGATGACTTAATATCCAATATGTCTCAAAAGAATACTGATCACTCCGCACACAGCCCAGAGGTGACTCGTATCAATATGTCTCAATGCATCTGTAATTCCTTCTCATTTCCCATTATCAATACCATATCAAGGCAATATCAATATATCATGGAAATGAGTATGAATACAATGCAAGTGTAATATCAATAAACTAAATCAATCCCAAACAGTAGATTCATAGTTCTTATCTTAATATCAACAAAGTAAGGTACCACATTATCATAATCATGATGTATAACTAACTACCAATATCCTATATCTCAACGTGGCGATGAGCCAACAAGTACATAGAACAGATAAGTCTAGAGCAGATAAGTCAACAACACAATGGGGTGGCTAGCCCCCAAATCCTACAACAAGGCCTAACCTAAGGCAATATTCATCCCAAACTTCATACCCGAAGGTTTATATGCGTTCTTCGACAATATCATCTAAACATACACTTCGCTAATCAAAGTCTCACCATAAGGTAAATCGTAACCTACCTGAAAAATCGAACAGCAAACACGAATGATCAAACCTTAGTCTTGCCCTTCCTTTGTGCCTCGTGATAGTGAAAGTCTAATCATATCCGAATAGGGAATTAGAATCAAGAAGAATCAATACTCACAACCTTATTTCTATTCAAGTCCCAAATCCTAACTCATGAAATGGGAAAATGAGCCTTTCAAGGGTAAAATAGGAAATTTGAAGGCTAAATATGAAATTCATACTTTAGGTGATCAATTCTCATCAAACATTAGCAGGATTCACTCATAGATTAGGAAAATTTGGATTCTAGATGAAATCTCCCAAATTTGGTATAAACCCTAACTTAAAATCCCACAAATTGGTCACTGGTAATGAAGGAATCATGCTTATGTAGTTACTAATCAACAATTGCATACCTAATTAAGCCGAATCCACCAACAATTCAAGGTTTTATAATCAAAAACTCATTAGCGGAAGAAACCCAAATACCTTCTTTAACCTTTAAGTTAATCACCAATAATGGAAGGTATAAGCTTATCAACAATGAATTCATCAATTTCCTATGGTTAAACTAACCAATTTCATCATCAATTTCCCGTTAGGAAGGCTAAAACTCTTTAAAGAAGAAACCATAAAAACCCCATTTTATTCATCATGTTCTATGAATTTACTACCATAGATTCATACTTAGGGAAGGTAAATGAAAGGAATAGAGATTAGGGAACTTACCCTCAAGAGAAATATGACCCAACTCTCCTCAAATCGCCTTCAAGATGCTAAGGAATTGTTATATTAAGAATGGGAGGAATAAGGGATTCAAAAGGGCATTTAAATAAGAAACTGCCCTGTCGACCGCTTTTGCGGTCAACAGGCCACTTTTACGACACCGCTCTTGCGGTCAAGAGGCCACCGTTGCGGCACCGCTAATGCGGTTCCACCACCGCTTTTGCGGCTACCTGACACCAGAAATTTCTTGTGTCTTTCAAACTTGGAATCGACACCCGGAACCTCCTGGACACAAACCAAATATGCATACACATGTAAAATTGAGCTACGAACTCACCCGCGCACTCAAAATTCTCAAAAGAATCCTCGTTGAACAAGTCAACCCCCAAAAGCCTAAAAGAAACTTTCCAACCCAAGTCCCAAAACGCAGCTGACTGCATTGGGAATAAAACCAAACCCACCAATCAGTCATAAATGATCATCCGCACCTCTCAGAATTGACGAATTTTTGAAAAAGGTTCATTTACCCAAAGTCAACTATGAGTCAAATGGTTTTCACTTAAAAGATAACTTTTCCAAAAGTCATATCACAACTCACTCTCATGCCTAGGGAACCATTCCACCTGTCCCCGCAGGTCAAAATTATACTAATAAAGCTCGAGGATGGGTCAACGGGAGAAAAATGGTCACAATGCAGTAACGACCGAACGTGTCGTTACAAGAGGGTTGTTAGTGCCAGGGATCGAGACTTCATCAATTTGAACCCTTTAGTATTCTTTGGATCGAAACTAGATGAGGACCCATAGAATTTTATAGATCAGATACTAAGGACGTTGAGGGTAATGAATGCTTCTGACACTGAGTTAGTAGAGTTAGCTTCTTACCATTTGCGAGATATTGTTGTACAGTGGTATGAGACTTGGAAGCTGTCTAGAGGGGATAATGCACCTCTAGCAGTATGGTAAGAGTTCACAAAGGCTTTCCTTCGACATTATTTACTAGCGGAGGCCCGACGGGCTCGAGTGGACAGATTTCTAAATTTACGCCAGGGGAATATGAATGTCCAGGAGTACAGTCTTCTTTTTAACTCACTAGCTAGGTATGCTCCTATGATTGTAGCTGAGATAGAGGATCAGGTACACCGATTTATCATTGGACTTGGGTTGCACTTGATTAATGACTTTATGATGGCCTCACTTCAGAAGGGTATAAATATCTCTCATATTCAGGCATATCCTCAGGGTTTAGAGGAGAGGAAGTAGCAACAACAGCGAGCCGATCGAGAGAGTGATAGGGGCCAGAGCAAGAGAGCTAGATCCTCTGGGTCTTTTGGTGAGTACCAGGGTGGTACAGATAGCAGTTTCCTAGGCGTCCATCCTATCCAGCAGCTAGTGCGCCTTCACAGTTTCCAGGGCCGAGGTTTGATCAACCCACTTATTATGGGTCAGGCCAAAGTTCCAGGGCTTCCAGTTTCCAGTTCAGAGGTGATTCTAGCCAGATGAGGCCATCTCTACCACGATGAGCTCAGTATGGTAAGTTGTACGGCGGACAGTGCCGTTAAGGTTCAGATGTGTGTTGTACCTGCGGTCAGCCAAGCCACATTATGCGAGGTTATTCGTCGAGATGTGATAGAGGTGTGGTTCAGCCGATAGGATCCATAGCTGGTTCTTCATCATCGGTACGCCCTCCTAGGTAGGGTTCTCAGACATCAGCCGGCCATGGTAGAGGCAGAGATAAAGCGTCCAGTTCGAACGGTCCTCAGAACCGTATTTATGCTTTGGTTGGTCGGCAGGATCTTAATTCGTCACCTGATATTGTTAAAGGTATATTATCAGTCTTTTCCCATGACTTGTATGCATTGATAGACCCAAGCTCTACTTTATCATACGTCACTCCTTTTATTGTAAGTAAGTTTGGGATAGAATCTGAAATGATTAAGCCTTTTAAGGTGTCTACACCTGTTGGAGATCTGGTGATAGCTAGACGAGTATACAAGAATTGTGTAGTTATAATCTGTAATCGTCACATAGTAGCAGACTTGATTGAGTTGGATATGGTAGATTTTGATGTTATTATGGGTATGGACTGGTTGGGTTCTTGTTATGCTAACGTTGATTGTAGAACAAAGATGGTTTGGTTTCAGTTTCCAAGAGAGCTAATGCTGGGATGGAAAGTAATACAACTTCACCGAGAGGTAGGTTTATTTCCTATCTCAAGGCAAAGAAGATGATCGCAAAGGGTTGTATTTATCACACTGTTTGAGTCCGAGATGCAGAAGAAAAACCACCTACCCTTCAATATGTTCCGGTGGTTAATGAATTCCTAAATATATTTCCAGATGAACTTTCAGGCATTTTGCCGAAGCGGGAGATTGACTTTGCTATCGATGTGCTACCAGATACTCAGCCTATATCTATTCCCCCTTATAAGATGACCCTGCTGAGTTGAAGGAATTGAAGGAGCAGTTGAAAGATTTGCTTGAGAAGGGCTTTATTAGGCTTAGTACATCGCCTTGGGGAGCACTAGTGTTATTTGTAAAAAAGAAAGATGGGTCATTGTGAATGTGTATACATTACAGACAGTTGAATAAGGTGACGATAAAGAACAAGTATCCGCTTCCAAGAATTGATGACTAATTTGATCAGTTGCAGGGTACTAGATGTTTTTCAAAGATAGACTTGAGATAAGGTTATCATCATGTTAGGGTCAGAGAGAAAGATTTTCTGAAGATAGCATTCAAGACCAGATATGGTCACTTCGAGTTTCTTGTGATGTCTTTTGGGTTAACTAATGCGCCAGTAATATTTATGGATTTGATGAACCACGTATTCAGACCCTTCTTAGATCAGTTTGTGATTGTGTTTATCGATGATATTCTGGTCTACTCTCGATCAGAGGCTAAGCATCCAAATTATATGCGTGATGTGCGCAAGGTTCTTCAGGATAAGAAGTTGTCTGCGAAATTCTCCATCTGTGAGTTCTGGTTGAACTACGTGGATTTTTCTCAGACCTATTGTATCAGCTGAAGGCATCAGGTTTGACATCCAGAAGATAGAGGTCGTGAAGACTTGTCCTAGACCAATGACACCGACGGAGGTTCGTAGTTTTCTGGGGTTGGCAGGATATTATAGGATATTTGTAGAGGGTTTCTCCTCTATTTCAGTGCCATTAAAGAAGTTGACGCAGAAGGCAACTAAGTTACAGTGGACAGACGCTTGTGAGCGGAGCTTTCAGGAGTTGAAGAAAAGACTGACTTCAATGCCAGTTTTGACACTTTCAGAGGGATCAGAGGGTTATGCTATTTATTGTGACACCTCGGGCGTCGAATTGGGTTGTATGTTGATGCAGCATGGTAAGGTTATTGTTTATGCTTCCAGGCAGCTGAGGAAGCATGAGAAGAATTATCTGACCCATGATTTGGAGTTAGCTGCGGTGATTCATACGCTTGAGGTTTGGAGACATTATTTATACGGTGTTTGCGTTGATGTTTACACGGATCATAAGAGCCTTCAGTACATCTTTAAGCAGAAAGAGTTGAAATTACGTTAGAGGCGATGGTTGGAGCTGTTGAAGGATTATGATGTTAATATTCTATACCATCCAGGGAAGGTGAATGTAGTAGCCAATACCCTTAGCCACATATCTATGGGTAGTTTGTCTTACTTGTGAGCAGAGAAAAGAGAGTTAGCTCACGAGCTTCATCAGTTAGCCAGCCTAGGACTTTGATTATTGGACTCAGGTTGTCACACCCTAACCTTATTAGGGTGTGATGGGCACCCGACCCCACATACGGAGCCGAGCGAACCCGCAGACTCTGACTACACACCTAATTCCTTAGGATCCAGAAAATCAAATACGAGTAAAATACATATTAAACAGTCAATTTTTTTTTCCTCTTACCGTTCACGATTAAACAAAAATCTGTAATCATATGGAATTTACTACATGACACAAAATGACGTATCGGCTGATGGAGCCGCTTACAGACTGACAACCATTACCCACAACGTTGTCTGCAAAGTCTCTAATACTGATCAGACATCACAGCATACATACTCTTACTCGGCAGCACTCCTGGAGGAAATGGAGCCGTCAATCTACTGGATCATCTTTAGCTAACCTCATCTATTCATCTGTGGGTACCTGCGCGGCATGAAATGCAGCCCCCGAAGAACAGGGGGTCAGTACGGAATATGTACTGAGTATGTAAGGCATGAGTACAGAAAACGGAACCATGACTGAAATAAATAAAACAACGTACAAATACCTTATCCAGAATATCAGACACTTATTATCCTTTTTCTTCCAGACACAAATCATACTTACTTATGTCACATGTCAGACGGATCACAGAATGTACAGAGTGTACTTATGTCGCATGTCAGACGGATCACAGAATGTACAGAGTGCTCAGATGATGTCCTATAGTAGACGGAATGCAGAACATACGGAATGTCGGAATGCCTACTCTCCAAACACAAGTCATGCATATCAGAATCGGATATCATATCATATACGCGGTAACCCCGGGGACATGTACCACGCCGGGAAACCGGACACATCACATCATGCATACGGTAACCTCGGGGACAAAAAAAACACGCCGAGGAATCGGTGAACGATGCCAAGGAATGCGCACGATAACATAGGAACGTGGTTGCCACTCCTGCCTTTGGCGCCACAACACATCATACTCCATAAGATTTTCTCCGATCTCCGTCACACATCATAACATAACCACGGTACCCGGGGGCGGACAGATAACACAGCACCCCGAGCCCGGACACATCATACTTCGTAATATATTCTCGGTAACCGGGGACGGACATGTAACACAGTACCCCGGAACCGGACACATCATACTTCGGAATTCATATATGGAACCCGGCCCTCAACAAAGGACTCGACGAACCATCCGCACGATACATACCGGCCCGGGACTCGGTGAAGGGAGTCATAACATATGCACGAGCAGAATAGTGAGAAACCAAATGCACATAACTCAGACTCAATAGATTAATCAAACGTATTCTCAGAATGTCCATAACAGATTACTTATTACAGAATACTTATGTCAAATTACTTTTATCAGAGTATTTCTATCAAAGTACTTATATCGCTTTTACTCAATCAGAATACATGTTTCAAATTACTTGCAGCATAGCCTCTCATATCAGAACACTTATACCAAATACTTTCATCAGGATATTTATGTCAAAATGTTCAGACCAACATACTTATATCAGGATACGGCTGTCAGATTGCTTAAGTCAGGATTCACCTATCCAGATTATTAGTTACCTACCTTAGGGAGGACATACAGATCACAAACAGACTCAGAATCACAGAATGGAATAACCCAAGGTACACATCAGTATCATACCCTACATGGCTCTAAGACATGCCAAAAGAATAAAAGGGTAAGCCTTACATACCTGCGCCGTGACCAACTAGTTACGCTTGTGCCTCCAACTCGTTTGTCTACATGCAAAAGAGTTCATCCATTCATTAGTTTCATTATCAAATACTCGCTTTAACCCTTCAAGCACATCCCCTTGTATCCTGCCGGAATTTCGGCAGCACCTCCCCTGTAAATGTACCAACCCCGAGAATACGGCTCGGCTCCAAATCAACAACAACAATCCGGGAATTTGACCCGCCACAATATCAATAGCAACGACAACAAACATTCTAACATTAAGCGCTCCTACACAATTCAACAACATAACTCATATTCAATTCCACTACTTACATTCAAACCAACATCAACGTTCATACATTCAATTACCAATCCGAAACCATTCAAAACAATATTCAAAACCCTTTAAACCATTCACACAATATTTCAAGCAACCCAACCAACACTCCAATATACCCGAATTCTTCTCCAAACCCGAGAACAACACCACACATTCTTTCCTTCCAAGTTCACACATTATGTCACAATACATACATTTACAACTTCATTTCATAAATTCAAGAAACCATATCATGACTACATTTCCTACCAATTCGGCCCATACGATTATAATCTCAACTTGGATTATTAAAACTTCATTTCCCAACTACGAAAAAGGGGAACCATACGGCCAACATCACAATACACCCATTCCATGATTTTTATTCATTTTCCATACATTACAACACTACATAATCATGTTGCATACACTTAATTCATCACTTACACACAACACAACCTATACACACGGCCACACTTCAACACACACATATATTTCATAACTTTCATTCATTTCCACATACTCCACAACATACACAATCATCTTTAACATATAAAAATAAGGAGTAACCTTACCTTAATACTAGTCCCCTTTCTCGGCTTGAACTTTATTCTTGCGAAACGAATACTTCCCTTGTTCCAACAACTACTCCACGTCGACGAGGGCCTTCCAACTAGTGGGAGAAACATGAAGAAAGAATTTTCCGTGATCAACTTATGGGGCTGGTTCGGCCAGCCCCTATTTCCGCCCCTTTTTTTTTTTTTTTTCTTTCCTCTCCCTTTCTCTTAAATTTCCTAGAACTAAATGATAAATTGTCTTGTTTTTCTTTCAAGACTTATACATATATATATATATATATATATATATATATATATATATATATATATATAGTTATTCAAGTCATGTGAGGGGCACATGCCCCCCCCCCCCCCCCCTTCTCTAGATTTTTCTTGATTTTTCTCCCTTTTTCTTGAATTCTTTTTCTAAGCAAAAGATGACTTATTTTGTCATCTTCTTTTTCCCTTTCTTTTTTTTTTTTTTAAAAATTCGGCCACATGGCCATTCCATGGAATTCTCAAGACTTTGTGTAGAATTCCCGTTTTACCCTTAGCCTTTCCATCAAATTACCATGACGCCCTTTTGCAAATTTCCCTTTTTGCCCTTAGTCTTTTCTCAATATTCCCACACTAATAATATTCATGAATAGTATTCACCACCAACTTGCATTTAAAATAACCTTGAAAGCTAGTCACCTTCTTAACTTCCCACGATTACCTCGAATTTTCAGAACGTTCGAAATGTGGGCTATAACACAGGTGATGCAGGAGTTACAGTTCAGGATACAGCAACATCATCCTTAGTAGCTGAGGTTAAAGAACGCCAATATGAGGATCCTTTTTGTATTCGGTACAGGGAGACAGCCCCACAGAAAAAGAAGTCACCCTTTGAGATTTCCAGAGATAGAGTTCTGAAGTATCGAGGTAGATTGTGTGTTCCAGATGTTGTAGGGTTATGTCAGTAGATTAGGGGAAAAGCTCATTACTCCTGCTATTCTACTCATCAAGGGTCGACGAAGATGTACCATGATATCAGAGTGTTTTATTGGTGGAACGGTATGAAGAAGGATATAGCAGAGTTCGTGGCTCAATGCCCTAGTTGTCAACAGGTAAAGGTTGAGCATCAGAAGCCTAGTGGGTTGTTGCAGGAAATAGAGATTCCAACTTAGAAATGGGAGGCGATTAATATGGATTTCATTACGGGCTTACCTCGTTCTCAGTGCAGGTTTGATTCGATATGGGTGATTGTTGATAGGCTCACGAAGTCAGCACATTTTCTACTGATCTGGACTACTTATTCAGCCAAGGATTACACGAAGTTATATATTAAGGAGATAGTGTGACTTCATGGTGTTCCAGTATCTATTATTTCAGACAGAAGTGCACAGTTTACAGCTAACTTTTGGAGATCCTTCCAGAAGGTTTTGGGGACACAGGTGAACCTCAGTACAATATTTCATCCCCAGACAGACGAGCAAGATTAGCGTACTATTCAAACGCTCAAGGATATGCTACAAGCATGTCTGGTAGACTTCGGAGGTAGTTGGGATGATCATTTGCCACTTATTGAGTTTGCATATAATAATAGCTATCATTCCAGTATCTAGATGGCCTCATGTGAGGCCCTATATTGGCGGAAGTGTAGATCTCCTATTGGGTGGTTCGAGGTCGGAGAATCAAAGTTGATAGGGCCTGATTTGGTTCAGCGGGCCGTGGAGAAGGTTAAGCTCATTCAGGAAAGATTGCTAGCAGCTCAGAGTCGCCAGAAGTCTTATGCAGATACCAGACGATGAGATTTGGAGTTCCAGGTAGATGACTAGTGTTACGTCCCTTATTTTATACATTGGGACAATCCGGATTAACTATGATAAGTTAGGGCCAAGACCATTTCGGGACTTGAAGTCGAGACTTTTGACCTTCGATTTTATTTTGAGACATAAGTTGTTCATGAAATTGTTGGCATGGAACACTTAGGAAAAGTTGGGACCAAAAGTCACATTATTGCAAGTTGAAAATCATGCAAGTAGTCCCACACTTTGTGGCCAATTTGAATTGGTCCAACTCATGTGTGGGCCATGGACACATGGAGAATTTATGTGGAGGCTTAAAAGATGACTTCTAAGTCATCTCTTATCATTTCAACACTTAGAAGAAATCAAGAAGTTGAAGAACAACTTCAACACCCCATTCGGCCAAGAACCAAGAAAACCAAGTCCAATTTGAGCCATTCCAAAAATATTTCTTTGGTGCAAATCCACTAATTGGAGGTCCCTAAGTAACGTGGAAGTGTTGTTGGAGCGATCAAGCCATCCGTTTAGTAGATCGCAAACCCTAGGCAAAGTGTGGAGTTGAAGAAGAAATGTAAGATTTGATCTTGTTTTATGTGTTATAAATGTTGTATGCATGTTGTGGTATGCTAAAATGGATGAAAAATCATGAGATATGGTATGTTGGAAGTGGGTCGTGTGCTTGGTGTGTTAGCCGTGTGAGGTGTGTGTATGTTGTGTGGTGTGGAGGTGATGAATCGATCTTATGTAGCATGTTTGATTGTTGTAGTGTGTAGGATGGCTAATAATCACTAATATATGCATGTGTGGTGATAGCCGAATGTGGGTCATACTATATGCCAAAGAACGCATTAATGTCGCTTAATGTTTTAGTGGTTGTTGTGATGACTTTTATGTTGGAAATAAGAGTTTAATGTCGCAAGTTGATATGGTAAGTGTTGCGGACTGATTTGGAGAATTATGTGCAATTAATTCAACTTTTATTTTCATGAGAATAGCATTGTTAGAATGTGGATTGTTGGCGCAAATCATGATTTGAAAGTCGGAAGTGTGTATAGCGAGGTTCTCGGGTTTGGGACTGTTTTCGGGAAAATTGGAGCAATTGTTGGATTGTTGGAAATGTTGTGTAATTTGTTTAAAATGTCCTTGAATATTGTTGGTATGGGTTCGGGTTGGAAATTGAATGTATGAGCGGTGATGTGGCTTGAATGTAAGCCGTCGAATTGAATATTATGAATGTTGTTGAATGTTGTAAAAGAGAGTTATTATTGTTATATTGCCTTTCGGATTGGTCATTGGGGTTGTTAGGTTGGTTATTGTTGTTGTGATTGTTGATTTGGCCGAGTTAAATTCTCGGGGTTGGCCTTTTTACAGGGGAAATGCTGCCCAAATTTCTGTAGACTTGAGTATTAGTTTGGAGTAAATCGCCTAAGTGCCTATGTCTAATGTTTGATATTCGTTGGCGTATTTGTAGACCTTGGGGAGCCCGAGGCGTAGGTTGGGATTAGCTTGAGTTGGGCTAGCTTGGAGTGCGTACGAGGTATGTAAAGCTCAAACCTTCCTTCTTTTGGCATGCCTTAGTTATAAATAGGTTATATCACGAGCCTCGAGGAAATTCTAAATCCGCAATCCGAGCACGTTATGACTCTTATATATTTCTTGGCACTCGTATGTTTGATGTGATGAAATATGAATCCTCATGTCTTAGAAATAACTGATTTCCAAATGTTTCACAAAAAGTTTTGTTTTAAAAAATTCAATAATTATGGACGCCGTATCTTTCACATAAAGGCTCGGATTGCTTTGATATCTTCGTAGGAGTTTGTATGGCGTATGATGAGTACGTTCTCCATAGGCGGACCCGGCTCGGGTCGATACCGGTCCATGGGTCCCGCGACTTTCCTTTATGTAATTCGGAAGACTCTTGAAAGAATTTGGTATGACTATTATTTCGATTTTCAAGTATGGTCATTTTACTTATATTTGAGTCCATGATAATGATTTTATGCATATGGTTACTCACGACTCTGCTCGTGCGTTCTGTTATATCTTTCGCCGGATCCCGGGCCGGTTCTGTTATCGTGCGCACTTTGATATATTCCGGTGTTATGCTGTGTTGATGGCTCACCGAGCCACTCGCTAGAGGGCCGGGTTCCACTTATATTTGGCGTTATGCTGTGTTATGATGTGTGACGGGGATACGGAGATTTGATATATTATGGTGTTATGCTGTGTTATGGCGCCATCGACGGGCGGGCGACCATATTCTCTGTGCCCTATGCATGACTTATATTTTGAGAGTAAACATTTTGGTATTTTGGGTTTGCACTTATGTTCTGTACTTCTATTTCGTTTATGCCTCAGATTTGTTTTCTGTATCTTCTGCTTTGCATACTCAGTACATATTTCGTGCTGACCCCCTTTCTTCGGGGGGGCTGCGTTTCATGCCCGCAGGTGCAGACGCACAGTTTGGTGATCCAGCCGTTTAGGATACCCTCTTCTGTTGTTTGGAGTGCTCCTCTTATTCCGGAGCCTACATTTTGGTATATATCTTCGTTCGTTGCATATGTATGTATTTGTTCAGGGGTACGGCGGGGCCCTGTCCCGCCATATGATTCGGTCTGTCTGTTTAGAGGTCTGTAGACGTATATGTGGATTTTGTGCCTACTTCTGTACGGATGTGTTTGTATGATCCCACTTGTCATGGCAGCCTTGTCGGCGTGCGTTTGTATATGTTTTGGGCCGTTGCGCCATTTGATAGCCTTGTCGGCTTCTGACATATATGTACATATATGGTTGTGTTTGAAATGTGTCTGAGACAGTTTGATATAATTTGAGGCAGCGTGTGATATTTGTGCCCGTATACGCTATCTGTATGTGATTCGGATTTGATGAGTGTGTTCGGGTGCCCAGTTCGGGCACTAGTCACGGCCTACGGGGTTGGGTCGTGACAACTAGGTGTTTTTGAAGGTATCACCTATGAAAGGTGTCATGAGATTCGGTAAGAAGGGCAAGTTTATCCCTAGATACATTGGTCTCTACAGAATTGTGCATAGAGTAGGCCAAGTAGCTTATGAGTTGGATTTACCTTCAGACTTGGAGTCTGCATATCCGGCTTTCCATGTATCCATGCTCCGCAGGTGCATCAAAGATCCTTCTAGGATTTTGCTCGCAGATGATGTCCAGGTTACAGAGTAGTTGTCATATGAGGAAGTCTCTGTTACTATCTTAGATAGCTAGGTTCATAGGTCGCGAACCAAAGATGTTGCTTCTGTAAAAGTACTTTGGAGAAATTAGAATGTAGAAGAGATGACTTGGGAAGCCGAGGAAGATATAAATTCTAGGTACCCTCATTTGTTTTCGGCTCCAAAGAAGATGCAGACTACGACACCATCGTCTTCAGGTATGTATTATTTATCAGTTACTCTTGTTGGTCGTGTAGGACCATTGTTGTTATTGATTGTTATAGTCCTATGTAGCATTGTATTGTGTTGTTTGGCTTTGTGGCAGATTGATAATGGTGTAATTAGAGAGGAGACTCTGCCGAATTTTTTATGTAGACTCCTAAGAGTGCTAACATTCGAGGACGAATGTTTCTAAGGGGAATGAGGATGTTACACCCCGTACTTCGTACGTTAAGTGTCTTCATGAGTTGGTTGCTATAGATTCAGAGGGCGGAGTTATCTTCGAGGTTATATGACATTAGACGTGTTCATCTTGAGTATACGAAGGGTTAAGTTCATAATTGGCATGGATTAGAAGGATTAGAGGATGAAAGAATCGAAGAGAATATGTTTCATCGAAAGTTGATTTTGGCAAGCCTAAATAAAGACCGTATACGGGAAATACGGACCGTACTTGGAAATACGATTTGTACTTCATTAGACAGAGTAGATAACTTTCAGCCTGGGAATTACGGTCCAAAATATGGACCATGTTTAAAAACACGGTCCATACTCATGGTCGTATTTTTAAGTCGGCTCAGTTATGTTTATATATATATATATATATATATATATATATATATATATATATATATATATATATATATATATATATATAATTCGTATACCCTTCATTTTATATCATTTTCTCCACTTCCCCTGATCTCTAACCCTCTAGAAAATTCTCTCCAACATAGCTATCAATCAATTCTAAAGAACAAATCAAGGATCAAAAGAGAAGATCAAGTAATTAAAGGTTCTAAAGTGATTATGGAAGCTTGTTTCTCCTCTTGGTAGTGGTTTTTAAGGATACTTCAAGGAGATGAACTCTTGGAATTGATGTGTTCTAGAGTTTTGAGGTAAGATTCTATCTTAACTTCATGTCTACGAGTTTATATGATGATTATGCTACGTTTGGAGGGAAGGTTCAAACATGAATTTGAGTTTGTGTTGATATGTAATCTAACTTGAGTCATGTTGTAAATATGTTTTTAAGCTAAAACCTTGTTGTCAGGATAGTAGTTGGTGTTGAGATTGTATTGAGGATGTTATACTTAGTATAATTGGAAGAAAGCGTATAATAGGCTGTTTTGATGTAAATCTTGGGGGGAGTAGTGATGTGGTATTAAAGAGACTTACTGTCACGACCCAACCCCGTGGGCCGCAACTGGTACCCTAACTGGGTACCCGTACATACCTACCTGACCGAATTTCGTATCATACATATTTTTTTTTTTTAAAAACAGATGTTACAGAAGTAGGCCGATACGGATACGGCACGCGCGCAAACATATATATGTATATACCTGAACATGCAGACATTTACAGATAAGCCGATAAGGCTAACATACAGACGAAACCCGTAACCCACACATCTATCTACAGGCCTCTACAGACATACAGAATCATATGACGGGACAGGGCCCCGCCGTACCCCAAAATACCATGCATACAGAGTCTACAGATAACATAAGATATATACCAAAAGTATTTGCTCCGGATCGAAGGAGCTCTTCAGAATAGCAGAATCCGAGCCCTAGACTGGCGGTGTATCACTAAGTGCGCCTGTACCTGCGGGCATGTAACGCAGCCCCCGAAGAACCGGGGGTCAGTACGAAAAATGTACCGAGTATGCAAAGCAGAAATATATCAAACATAATCATGATCTGGACCGGAAGCACAGAAATATACTAGACAGGCTCATAAGCCGGACGGACAGAGTCATAGTCCCGACAAACGGACAGAATCATAGTCCAGACAGACAGAATCAGAATTCATACGGAGGTACAGAATCGGAACCCGTCGGCCAGATAATCCAGACGGACAGACGGAATCGTAACCGGTTGGACAGATAATCCGGACGGACATACAGAAGCATAACCAGTCGGACGGATAATCCGGACGGACATACAGAATCATAACCAGTCGGACAGATAATCCAGACGGACATACAGAAGCATAAGTCATACAGACAGAAAGAATCACACGTAGGGTGCAGGAACGTGGTCGCCACTCCTGCCATTGGCACCACAACACGTCAGATATCAGAAATTCTTCTCCGATCTCCATCACACATCATAACATAACCACGACACCCGGGGGCGGACAGATAACACAGCACCCCGAGCCCGGACTCATCGAATAAGCAAAAATGTCGGATGTAACATCCTCCCCCCCCCCCCCCCTTTAAAAACATTCGTCCTCGAATGTTAAATCGACCTTATGGGGCGTCATACTACTTCGGGAGGATTCTCTTTATAGTTGTCCTTTGTTGACCTTCCGACATGGCTTCTTCACCAACATTATGGGGTAATTTTTCACATCACTGATTCAAATGTCTTCATAACATATTTTCTCATACCCCACATAATCATCGAACTATAAGCTGTATTCTTGTAATAGACGAACGCTTTCCAGACATCATAGTCAATATCATTTCTTGTTACACTGCTGAGTTCCCTACCACATTATCGTAATCCCTCTTCATACCAGACACTTCATACCAGTAGATTCAGAACTAGGACCGGACGCGTAGAAGAATATCAGACAGATTCGTAATCGGAGGCAGACGTACTAAACCATGGCGGACAGATTCGTAGTCGAAGTTAGATGTACAGAAGTATGTCAGACAAATCTGAGATCGGAGTCAGACGTACAGAGAGGCATCAGACAGATTCAAAATCAGAATCAGACGTACAGAGGCATATCAGACGGATTCATATCCAGAGTCAGACATACAGAGGCGTGTCAGACAGATTCGCAATCAGAGTTAATCATACAAAGGTATGTCAAACAGAAATGTATTCAGAATCAGACGGACAGAGGTATGACAAACGAAATTTTGATCAGAATCGGACCACTCTTGTTGAGGCTCCTGTGGTTTATGAAAATTTCCTCTATCGATATCTCATCATTAATCCCGACGATTATACCACAGGTTTTTTTTTTTTTCTGCATCCTTCCCAGGGGGGTCACCCATCCCAGAATTACTCTAGCCTTAGCACGCTTAACCTCGAAATATTCATGCGTTTTGATACGTTACGACTAGTATAATTTCGTCGACCGCCCCGCACGACCTTTGTCACGTGATTTAGGGCAAATCGGTATCTTGGTACATTTTCGGAAAATTCTCGTAGTGGGTCCCACCCCGGGCTAAACCGTACAATTATCATATCGCCCTTCCAAACTCTCGGTGTCTATCGAGTTAGACATTACCTTACCCCTACTAGTACCCAGAAGAAGGAAGTCATATGACGTAATGAGATACAGACTTGTTCATACACACATCCCTCAAAAGAGATTAGTAGCATACCTGGGTGTGCACTGGAAGACGCTCCTGGGTCCTGCCGGCCGGTCAAAGCAAATACGCGGTTCGAAGGACCGCTGTAACCCGAAACTGCACCGCGACCCCTGCCACGACTCGCTGGCGCTGGTGCTGGTGCTGGTGTTGGGGCCCCTCGCCCCGTGGGGCGTATGGCTGCCAAAGGAGGGGATGAGCCAGCAACTGACCCGGTAAGCTGGGTTGAACCACCTGGACCACCCCTATATGGACACTCTCTCATCGTATGGCCTTGTTGGCCACAAGAATAGCAGGCACCAGTGGCACGATAACACTCGCCGGGGTGGCGCCTCCTGCAATGAGGACATCGAGGTATGGATGGCCCCATCTGACTGAAATTCCCATCTACTCGCGAACTCGAAGCCAGGGAGTTTTGTCCCGAAAACTGTGGGGGCGTACTGTATGCTGGCTGGGACGGATACCTGTTACCCTGCCACTGAACAAACTCACCTTGGAATCCCCCTGAATATCCGGTCGATCTGGCTCTCTTAAGCCGGCCCCTATCGGGACCCCTATCAGGCCGACGCTCCCTACGCCGGTCCTCCATACCCTGGGCATATGCCTGTACTCGGGCAACATGCATTCCTGGCTGGGAAGCCATCGCCAGGCAACCATCAATCAAATAGGGGTCTAGCCCCATCACATACTGGTGCACCCTATCGGCCATCTCTGCTACTATAGCGGGTGCATACCTAGCCAATGAGTCGAACTCCAGGCTATACTCTCAAACACTCCTACCGTTCTGCTTTAGATGCAAGAATCGATCAACCCTGGCTCTCCGTAGCTCTGGAGGCAGAAAATGCTCAAGGAAGGCCTTAGTAAACTCGGCCCATACTGCTGGGGGAGCTCCATCACCCCTGGAGAGCTGCCAAGACTCATACCAATTTGCCGCCACCTCATATAGTCGATACGAAGCCAACTCCACAGACTCAATCGGCGAGGCCTTAATCAATCGTATTGTGCTCTCCATCTTTCTAATGAACTCCTGGGGGTCCTCCTCAGGTTTTGTCCCGGAGAAATCTGGAGGATTACACGTCAAAAACTCACGAGCCCTGGAGCTCTCATACCTGTCCGTACGACCACCCCCAAATCCATGCCTGCGAACCTGCTCCGCCATCAGTGTGGTCAATAGCTGAACCGCATCTCGCATGGCCCTACCCTCCGCCCCTGCCTGTGGAGCTGGAGGCTCGGGCACTGGAACCTCAGGAGCTTGCGGTGGAGCCGTCTCCCGATTAGCAGCTCCTGCTGCTCTGATATCCTCCGTCAAGGGGGGTGTAACAGATCCAGACGACGGGGGCACATCCCCAAGTGCAGGCTGCACACTGGCCCTGGTAACCCTCGGGGCCCGGCTGGTCTCTCCTGCCTCAATCCTCGCCTTGCCCTTCGGGGCAGCTGTTGCCTTCTTCGGAGGAATCACTGAAACATAGCAGATCGTTAGGAGAGGATCATTCTACTAATACAGTTCTATCGCACGATCTAAGAATCCAAAGAAGGGTAACATCCTAAATGCCCTGTAGCTTCCTGTTTATAGATGTGGTGCACAACACATCGATAAACAAGTCTCTACTAGACACGGCCTGTAGACATTCCGAGGACTAACCGCTCTGATACCACTTCTGTCACGACCCAACCCCGTGGGCCGCGACTGGTACCCTAACTGGGTACCCGTACATACCTACCTGACCGAATTTCGTATCATACAGATTTTTTTTTTTTAAAACAGATGTTACAGAAGTAGGCCGATACGGATACGGCACGCGCGCAAACATATATATGTATATACCTGAACATGCAGACATTTACAGATAAGCCGATAAGGCTAACATACAGACGAAACCCGTAACCCACACATCTATCTACAGGCCTCTACAGACATGCAGAATTATATGACGGGACAGGGCCCCGCCGTACCCCAAAATACCATACATACAGATTCTACAGATAACATAAGATATATACCAAAAGTATTTGCTCCGGATTGAAGGAGCTCTTCAGAATAGCAGAATCCGAGCCCTAGACTGGCGGCGTATCACCAAGTGCGCCTGTACCTGCGGGCATGTAACGCAGCCCCCGAAGAACCGGGGGTCAGTACGAAAAATGTACCGAGTATGCAAAGCAGAAATATATCAAACATAATCATGATCTGGACCGGAAGCACAGAAATATACTAGACAGGCTCATAAGTCCGACGGACAGAGTCATAGTCCCGACAAACGGACAGAATCATATTCCAGACAGACAGAATCAGAATTCATACGGACGTACAGAATCGGAACCCGTCGGCCAGATAATCCAGACGGACAGACGGACTCGTAACCGGTTGGACAGATAATCCGGACGGACATACAGAAGCATAACCAGTCGGACGGATAATCCGGACGGATATACAGAATCATAACTAGTCGGACAGATAATCCAGACGGACATACAGAAGCATAAGTCATACAGACAGAAAGAATCACACGTAGGGTGCAGGAACGTGGTGGCCACTCCTGCCATTGGCACCACAACACGTCAGATATCAGAAATTCTTCTCCGATCTCCATCACACATCATAACATAACCACGACACCCGGGGGCGGACAGATAACACAGCACCCCGAGCCCGGACTCATCATACTTCGTAATATATCCTCGGTAACAGGGGACGGACATATAACACGGTACCCTGAAACCGGACACATCATACTTCAGAATTCACATATGGGGCTCGGCGGCCCACCGCACGATATACGTACCGGCCCGAGATCCGGTGAAAGGAATCATAGCATGTGCACGAACTGATTAATGAGGAACCACATACATACAGATCGTCATACAGACTCAACAGAACAGAAGTAGGCCAACTGGCCGATCGAACCAAGTATTCGGATAGTTTTCAAGGTACGTGCCTACACGTCACTTGGGGAGGCACGACAGATTATAACCAGAACCTGATTTCCAAATGTCAAAAACTATTTTGTAAGATTTGTATAAAAACAGTCGTATCGTGATCAGAATAGTAGTCCAGGTGTTTTCTGAGAAAATCGGGCAAAACTAAAGTAATTAAGGTCATACAGAAGGTATCGGGCCTCGTGGGCCCGCCTCGGATCAACTCGAGGCAACATAGGTAAATTACCGATAGTAGACCTTATAAGGTCATCCAAAATCATCTGGAAGTGTTCTGACTCCGTTTAGGGAAGTTTTGTACAAAAATTCACTTTAAAGGCAATTTGTAAGAAAATAGCTTCAATTGGATTGAAGGAATTGGAGCGATTTTCCGTCTCGAATTCCGGGGGACGGAGTCGTACTTAAGGCTCGCGGCCGAGCCTATCACATCCAGAACATGCCTAGGAACAAAGGGAAATGCTTCACATACCTCGATAGCGCCTTACGCTCGCTTGGCGTCAATCCAAATTTCGTCCAAAATCTGGAAATGGTCAAGTTTACCATTTGTTAGTTTCAAACTTTCAATATTCCAACTTAACACATACTTGCCTACCGAAATTTCGGCAACCTTTCCTCTGTATATACGACATCCCCGAGACTTAGCTCGGCTCAATTCATCAACACAACAACCCAGAATAACATCAAAACAACAATAGACATTAAAACATACACTATGGCATCACTAGCCATCTTTCGACATAACGAAACATCTTTCGTTTCAAACTTACATTTCCAAACCAAACTTATCATTTTCATATTCATCAACCATCAAAATCATTACAACATACGTCGAAGGCATATCATACCATTTTCACACAATATACATAAGATATGCAAACATTCAAACTCTCCATTAAGCCACTACTTTTCCAATATTTCCTAACCTTCAACATACAAGTTCATTATACATTTCCATCTTCCAAATTCATCAACAATAATCATAATTTGCCTCTTGATACATTCATTTCCATTTTTACATAAATCATAACAAAGTTGCATATTTTCCTACAACAACTTGATAACCTTTTTTCCAAGACAATAAAGATTGTTGTCTTTCCATTCACTTCACCATAACATACTTAACATACAAACAAGATCAAATTCATACTCCATCAACACATAACAATACCACACGGCCACCTCCTACATTCTTCAATTTTCACTAATTCATTCCACTTCCATTTCTAATACAATTTCCACCATACTACAACTAAATTACAACATGAATTCAAATCATCCAAGACATGTAATACATGTACATGTATTCGACCAACAAGCATATTTTTCAACACACAAAATTTCCATGTTTTTCATTCATTCACACATACTACAACATACATATACCTTCCATAACATATCAAAAGCATAAAATCCTTACCTTTCTTCAAGTTCTTAACTTGGCACTAAACTTGTCCTCTTGCCAAACTAATTGTACCAAGTTGTAGAGGACTTTGCACTTAGTAGTATTCCCACAAGAATTGAATTTTAAACTCAAGGATTAGGCTCCAAAATTTTTCTTTCTTTTCTTTCTTTTTCTCCTCTCAAACCTGAAATGGTCTTGTTCCTTTTTCTTGATTTTTTTCTTGCTTTCTTGAACCTTCTATGGATATGTATAACCATATATAATATTACCTAATTAAATCATGGACTTGGGCCCTTCTTTTTACATAGCATGGCTGGTTGGGCCTCCCCTTTTGGGCCTTGTTTTATTATTTTTTTTTTAAGTCCAACTTGTTGGCTACATATTGCAATCCATAAGGCAAATTTCCAAAATTCCAAATTTTGCCCTTGGCCACCTTTCGTAATTCCACACCATTGTATTCATTACCTACACATTCATGCCAAGTAAGGTCCAATTGTGGCCTTATTCATTGCAAGTCAATTTACCTTGAATTTTCGAATAAGCAAAAATGTCGGATGTAACACTTACATGAGGTTGTTGTTGTGTTATTTGTGGCTAGGCGTACTGTGGTGACTAAGTACATTGGAAATCCTAGCCCGACAGTCTCATTGTGGGATTTTATTGACGACTCGAGGTATGTTAAGGCTAATTTTCCTTCCTTTGGCATGATCCTTATGAACGAAACATAAACGTAACACTACTCCATAATGATTTCATTCTTAGCAGCTAGGGATGTTCCATGTTGATTCATGTTCTAGAATATTGTTTTCAGTAAGTCCTTCAGATTCAGCATGATTCTTAGAGTCGCTTGTTAATGAAAATGCTATCTCATAACAATGTTCGGAGGTGTAACGACCTTACGTCACTCCAACAGATTCAGGATGTACTTTTATCATATTCATGCATTGCATTGCATTATATATATATATATATATATATATATATATATATATATATATATATATATATATATATATATATATATGTATGTATACTGTCCTTTTCACTTCTTATTACTCCTTTCGATCACTTTTTCTAACATTTGGCATTATATACGCGTATATTATGTATTATCTATATGGGGTATGGGGAAGGTGACGGCGTTATATACGCACTACCACCTGATCAGCTGGTCACATGATGATGATGATGCCCACAGAGGCCGATATGATACGATGGGATGCCTACAGAGGCTTGACAAGCGTTATATACACATATATGCATGCATGCACGGTATTTATACATATCATTGGCCCTCATAGGCTGTTCAGACATACAGGTTGCATTCCTTTTATCCTATGTACTTTTATGTCTCTTTCATGTCACTTTCATGCCTTACATACTCAGTACGTTTTCCGTACTGATGTCCCTTTTCTAGAGGTGCTGCGTTTCATGCTCGCAGGTTCAAGTAGACGGATTGACGATCCGCCTCCGTAGGTCGCTGCTCAGCTGCTATTAGAGCACTCCTCTTGTTCTGGAGTTGTTGTTGTGTTGTGGTACGTTATACATTTATGTACATATGGGTATGGCGGGGTCCTGTCCCGACCTTGTTATGTTATATACTCCAGTAGAGGCTTGTAGACAGTTATGGTATAGTTAGACGTTATATGGCCCCCTCAGCCTATATTTTTTGCTGTATAGTATTCCATGATGGCCTTGTCGGCTTGCACAGTTTTGTCCTGCACAGTTATTGTTGATACCGAACTTTGGCTCATTATACTTAGAAATAAGGTCTCGGGGTGCCCTGATTGTTAAAAAGCACGAAATAGCACTTTTTACAATTTTTAACACAATTTATTGATAATTATTCTTATTTTTATAAATATTAGAATTTTTATCAATATTTTGTCATTAAATTAATTTCAATAATTATTACTTTTTCACGGTCAATGCAGGCACAGCACAACACTACAATTTTATTTGTTAATTCTTTATATCATAGCACATTTTTCTTTACATTTTTTCAATTGCATACTAATGCTTATATTTTTTTTAAATGTATATTATTTATATTTTAATACAGTGCATCAATATATGAAAGCCGGAAGAAATTATTTCAAGCACGGATCATACTGCGTTAAAGGTTCACAACAAGTCTGAGTAGCCAATTTCGTGACGCCATGTCATCGTGAAAGGAATTGATGCAACAAACACGGTTGATTCACGGATATTTTAAAATTTACCGGTGCAATTGACCGGTATCCGCTCACTGTCGATTAAGTCTCACCACTTTTTGTCAAATCCCTTCTTTCCCTCGGAACATGTTTCCATATTGTTTGGCTTTTCTTTAAACTACTTTTGACTACAAAATTTTTTCTTTTTTCTCAATAAACACGCACGTATCGAATTCTTTAAAACGGGGAATATGGCATCATTTTTCTTCACTGCGGGGCCCTCCGCTATGCCCACTTCCTGAATTCTCTCATTTGTTTCATCCTCTCATTTCTGATTTCTACTCTTCTTATTTTTCCTTTCTTTTTCAACTTATGTCGGATATATTTGAAATTAAATAATACCACATTTTGGCCACTGAAAAATAACCGCCGATTTTTGAGGCCTCATTTTTAAAAGACGGATACATATATATAATTTTATGAAGGATCTGGTCCCAAAACAAATATATGTTTTATAATTGTTCTCAGTCAAATGTTAGCATTTTATGTATTTATATGTTACTTTTTTACTGACATTTTTACTAAATGTTTATGCAGGTACCTGGAAATATACCCCGAAGACGACGCCCGGAAGGAATATGAAGATCTTCATTGAACCACTGTTTGTATTTACTTTCCGTATCTTTTAAAATTGTACAAAACATAAACTCATAATATAGTGAACACTTTATTTTCAAGATGTCGGGCGGGAGAGTATTACTTGTGTTTATTTCCAATTCACTACTCGTTTTGGCAAAACTTAGGTTGTAAACATGTTTTTATTACCAAATTAACTAAATACACACTTGATTAAATTTACATCTTTGACACTAGGCAAAACATTAGGCCATCTCTCAATTCGAAGTAGATATTCATTTTGGTTCTTTTAAACTCACCACGTTTTCTCTCACTTTTCTATACATAACTATTATATCAACTCTTTACTACAATTCATTTGATCATATGTTAAATTAATTATTGTACAAGTAATGTTTTCTCCATTCTTTAATTACCTTTCAAATAAAACAAACGGTATATTTTTTACATGTCAAACTAACTTCATCCCTTTTCTTAAGGATTATTTTATCAAAATACATATTGATATACATTTTTACACACTTTTTTATACATTCACACTTTTTTATACACTCTTTACTCTATATACACCAATATACATTTTATATACACTCTATTATTCCTTTATTTTATATTGATTAAATATTTATAATGTCATTTTACTTATTTTATCGATACCAACACGATAGGTCAAATATGCTAAAGCAACTTTACTGTTTGCGCTAACATATTCTTATTTATTACTATCATTACTTTTATTTATATTAACATTATCTTGCTAATTATATTAACATTATTTTACTAATTATAGTAGTATTACTTTTATCGTACACTAGCATTATTTTTATACAGACGTTATTCATACTAACATCAGCTCTTTTCTTTATTTTACACTTGACACTATTCTATTTAGCATTATTTTCTTACCATTTTATACTAACATTTAATTACATATACTTTCATAGACATATACGATATCTGTATTTTGTTACTACATAATTAATAATCATTCTTTTATTCTTGGGCATAAGTTGTTCTTTTAGCCACAAAAATGTTTAAACCGGTTGGTAACCGCATTTACGGATTTCTTGGGGTGCTTAATACCTTCCTCGAGGAATCATTAGAACCCTTACCCTTTCTATGGTTTTCAAAAATAAGGTTTCGTAATACCTATTTAAAATGATTTCCTAATTACGTAAAAATTGGGTGGTGACTCTGTTTTCACACAAATAGCAAAATTATGAGACGTTCTTACCATAAGGTTAAAAACGGATCGTAACAGTTATATAGTATGTATTTTCGGGCTCATCCCCAACATATTTCTCATATGATCTAGCAGATTTTCATCTGATGACCCTCGAGGTCCACCTTGTTTATGATTATGATAATATAGTATGTTTAGCGGTGCTCAACAGGTAGGGCCCGGGTGCCCGTCATGGCCCTCCGGTTTTGGTGGTGACAAAAGTTTTTGCTTCAAAGACAATTTTAAAATATTTATTCATATCAGATATTTACATTAAAATTATAAAAATCATATAGACATATTTACGAACTCCGGGAGAAAAAATTAGCCAAATTAAAGGAAAATGATAAATAAAATCTTAGGGAGAGGTGTCATGTCAGCATTCTTTTTGCCCTACTTTATATAAATATATGAATATGGATTTTAAGGAATGTTTCATCTATTTGACTAAAGTAACCTTATTGTTTTGGGATATTTTGTTTTGGGATTAGAGAATAATATTATAATAGAGAATAAATATAGGAATGGAGAATAGATTTTGCCTTTTGAAACTTGGGACTTTAATTTTACTTGATGGATTTTGGTGGGTTCATTGCTGGCTTGCAGCCTAGCTATCAACTATGAGTTTCTAAGTTTCTTGATTGTCATCAGAGGTGAATCTAGGATTTCATGAGGATGGGTTCACCGTTGCTTTAAAATAAGATATAAATTTTTATGGGGACATCGAATTTCCGAGCAAAAGATAATTAATTACATTTTTTTAAGAAGTAAGTTGTTTTATAATTACAATGGCATCAAAGAGATGCATAGTTACAAAAGAAGAGGAAATATCAACTCATACAAAGATAACAAAAGTCTATCATAAGTCTAAAGAGCTGACAAATCCAAGGGCCTATCATAAGACTAATTGTCTCTCTTTGAATTTCCGGAGCTATATGCGAACTAACGGATGGACGGCTACTAGAACTTGATTGTCCAATGTACAACTTAGTCATGTATTTATCCATTTTGATTCCTACAAATTTAAATAACTATTCAACTTAGTCACAAATTTATCTCTTGCAAATTCATAATTGTTACATCCGACATTTTTGCATATTCGAAAAATTTGAGATAACTTGACTTGTAATAAATAAGGCCATATTTGGACATTACTTGGTATGAATGTGTAGGCTATGAATACAATGGTGTGGAATTACGAAAGGTGGCCAAGGGCAAAAATTGGAATTTTGGAAACTTGTTCCATGAATTACAAAATCTAGCCAACAATTGGGCTCAAAAAAAATATATAGAAAGTGAGGCCCAAAAAGGAAGCCCAACCGGCCAAGCAACAAATGGCCCAAGTCCAAGGAATAAATTAATTCCCATGTGATAAATACAATGGAAATCATATTATATATTCATCTATATCCTTAGAACATTCAAGAAAAACAAAGAAAGAACAAGAAAAAGAAAGAGGGAGCACGGCTAGAGAAAGAGAGAAAAGAAAAGCAAAGAAAATTTTTTGGAGCCAAATCCTTTGGTTCAAAAATCCATTTCTTGTGGGATTATTACCAAGTGCAAGATTCTCTACAAAGTGATACCATTATCTTGGCAAGAAACTACCATTTGTGGCAAGTGGAAGAGTTGAGAAAAGGTAAGAATTTTTACCATTTTTAAGCCATGGGATATATGTATATATGTTGTAGTGTGTGGGAATGAATGAAAAGCATGAAAATCTTGTGAGTTGTGAATGTGTGTGTATGGTCGTATGTATGTATATGTTGAATGTCTATGGTGACTTGAAATTATGTTGGAATCTAGTTGTAGTTAATGTGGGAATTGTATTAGAAATGAAGGTTGAATGAATTAGTGAAAGTTGGAAATTATAAGGTATGGCCGTGTGGTGCTATGTGTAGGATGGAATATGAACTAAATTTCGTTAGTATGTTAATTGTGTTATTGTGAAATGAATGGAAAAATAATAGTCCTTGTTGTCATGGAAAAATGGTTACTAAGTTGTTGAAGAAAATTATGCAACCTTGTTATTTCTTATGTAAAAATGGAAATGGAAGTGTTAAAAGGCAAATTATGAGTAATGTTGATGAATTTGGAAGATGGAATTGTATAATGAACTTGTATGTTGAAGGTTAGGAGAATTGGATAAATTGTGGCTTTGATGGAAAGTTTGTAAGTTTGCATATCTTATGTATATCTTGTGAGAATGGTGTGATATGCCTCCAAATCGTGTTGTAATGATTTTGATGGAAGATGAATATGAGAATAATAAGTTTGGGTTGGAAATGTAAGGTTGAAACGCAAAATGTTTCGTTATGTCGAAAGGATGGCTAGTGATGCCATATCGTATGTTTAATGCATATTGTTGTTATTGATGCTATTTCTGGGTTGTTGTGATGATGAATTGAGCCGAGCTAAGTCTCGGGGATGTCTTATATACAGAGGAAATGCTGCCGAAATTTCGGTAGGCAAGTCTGTGTTAAGTTGAATTATTGAAAAGTTTGAAACTAACAAATGGTAAACTTGACCATTTCTAGATTTTGGATGAAATTGAAGTCGACGCCAAGCGAGCGTAAGGCGCTATCGAGGTATGTGAAGCATTTCCCTTTGTTCCTAGGCATGTTCTGGATGTGATAGGCTCGGCCGCGAGCCTTAAGTACGACTCCGTTCTCCGGAATTCGAGACGGAAAACCGCTCCAATTCCTTCAATTCAATTGAAGCTATTTTCTTACAAATTGCCTTTAAAGTGAGTTTTGTACAAAACTTCCCTAAACGGAG
The DNA here is from genome assembly GCF_019175385.1 of Lycium barbarum. Taxonomy (NCBI): domain Eukaryota; kingdom Viridiplantae; phylum Streptophyta; class Magnoliopsida; order Solanales; family Solanaceae; genus Lycium; species Lycium barbarum. Next base: position 99,714,691 of record NC_083339.1, read on the forward strand.
TCGGAACACTTCCAAACGATTATGGATGACCTCATAAGGTCTATTAGCGATAATTTGCATATGTTGCCTCGAGTTGGTCCGAGGCGGGCCCGCAAGGCCCGATATCTTCTGTAATACTTTAAATACTTCCGTTTTGTCCGATTTTCTCAGAAACCATCTGAACTATTATTTTGATTATGATACAACTATTTTTATGAAATTCTTACAAAATGATTTCTGAACATCTGAGAATCTGATTCTGATAATAATCTGTCGTGCCTTCCCAAGTAGGATATAGGCGCGTACTATGCATACTATCCGTATACTCTGATTTTGACTCGCTGTTTGGCACCCTTCAGTTTGATTGAGTTTGTATGTTGAGTCTGTATGTAAGTAGTTTCTCATTTATCGGTTCGTGTCTGTCTCAATGCATTCTTTCACTGCGTCCAGGGCCAGGTTCTGTTATCGTGCATATTTCTCTGCATTGTTCACCGCGTCCCTCGGCGTGCGGGCCGGGATCTGTATGTCTGTATGATATTATGATCTGTGTATGGGGATGGCGGCCAGGATGGCATATGATCTGATCTGATTCTGTCTGTCCACCGCGTCCCGTACTAAGAGGGCCGGGTTCTGTTACCGCGCCCCCAGACAGGGCCGGGATCTGTATGAATGTATGCGTGTGCCATCTGTATTTATTTAAGCACATGCCTCTGTATGATTCTGTATGACTCTGTACTACTCTGCATGCATAATTCTGTCCGACATACTTCTGTCTGTCCGTCTGAATTACGACTATGTCTGTATGTCCGTATGGATTCTGATTCTGTATGTCCGTAGGGATTCTGATTCTGTATGTCCGTATGGAATTTTATTCGGTACGCCCGTATGGACTCCGATTCTGTACGTCTGTATGGATACTGATTCTGCTCGTCTGTCCGTATTATGATTCCGTCTGTCTGTCCGAACCATGATTCTGTTTATCTGTATGAACCACGACTCTGTATGTCTGTCTGGATCATGACTCTGTCCGTCCGTCTGATTTATGGGTCTGTCCGTTATATTGCTGTGACTCCGGTTCGGACTATGTTTATATCTGCTATGTTTCTGCTTTACATACTCGGTACATTTTTCGTACTGACCCCCGCTCTTCGGGGGCTGCGCTACATGCCCGCAGGTACAGACGCACCAGGTGATACGCCGCCAGCGTAGGTTTCTGACTCTGCTGTTTGAAGAGCTCCTTCGATCCGGAGCATATACTTTTGGTATATATCTTCTGTTCTTCCGTATGTTCTGTATGTATGGAAATTCTGGGTACGGCGGGGCCCTGTCCCGTCATATGATTCTGTATGTCTGTAGAGGCCTGTAGATAGATGTGTGGGTTACGGGTTTCGTCGGTATGTTAGCCTTATTGGCTTATATGTAAATGTCTGTATGTTCAGGTATGTATGTATATATATGTATGTTTGCGCGCGTGCCGTATTTGTATCGACCAACTTCTGTAACTTCTGTAAAAACAAAAAAAAAATCCGTATGATTCGAAAGTCGGTCGGGTAGGTATGTACGGGTACCCAGTTAGGGTACCAGTCGCGGCCCACGGGGTTGGGTCGTGACAATAATAAAATAAGGGAAACGCACCCTTCCAAATTTGTAATAACATAGAGGAATCACACCCCTTTCGCATTCAAAAATAAGGGAATCACACCCTTCCAAATTTGTAATAAAATAGAGGAATCACACCCCTTTCGCATTCAAAAATAAGGGAATCACACCCTTCCAAATTTATAATAAAATAGAGGAATCACACCTCTTTTGCATTCAAATATAAGGGAATTACACCCTTCCACATTTATAATAAATTAGAAGAATCATACCCCTTTCGCATTCAAAATTATAGAGAAGTGTTCATTACCGTCTATCGAGCTCAAAATTTAGTGCAAATACGATCCAAGAGGTCCAAAACTTTACGGCCGCAGTGCAAATGGTACTTCTCCTTCGAACAAAATGATGACTCCAACCTAAAAATGAAAATTTGTCAAATTCCTTAAAACCCATAAACCCCAAAATTCAAAAGAACCAAGAAAATAAGCTTTTAAAAGTCAAAACCCATAAACCCCAAAATTCAAAAACTCAAAAAACCCAATAAATTTCAGAAACCCAAATTCACAAATCAATAAAAAGACCAAAATGGTGTTTGAAATTCGAATTCAAGACTTACCAGACACCTTATTGTTCTGAGATATTTTGTTTTGGGATCAGAGAATAATATTATAATAGAGAATAAATATAGGAATGGAGAATAGATTTTGCCTTTTGAAACTTGGAACTTTAATTTTACTTGATGGATTTTGGTGGGTTCATTGCTGGCGTGCAGCTTAGCTAAGTTTTTTTATTGTCATGACTCATGAGTTCATCATTGCAGTGCAGCCATGTAGTTTTATTGTTTTTTTTTTTTTTTTACTTTTTGGGACTTGTTATAATTAGAAATAAGGGAAACAAAGTATATGATGCAATATGAAGTAAAAACACTTTTTTACTTGAGTAATAATATAAAAAGGAAGGTAAAAGGGTCGCTTTAGAAAATAATAGCAAAAATTTAAAAAGCTGCCCGAGATGGGGATTGAACCCGTGACCTTGAGAATACAAAGATAACCTTTGACTAGTGCTCCACTCAGCCTATTATGACCATGTGTTCACTTAGTTAATATTAGATATATTTTCAGAATTATACATATAATATATCGAGATTAGTCGCGTGTCCACATGTTCACGTGACCCAAAATTTACACACAAATTCGCCCCTGATTGTCATGACTCATGAGTTCATCGTTGCAGTGCAACCATGGAGTTTTTTTTTTTTTTTTTTTTTTTACTTTTTGGGACTTAGTATAATTAGAAATAAAGGAAACAAAGTATATGATGCAATATGAAGTAAAAACACATTTTTACTTGAGTAATAATATAAAAAGGAAGGTAAAAAGGTAGCTTTAGAAAATAATAACAAAAATTAAAAAAGCTGCCCGAGCTGGGGATTGAACCCGTGACCTTGAGAATACAAAGATAACCTTTGACCAATGCTCCACTCAACCTATTATGACCATGTGTTCACTTAGTTAATATTAGATATATTTTCAGAATTATACACATAATATATCGAGATTAGTCGAGTGACCACATGTTCACGTGACCCAAAATTTACACACAAATTTTTCCCTGCTTGCAAGTATTTATATATCTTCTGTGCAAATATACATATAGATTTCTTAATATTTTTTTCCGAACAAGTTAAAATAATATGGGTGTTAAAATGTTTCAAAAAAGTACTATATGTCGCAACTTTTGGTTTACTAGATATTCTATGCTTTATTTTCAGGGAAAATTTCAGAAATATACAAGTTGGTCACTTATATTGCAAAAAAAAAAAAAAAAAAAAAAGCACAAAAACTTACATTACGAAAAATAGCCCAAAACATACAAACATATACAGACACTTATACCAACATATATCAACATATACAAACATAGGGAAAATACATTAAACCCCCCCCCCCCCCCCCAACGTATATCCGGATTAATTATGACGCACCCAACCTTTGCGGGCGACCTATTACCCCCCTAGTCTTAATTTTTCAGTATTTTATTGACCTTTTATCGCTGATTTTTTGTGACCCCTAATTTTTTATCGTACGTGTTGTACACGCGCTTTTTAATTATCCAATTCAGCATTATTTTTTAACTCCCTTTTCATTTCACTCGTAAACGTAAACAAAATTAAAAGGCTCAGATTTTAAAACTCCCCTCTCTCTCTCTCATCGATTTTCACAGATTTTGCACTGTTTACCTTGATAATTTTCAACCATCTTCCACCACATACATTAATTCGTGCAATACTTAGTGATTTGTAGGGTCGTTTTTGCATTCTCAAGTTTGGTGAAGTTTGTTTTGTTGAAGAAGGCTATCATTCGTGAGGTAAATGTAGGGTTTTGACACATTTAATTATTTGCTTGCATTCTAGGGTTTTGGAATCTGGTGTTTTTTAATGTAGGGTCATTTTTAGGGTTTTGACACATTTAATTATTTGCTTGCATTCTAGGGTTTTGAATCGGGTGTTTGTTAATGTAGGGTTTTTTTTAGTAGAATGAGGTAAATGAACGAGTAACTTTTGCTGCTGATTTTGTTAAAAAACATATGTTTCCCTTTGATGTTGCTTGTTGGTGAGAAGTTTTGTTGATTTGTAATTTAAGGATTTTGTTAAGTATTGTTGCTTTGTAACTTTCAGGTATGACTGATTTTATTTATGTTACGTTGAGATGGTTTTATGGTGGGGTATTTGATTTAAGTAGTGGTGTGCCAAGATATGAGGGTGGTAATTGTACAGAATTCTTAGATGTTGATGTTGATAGGTTGTCATATTTTGAGCTTAGGGACTACATAAAAGAATTAGGATATAGTCCAAGTTGTGGTTTTAAGGTGAAGCCCCCTAATAGTGACATTCTTGTAGATGTACTTACTGACAAGGATATTTTGGACCTTTCCCTAAGTTTGAAAGATGGGGACATTGTGGAGATTTATGTCTGCCACATGGTAGATGAACCAGATGTGCCCCCATTTCCTTTGGAATATATTGTTCCCAACAACCAAACAAAAAGTGATGCTTTTAATAAAGTTGGTGAGGGTATCCAATGTGAACCAAATGTTTGTCAAAGCAACCCTAATGAGAACCCAGCCACTGAAAATACACCACTTGAAACTGCAGCAACTACTACTTCACCCTCTCAATTTCCCACTAATTCTTCAACCCCACAAACAGAAGCTGCTGAAAATTCACCCAAACAAACTGAACCTGAAGATGGTGAAAATGCAAAGCAAGTAAGTAGTGACCATGTTGACTCTCAATCAACAGATTCTGATGTTGAATAAGATGTTGAATCTGATGTAGAATCAGACCATGTGGCAATATTTGATGGTCCAGATGGTGATGATGGATCTGATGTACATGAGGAAGTTAGAACATTTAGGGCTGAAAGGAGGGCTTATAAGAGAAGGACTAGAAGAGAGAAAAAGGGGCAACCTAATATTGATGATGTACCTTTAGGTGAAGTTGAACAAGACATAGGATTTGATGAAACAGAACATAATGAAAGAGGTTTGGAAGGAAGGGTAGGTGGTGATGAACCCTTTTACTTTAGTTCTGATGCATATAGTTGTTCATCTGATGAGAATGATGCTAAGGAGGGGGGTAACCTTGAAACCTAAAAGGGAAAGTAAATACATAAGGTTTGACCCTACATGTAAGAAGGTAGTATGGCAGCTTGGTATGATTTTTCAGAGTGTTAATGAGTTTAGAGATGCTGTGACTAGATATTCACTTCAGAAGCATATTCAGTTAGATAAGTTTGTCAATGAGCCTTCAAGGGTGAGGGTCACATGTAGGGATGGTTGTCCTTGGTTAATTTATGCTAAACTGGACAATTCAACCAAGAATTTTCAAATCAAAACATACTATCCTAAACATAAATGTGTTCAGACCACAAGGAACTATATGTGCAATTCTAAGTACCTAGCCACCCACTACAAAGATAGAACTACTGAACAACCAAATATCAGAATTTGCAAACTCCAAGAGGCAATTAGGAAGGAACTTGGTGTACATGTTGGCAGGTCCACTGTTAGGAGAGCTAGATCTAAGGTTTTACTAGAGATCATGGGTGATCAAGAAAAAGAGTTTGGAAGAATACTTGATTACAGAGATGAAGTGTTGAGAACAAATCCAGGAAGTACTTGTGTGGTGAAAGTGTCTACTACAGAATTTGCTGAAGATGGTAAACCTTGCTTCTTAGGTTTCTACATCTGTTTTGATGCCTTGAAAAGGTCATTTTTGAGTGGTTGTAGAAGATGCATTGGGTTAGATGGTTGTGTCTTAAAGGGTTGTAGCAAAGGTCAACTGCTAGTTGCTGTGGCTAAGGATGGCAACAACCAGATGTTGCCAATTGCTTGGGCTGTTGTGGAGTGTGAGAACAAAACCACATGGGCTTGCTTTTTGAAAATATTGATTGAAGACTCGAACTTAGGCGATGGGACTGGTTACACAGTCATTTCAGATATGCAGAAGGTACTAAACTGTTGATTTTATATTGTTTACGTTGTTACACTTTGCTGATTTTATACTGTTCCTTTTCAGGGGCTTCTTGCCACTATAAAAGAGCTCCTACCAGAAGCGGAGCAAAGGCAATGTGCTAGACACATCCTTGCAAACTGGTCAAAAGATTGGGGAGGCCTTGAAAGGAGGCTGATTTTTTAGAAATGTGCTAGAAGCACATTTGAGGCAGATTTGAGTAGAAATTTGAACAAATTACAGCTGCTTGGTGGTGACAAGATTGTTGAGGATTTACTCTACTACAAGGAACACACTTTTTGTAAGGTATACTTTAATACTGAAACTAAGTGTGACATCATTGACAATAATATGGCTGAGAGCTTTAATGCTTGGATCTTGCCTACAAGACACAAGACCATCATAACCATGCTAGAAGAAATTAGGATTAAGGTAATGAATAGGATAAGTGTGATGAGGTCTTTTGCAAACACTTGGGTCACAAGAATATCTCCAATGGCATTAAGGACATTAGAAGAAAACATGGGGAAGTCAATGAACTGTAATATTGTGTTTAATGGTGAGCATGGGTTTGAGATTCTTGATGGTCCATATCAGCACACTGTTGATATTGTCAATGAGAAATGTAGTTGTAAGTCATGGCAGCTCAAAGGAATACCATGTCCACAAGCCATCTGTGCCATGTTGTACAAGAAGTATGAACCTATTGAATATGTCCATGAATAATATAGCAAGAAGAACTGGTTCAAAACCTATTGTCACTACATTCAACCAATGACAAATATGGCAATGTGGCCTAGGTCTGCTAATCCTGCTATTGCACCACCAATCATCAGGAAAATACCAGGCAGGCCCTCAAAAGCAAGAAGGAAAGAGGCCAGTGAAGCAAAGAAATGTGGAAAAATGCCAAGAACAGGCATGTTGATGACTTGCAGCCAATGTGGAGGTAAAAACCACAATAAAAGAGGCTGTCAGAGGGTATGTCCTGCACTGCACTATTGAATTTTTATGACTTGACTTTGCACTGCACTATTGAATTTTTATGGCTTTGCATTTTACTTGTAGAAGGGAACATGGTCTGCTTTTGCTGTTTCTCAAGCCAATACTACTTCTCAAACATTTGATGCTTCTCAAACATTTGATGCTTCTCAAACATTTGCTGCTTCTCAAGCCAGTACTGCCTCTCAAACTAATAATGCCTTTCAAACCTTTGCTTCCTCTCAAACCTTTGCTGCTTCTCAAACAACTGCTGCTTGAAACAATGTCCCAAGGCCAAGGGGGAGACCAAGAAAAGCACCTGTGGTACCTGAAACTCCTCCAAGACCAAGGGGTAGGCCAAGAAAATATCCTAATGTTCCTAGTACTCCTCCAAGACCAAGGGGAAGGCCAAGAAAAGAACCTGCAGTTGCTACTCCAAAGCCAAGAGGAAGGCCAAGAAAAGAACCTGCAATTGCTACTCTAAAGCCTAGAGGAAGGCCAAGAAAGGTAACAGAGGTTGTTGCTAGTCCTGCCCTTGCTGTTCTCAAAAGAGTTGATTCTGAGGGTCCCCCTTCTTACCCAAATAAAAGATCTAAAACAGTTAGTATGGGAGTCTTTGTTGCTGAAAGTGGTTATACATCCCTGAATGTAAGTTTAATATTTTCTTTACAATGGCATTGGTATGTGAAGTTGTGAAGTGACTAATTTTCAAATTTTTTTATTGCAGCATGGCATGCCTACTAGTAGAGTGCTGAATTTTGGTGGTAAACATCAAACAAGTCAGCCTATAAGATCTGCTGAAGTCACAGGAGACCTTGGTCACAAGGCACGGCAAGGGATGAGGTACAAAGGCAAACCATGCTACTCAAGAAGCATGCTTGATGAGATTAGAAGGGACAAACTCAACAAGGCCACTAGCAGCAAAGGAAAGAGGCCATGGAAGTGATGACCATTACTTAGATTACTAGAATTAAGTTGTTTTTTGGATAATGATTTGCTTTGTATGAATTCGGCAGTTTGGAAGACTTGAATTAGCAGTTACAATGACTTAATGTTTTCTGCTTAATTAAGTGTTAGAATGACTTATTAATCATACTTGTTTGTGTCCATTGTTTGTGCTCTGTTAGCTGTGGTACTGTGATTTGGGCAGTGTGTACATTGAGCAGTAAAGTTAAATGTGCAGTCTGTGCACTGTGTCGTGTGTGTACATATAAATGTGGGCAGATTTCTGTGCCGGCTTGAATTCAAGTACATTGACTGAAATGAATTCAGTCAGTCTGCATTGGATGTTTCAATTCAATCTAATTGAATTCATTCACATTGACTGGTAGTTGGGAAGGCTAATGAGAATTGTAACCATTCAATATCATCAGCCTATAAATAGCCTATTAAGCTGTCCATTTCAACTTATCCCTACACCATTCCTTCTCATTCAAAAAACGAATTTCATAGCAAAATGCCTCTAGGTGAAGATGAACTGATTTACTTCGAGAAGAAACTAATCAAATCATACGTTGACAACGATGACTTTGTAAGTGTTATTTTGCTAACTTATTTCAATTGATGTGTTTACTTATTCATAATGCCTCATGCATTTTGTGCAGATCCTACCTTCTAACATACAAGATTTTCTTCCAAACACAACTACACAAGCTATTGTTTTCTACGAGCAGCGTGAATACAATATGATGTATAAGGTTGGCGCGCATACCCGCCTCTGCCAAGGGTGGAAGGATTTCATTGATGCAAACCTTCTAAGGGAGGGACACGTCTTATGCTTTAATGGTTGTGAACATAATGAGAAAGTAACCTTCTTTGTTAATATCAAGAGGGAAGTTATCGAAATAGATTAGGTTTCTCCCTATTATGTAAAGTTTATGAATTATCATCAATGAAATCTATATCTATGAACTTTATCTTTATCTATGGTTTTTCTTCTCAAGTTGAATGAAGACAACTTTTTAATTGAACATCCATGACAAGAAACTTCTTCAACTTACATACATAAAGTGAATAACAATCACTTAAACATCCTTCAACATACAAACATGTAATCTTACTATGGCAATCGACATTGGTAATGCTTGTTCAAAAACACCCAATAAACCAAATAACAACACCAAAGAAACACAAAAACAAAAACTTGTTAATAGTAGTGCATCTACCCCTCTTCTCTTGTTCAAGCTTCACCACTTTCATCTCTTCTTCAAGCTTTGACACTTTCATCTCTTCTTCATTAACAATATTCTCATTACCGATGGCCATTTCACTATTGTCATTACCAATATCTCCATCAATGCAAGAAGACTCTCCTTCTTCCATTTCATTTGTCAAACCAACTTCTTCCGCCATTTTCTTCTTCAATTCCACTATTTGCTCTTTCATTTTCTTCTTTAATTCCACTTCTTGCTCTTCCATTTTCTTAATCAATTTGTGAATAACAAACTTAGACCTTTCATCAATAGGATCATCCCTCCATTCAAAGAACTTACATTTCTTAGGCTATAAAATAAATTCAACTCATGTTAGGAACACTGTAATGTGTGGCAGAAATAAGGCACGCAACATAAAAAAATAGATTTATAATCGTACCCCATAGAATGGGCATGTCCAAAATCTTCTTCCGGGATTATTGGGAGACCAAGAAATCTGCATTTTCAATAATACTCCGTGATGGCATCGCACTTGACACTTCATCTTTGGATCGTCATTTTGACTGCAAAGATTGTTCAACTCCGATTTGAACTCTTTCATTAAGAACCCTAGAAAAAAAAATTAAGTGAAAGATTTCTTGGTCTATAAATAAAAGATGAGAATAATAATGAGTTTGGAGAAAATATTACTTACCACTAGAATGCATGGCACAGATTTCAAAAATTTTTTTCTTCAAGCTTTGGCAACAATGGAGTCAAGAATCGAAAATGAAGAAGAAGGAAGAGAAAATAAAGGGGGAGCGGGTGGGGCGGGTTTTTCCCGTTATTTTTAAACACGTTTCAAAAAATAACTGGTCAAATGCTCCCCTCACGCGCTGCTTGGTCGTGTAGTCACGCACACTGCCAGATCAGCGCTAAAAGGTCAATAAAATACTGAAAAATTAAGACTGGGGGGGGGGGGGGGGGGGTAATAGGTCGCCCGCAAAGGTTGGGTGCGTCATAATTAATCCGCTATACGTTGGGGGGGTTTTAATGTATTTTCCCTACAAACATATATACAAAGGCAGAGAGAGAGAGAGAGAGAGAGAGAGAGAGAGTGTGAGAGAGAGAAAAGTTTGAGTCATTTTTTGTAAGAATTAAAAAAAAGGGTCAATTTTGATAGCATTGTTGCCCCAATGAACATACAGTGTAATTTTTTTTAATTTTTTTTATGCCTATGTTTTAAGCTTATACTCCTTCGTCCCAAAATATTTATTATTTTTTGCTTTTTGAGATTCAAACTACATGATTTTTATCAATGTTTAAGATTTTTTCACTATTTTGATATGAAAAGCATCACGATTTATAGTACTTTTCGCATAGTTGGATGGCTCACGACTTTCTACACAATATTGGGTCAGTCTTTCTACAAATAATTTTCCTTCATAACATGAATTCTCTGCCAGAGATTAATTACACGTATTTCAAGAATGGACCAAGTTTGTTATTAATAGTAGTATCCTTCCATAAGATGAATTCTCCGCCACAAATTGATTCTATGTTTTTTAAGAATGGATCAAGTTTGTAGTTTTGTACTTGAAATAATTTTTTGTAATTATTTTAGCGAGTTTCTTTTTGGAAAAATAATGGAGCTGCTATTTCTTGCTTTCACAAGAAAATTTGAGTTCAATCGATTTTAGATTTTTCTGATAAGTCTAAGGCTGTTTATTATTTGCAGAAGCACTATATCTATGTTGTTTTCATTATTTTAATACTGATGTTGATCTACTATATATTTTGTTATATACACAATTATTTATGATGGTGATGTAGGTCAATTTGCGCGTATCTTCACTATTTCTTAGATACCAATTACTTCTCACAAGCACAAATATTAAGTAATTTTTCTACATAAATTAGATTAATGAGAAGAAATGTCGTTTTGTTATATACACATAAGATTTGCATAGAAAAGTTTGAAAGTCGGTGATTGAAAATCCTCATTGTTCCTTAGTTGCATCTTCAAATGCTTAAAAGTCTATAATTAATCTAAACGATCAAAGAATTTCGACTAAACAACAAATATTTAAATATCAAAATAAAATTCATATCTCTAATGCTTAAAAATAAAAATAAATTTCTCATCTAGGCAATATCATTATTGAAAATTATAGCTCAAAATTACATCTTTAAAATAAAGAGAAGGAAAATCTAAATACTTATTACACGTAATTTAGCAACTAAATCAATGTAACAAGCATTATTTTGTCATATAAATGAATGTTTATCTATTTTAACATCCATTGTTATTTTACATAATTTGTTCTTTTTGTATAGTATTTTATTTTTGATACGTGCAACGCATGTACGCTGTAACTAGTACTTTATATAGTTATTTAATGATAACTATAATATTAAAAGAAAATAATAAGTCTCTTTTAATATGTAAAAATACAAGTCAAAAAAATATATTTAGCCAGAGGACCGTGTTTTTTTTTTAATGGATGGGGGGGTTTATGCTCCCTCCGTCATAATTATCCCAATTTATATGAAGGTGTTTGACTTAAACACAGAGTTTAATTAAGAATGAGAGGAAGATTTTTTTAAACTTGTAGTCCAAAATAAGTCGAAAATATTTGTGCTTAAAAACATTTCATCAGGTAAAATGGAAAGTTTAAAGTTTATATAGAAATGTGTCGTTCCTTTTTTAAATTGACCAAAAATGAAAGAGTATCGTATAAATTAGTACTAATAAAAAGAAATTGACCAAAAATGAAAGAGTATCGTATACATTAGTACTAATAAAAAGATGATGGTCCAACCAGACATGTAGTGGTGGCTTGGACAATATCAGGAACTGATCTTTGACAGCAATCATCACAATCAGCGGGGAGCGCTGCTCTGTAAAGCCAGGCACAGGAGGTGCTCCTTACAACACCCCATCTATTCCCACTCTCCGTCAACTCCATAATGGAATCCCAATTTATATGTGTCACGACCTGTCTAGAGGGCCGCGACGAGCGCCCGGTGCTAGCCCACCCAGGCACCCCCTTGACTTACACTTATACTTACATCTAGGTGAGCCACATGATTAAACATACATTTCTATTCATCATTCATGCTAGTCCCATTGGACGACAATGCTTTTATATCATCATTGGCATTTATTCCACATCAATGTACATGAGCCGACAAGGCTATCCAAACGATATACAAAATATAGGCCGACTGGGCCAGACATATCTAACCATATACACATGTCTACGAGCCTCTAAGGAGAGTATGTCGTATAACATAAGCGGGACAGGACCCCGCTATGCCCATAATTATATACACAAAAGAATAAGTACCCAAAAGCTATAGCTCCGAATGAAGTGGAGCTCTGCTATGTAGTCTCTGAGAATGTAGCTACGGATCAAGTATGTCTCCCTGTGCACCTGCGGGCATGACGCAGCGTCCACAAACAAAGGGACGTCAGTACGAAGAATGTATTGAGTATGTAAAGCATGATCAATATCAATATAGAAGCATAATGAATCAACATGAGAAAATAGCACAAGATGGGGGACGGTAATACCATCGTCATAGGCACTTACTTGCCTCACATAGGACTTTCCATTTCCAATGCGTATTTGTGTGCTTACCTCTAAATCGTATTCGTTCCATATTTGTACTCATTTTCGTATACATACCCTTATTCACGTTCATATCATATCATATTCATACTCGTATCCATATCATATACATAATCATATCATATACGTAATCATATCATATACATAGCATTTACATGGCATACCCGACCATGCAGGATCGGTGTTTCATACATACTTGGCCAACCAAGGCTCAAGGTTACTCATACCTGGCCCTACCAAGGCTTCAGGGTTACACCTACCTGGCCCAACCAAGGCGTCAGGGTTATCCGTACCATCTGCAGAGGTGTGCACGCGTTACGTAATCATATACATACTTATTTACATATCTTACCCGGCCTCATAAGCTCGAGGTTCCATAATAGTCATACATAGACACATATACACAATAGCTCATAAGCATCTTTACTATTTACATCATTATCATAATCGTCATCAACATCATTATTACTATTATTATCATTCATCACATTTATCTTCCTAGGCTTACTCGTCATACGAGGGATTTAGTACAATCGTGTCGTATCAAGAATCGTGAGCTTACTAGCTCGGAAGATCAAATCATTTGAAGGATATCATAGTCTCACAGAAGATTTAGATATTTGGCCAAAGAACCATGCCTTATGAAAGAAGGGTTAGCCTTACATACCTTTTCCGTTGAACTATTCTACACTTGCGTGTTCTCCTCCAATGCTAGCGTTTCTACCTTCATTAAAGTCATACTATCATTAGAATCGATAGCTTGGATATATGACTAAAGCTAGAGAAAATCGGACAACATCTCCTCTATTTATACGACATTCCTCTATAGCGTATATCAACTCTCAAACGTCGATAATACATTCACGATACTATAACGATGGTCGTTATTCATCCACATTATCCAATTTTGCTTTCAATTACTCTTATACATGGCCATAACACATGACTACGTCCCTTTACATACATTGTTCACCTCACGTTCTCAACATCATTCATAGTATATTTACATCACAACACATCAAGAATCAAAACTCAATTCAAACTATTTCTCAAAATGGCACTATTCCACATTCATGACCCATTTTGCCATACCTTTCTACAATCCATGTATTTCAACTCTTAAATACCTTAAACAACATAGAAATATCATAAATCTTACCTTAGAGGTCGTAGGAACAAGCCTTGGTTGATAATACTCCACTTGAGCAAAACCCTAGTTTATCTCCATTGGGATTTCTTGACTTGTATGATCTTTAATGGGTTTCCTTACACTTGATTCACTTGGTTTATGTTGTTGATCACTAATAGTCCTTGAATTCTTTTGGAATAAATGTAGAGGGATGTTTTAGAGAGAAGGGGTGTCATGTGGAAATGAAATAATAAACTTGGTCCCCTTTTTAATAACTCAAAAATCTGATCTGGAATGAACAGTCGTCGAAAGTGCACAGTGGTCGTAAACCCAGTTTACGGGCCGTATTCCAGTTTACGGTCCGTATTCTGTGGGCGTATTTAAGCATAACAGAACCAGAAAGTATGCTGGGGATCATGGTGATTTACGATCGCACTACGGTCCGTATTCCAAGTCGTATTTAACCATTTGAACATTTGACAGAAAGTTGAAGTTTTGGAAGTTGAAATACGACATGGCAGTTTACGGATATACCACTTTACGGTCCGTATTTCATTTTACGACCAACTGGCCAAAGTGCAAAGCTGTGACTTTTCCACATTCTCAGAACCTATAGTTAGTCATTATGGATCATAACCTATCTCTTATTGCAATTGCCTTTGGAACCTTATTTAGGGTCGTCAAACGTCGTTCCCTTCTTATTAAAACATCATATACGCTATGTCCTTTGTTAGCCTACCCACTGTACGTCCGCGGGAAAATTTCAAGGTGTAACAATATGAAGGTGTTTGACTTAAACACGGAGTTTAATTAAGAATTAGAGGAAGATTTTTTAAACTTGTAGTCCAAAATAAGTCGAAAATATTTGTTCTTAAAAACATTTCATTAGGTAAAATGGAAAGTTTAAAGTTTATATAGAAATGTGTCGTTCTTTTTTGAAATTGACCAAAAATGAAAGAGTATCGTATAAATTAGTACTAATAAAAAGAAATTGACCAAAAATAAAAGAGTATCGTATAAATTAGTAATAATAAAAAGATGATGGTCCAACTAGATATGTAGTGGTGTCTTGGACAGTTTCGGGAACTGATCTTTGATAGCAATCATCACCATCAGCGGGGAGCGATGCTCTGTAACGCCAGCCACAGGAGATGCTCCTTACAACACCCCATCTATTCCCACTCTCCGTCAACTCTACTGTTGGAATAATACTTTATACCACCAGGAATCGAGCCTCGTTTCTGAGCCAAACCATCGCACAACTCTCTGTCAAGAGGCTGAACCATGATTGTTTGTATCGGGAACTGATCTTTGACAACAATCATCACCATCAGCGGGGAGCGCTGCTCTGTAAAGCCAGCCACAGGAGGTGCTACCACCAGGAACCGAGCCTCATTTTTTAACCAAACCATCGCACAACTCTCTGTCAAGAGGCTGAACCATAATTGTTTGTATTGGGAACTGATCTTTGACGGCAATCATCACCATTAGCGGGGAGCGCTGCTCTGTAAAGCCAAACCATCGCACAACTCTCTGTCAAGAGGCTGAACCATGATTGTTTGTATCGGGAACTGATCTTTGACAGCAATCATCACCATCAGCGGGGAGTGCTGCTCTGTAAAGACAAACCATCGCACAACTCTCTGTCAAGAGGCTGAACCATGATTGTTTGTATCGGGAACTGATCTTTGACAGCAATCATCACCATCAGCGGGGAGCGCTGCTCTGTAAAGCCAAACCATCGCACAACTCTCTGTCAAGAGGCTGAACCATGATTGTTTGTATCGGGAACTGATCTTTGATAGCAATCATCACCATTAGCGAGGAGCGCTGCTCTGTAAAGCCAAACCATCGCACAACTCTCTGTCAAGAGGCTTAACCATGATTGTTTGTATTGGGAACTGATCTTTGACAACAATCATCACCATCAGCGGGGAGCGCTGCTCTGTAAAGCTAGCCAGAGGAGGTGCTCTTTACAACACACCATCTATTCCCACTCTCCGTAAACTCCACAATGGAATCCCACTCTCCGTCAACTCTACTGTTGGAATAATACTTCATACCACCAGGAACCGAGCCTCGTTTCTGAGCCAAACCATCGCACAACTCTCTGTCAAGAGGCTGAACCATGATTGTTTGCATTACACCTTATTGCTCCCGCTCAGGTTACAAGCTCACGCAACTGAGCTCAGCATACTTTGTAGTCCGGTTGAGCTCTTATAAAAATGACCTGTTCGTCTTTTGTAGCCGATGTGGGACAAGAAACTTAATGCCTTACAAAACCAATTCTCCTCGTTGACTCGTTCCCCCAATTGGACAAGTGTTAGAGTTGAACTTTCCAATTACCACTTTTGTTACATGTGAAAAATTTGAAATTAATTAGTGGCTCAAATTCTTTGTTATATTTCCAAAATTATTGTCTATTTGGGACTGAAAGTGAGCACTCTCTTATTACCTAATAAAAACTTTTGCATCCATATCTCTCCCATCTCTTCTGTGTTTAGAGTCCGGAACTAAAATGACCCAATAAAAGACCAAGTGAACCAAAATACCCCAGAAAAAATAGGTACAAAAGTACCTTAAACGCAGTATTTACTATGCTAAAGGATATTTCCATATCTCTTTTAGCGCAGTAAAATACTGCACTATAGGAGGTATTTATTTTCCTGAAATAGAATTTTACATTTTCACACTTTTTTACGTACTTTAGTCGTGTATTAATCATGCTTTGAGACTCCGGAACTTCATATTTTATATAGAACCCTACTTATTTTTGTGCGATTAATAAGGTAGGCTCAATACATCAAGGATACGCAAAAATTCAAATTGTCATTTTAGTTGTTGAAAAGTGCTCGAAGTCAATTTTTGTTTGAAGACTTGTAGTCCTTAGCTTTACGTTATTTATGTTTTAAGGTTTCGTGTTATTTTTAAATTAATGCGTAACTTTATTTCGAATGTGTCACGATTTTTTTATTATCAATTTAAGATGTGACACTATAAACAATAATAAAGACTAAGATAATATTTATAAATATAAATAGATATGCAAAAATATATATAATATTTACGATAAACTATATAAAACTCTATATAAACTATCGTGGATGGGTCCCACATGTGGTATGTCTGAGACTATTCTTAGACCTAAGGCTCATATCATCCCCCACTGCCCTCGCCATCGCCATCGCCATCGTCTTGATCCCCCTTTTTCCTCTTAATAACAGGGTGCTCTAAGTCATGATCATCTCCTCTTCCCTTCGCCCTTGAGCTCTTGACTATAACATGCTTCTTCTTGGGGTCTAGTCCCTCTGGCACGCTCAGAATCTCAGGCTGAGGTGGGTCTGGAAACTCGACCTTTTCCTCGTCGGGAGTTGCCATCGCAGGCGCCGAAGGATGAACCTGAAAAATATATAATAATTAGTACTATTTCTTATTTATATTAAATACATTAACGTTTGTTGAATAATCAAATTGTTACACCTTGAAAATTTCCCCGCGAATGTACAGTGGATAGGCAAACAAAAGGTATAGCATATACGATGTTTTAATAAGAAGGGAACGATGTTTGACGACCCTAAGTAAGATTTCAGTGGGCATTTGCAATCAGAGATAGGTTATGCTCCATAATGACTAATTATAGGTTCTGAAGACGTGAAAGCTGCAGCTTTGCACTTCGGCCCAGTCGATCGTAAAATGAAATACGGACAGTAAAGTAGTTTATGGGCCGTAAACTGCCATGTCGTATTTCAAATCCCAAAACTTCAACTTTCTGTCAAGTGCTTGAATGGTTAAAGACGACTTGAAATACGGATCGTAAACTGAGCTTGTAAACTACCATGTCCTCAGCCTGACTTTCTGGTTCTGTCATCCTTAAATACGCACACAGAATACGGACTGTAAACTGGAATACGGACCGTAAACTGAGTTTACGACCACTGTTGCACTTTCAACTACTGTTCATTTCAAATCAGATTTTAAGTCATTAAAAAGGAGACCCAAGCTCATTAATTCATTTCATTTCCACACCACTTCTCTCTAGAAACCTCTAGAATATTCTCCACTCTTCATCTACAAGAAATCAAAGAAAATCAAATATCAATATCAAGAATTCAAGAGAATCAAGTGTATGAAACTCATTAAAGATCATTCAAGTCAAGAAATCCCAATGGAGGTGAACTAAGGTTTTTGCTCAAGTGGAGTATTATCAACCAAGGCTTGATCCTATGACATCTAAGGTAAGATTTATGATATTTCTATGTTGTTTAAGGTATTTGAGAGTTGAAATACTTGGATTGTAGAAGGGTATAGAAAAATGGGCCATGAATATGGAATAGTGCCATTTTAAGAAATAACTTGAATTGAGTTATGATTCTTGATGGGTTGTGATGTAAATATGTTATAAATGATGTTGAGAACATGAGATGAGCAATGTATGTGAATGGACGTCGTCGTGTGTTATGGTCATGGATATGGGTGATTGAAAGTAAGTCTAGAAATATGGATAATATGCATGAATAATGACTATCGTTATAATATTGTGAACGTATTATTGACGTTTGGGAGTGGACATACGCTATGGAGGAATGTCGTATAAATAAAGGAGTTGCTCTCCGATTTTCTTTAGTTTCAGTCATGTATGCTAGCTATCGATTTCTAATGATGGTATGACCTTAATGAAGGTAGAAACGCGAGCATTGAAGGAGAACGTGCAAGTGGTAAATAGTTGAACAGAAAGGTATGTAAGGCTAACCCTTCTTTCATAAGGCATGATTCTTTGGCCAAACGTCTAAATCTTCTAAAAGATTATGATATCTTTCAAATGGTTTGATCTTCCGAGCTTGTAAACTCACGATTCTTGATATGCTACGATTGTACTAAGTTCCTCGTATGACGAGTAAGCCTATAAAGATAGATGTGATGAATGACGATAATAGTGAAAATGATATGGATGACGACTATGATGGTAATAGCAATGACGATAACGATGACGATGATGATAGTAATTATAATAGTAAGGATGCTTATGAGCTAGTATGTATATGTATCTATGTATGACTATTATGGAACCTCGAGCTTATGAGGCCGGGTAGGATATGTAAGTAAATATGTATATGATTATGTAACGCGCGCACACCTGTGCGGATGGTACGGGTAACCCTGAAGCCTTGGTAGGGCCAGGTATGTGTAACCTTGAGCCTTGGTTGGCCAAGTATGTATGAAACACCAATCCTGCATGGTCGGGTATGCTATGTAAATGGTATGTATATGATATGATTGTGTATATGATATAAACACGAGTATGGATACAAATATGATACGATATGAATGTGAATAAGGGTATGTATACGAATATGAGTACAAATACGGAACGGATACGGATATGGATATATGTACACAAATACGCATTAGAAATGGAAAGTCCCTATGAAAGGAGAGTAAGTGCTTATGACGATGATATTACTATCTCCCATCCTATGTTATCTTTCAGGTTGCTTATTATGCTTCTACATTGATATTGATCATGCTTTACATACTCAGTACATTCTTCGTACTGACGTCCTTTTGTTTGTGGACGCTGCGTCATGCCCGCAGGTGCACAGGGAGATAGACTTGATCCATAGCCACATTCTCAGGGACTACATAGCGGAGCTCCATTTCATTCGGAGCTATAGCTTTTGGGTACTTATTCTTTTGTGTATATAATTATGGGCATAGCGGGGTCCTGTCCCGCTTATGTGATATGTTATACTCTCCTTAGAGGCTCGTAGACATGTGTATGTGGTTAGGTATGTCTGGCCTTGTTGGCCTATATTGTTTTTTTGTATATCATTTTGCTGGCCTTGTCGGCTCATATACATTGATGTGGCATAGATGTCTATGATGATATAAAAGATGTTGTTGTCCAATAGGACTAGTATGACTGATGAATAGAAATGTATGTTTTACTATGTGGCTTACCTAGATGTAAGTGTAAGTGTAAGTGTAAGCCAAGGGGTGCCCGGGTGGGCTAGCACCGGGTGCTCGCCGCGGCCCTCTAGACGGGTCGTGACACAAACCTGTGTATCAATGGGTGCCTGAGTAGGCTCCTGAGATGGGTCTGGTGCCGAATATGATGTAGTCTCCTGGACGAGATGTTGTTCGAAATCCAAATAAAGGTTAAAAAAATTAAGTAAATATTCACCTTATATTGAAAAAAAATGATTTTAAGTAAAAAGTTTACATGTGGCTCGATAGTGTCATAAGAAGACACTTTTGGCTCAACAGGCTCATAAGTAGGCTCCTGAGGGGGTCACTCTTATGGACCCACTGGCGCCGAATCCTAAAATATGAAAAATTATGAAATAATAAGTAACATATATATTTAAAATAAGTATTTTAAATAATCAAATATGTATTTTAAATATTCACCTTATATTGAATAAAATTGATTTTAATAAAAAGCTTACCTGTGGCTCAACAGTCACATGGGAAGACACCGCTGGCTCGGCAGACCCATGAGAAAACGCCTGAGCGGGTCGCTCTTGTGGACCCATTGACGTCGAATCCTAAAATATAAAAAATTACTAAATCATAGGTAACATATATATTTAAAATAAGTAATTTAAATGATCAAATAAGTATTTTAAATACTAACCGGGATTAAAAAGTCATTGAAGTCAAGAATCCTGGGCCCGTCTAAATTCCTCATAGGCTGCTCATCAGCTAATGACGCGCGTAAAGCCGCCCAATCTAAGTCATCACGCTCCTCCATGTACGCATTCTGGCTCGGCTGAGATAAAGACCCAAGTATCTCAGCAAGTAGCAGCGCTGGCGTAAACGTAGGTGACTGCCCAGCTGAGCTGCCGCTGGCCTGGAACGGCTGCGGATGGACTAGAACGGGAACGACATTTGGAATGGGAGAGACCTCGTCTGCCTCATCTACTAGATGGTGTCCTCCACCACCAGGTCCTCTAGCAGCACCGCGTCTTCTACCAGCACCGTGTCCTAGTGCAGCACCGCGTCCTCCTCTGGCAGCACCACGTCCTCCTCCTAGCGCCGCCTGATACTCAGCCTCTGGAACAGGATCATTCATGCGCCTAAACTCTCCTGCCTGCTGGATACCATCCTCGGTTATCCGTATCATCTCCATCGCAAGCCCCGCAACCCCGGGGTAAGGCATATGCTCTAACCCCAATATGTGTATTCTATGTACGACCACCAGATGCATTTGTGTTCAATAGTAAAAAAAAAGTTATTTTTAAAACGTAACAATTAATACAATTAAATAAATCTAAATACGATAAACTTTCCAATGCCTCGTACTGCCCTGCGACTGATGAGTATCCTACATCCCTTGCGGGACGTAAAGTTGGGTTGCCGACCAATTGGCGTATGATCCCCTGATACGAGAGCATGCAATCCTGAATGGGAGTCACATGGTCGACCACTGCTAAAGTGCCCAACCTGTGCCGCCAACGGTGGAGCTGGACACCCATGAAAGTGAGAAATGCATCATCAACGGCGGTACGATCGTCCCACTGGTAGTGTCAAAGCTCACGACGAACGTCAGGGGTCATACTCTGTGTATGCCCAAACTATGGTAAGATGCGCTTGGGCATGTGGTCCTCAACGATGTCCAGGTGTATCAATGGACACCGCGACCTCCACACCGCCTGCCCTGCCTTGCAAAAGGCTGGCAACTCATCTAATATAGCAGCGTACGATGTCCATATAAATAGTTGCATAAAATATAAATACAAATTAGTGATCACCAAGTAGAAAAGACATTTAATTAAATTAATAATGTAAAGTTTAATAGTTTTATCACATCGTCTGTCATGTGATCAAGCTGGTCCCGGAATGGAAGAATACTGTGGTGCATATAATAAGCAGGTACAAATGGGCATGACGATCAACAACGTCCTACTGAGTGTGGTCCTCAATAGGAGGCTCTGCCTGTAAATAAGTGCAGAGTGCACTAATCTGCACGCTACTCTGTCCCGACATTTGGCCCGTGGCATCAGGCATAAAGTAGGTGAGCCTAGTCAACTCCGTCACCCATGTACTACCAGGAGAAAGCTTGTACCAAGTGTATAATGGCTTTCCATCTATCCACAATCCAAACAGGACCTCCACATCCTGAAGTGTAATCGTGGCCTCACCAGTGCGAAGATGGAAGGTATGTGTCTCCGGCCTCCACCGCTCAACCATGGCCGTAATGAGCGCCCAATCATGCTGTACCCAACCAATGGACACACAATGATAGATACTGCCCCAAAATAATATCTCTAAGACGCAGGGATGTGGGGGGTGCTCACGTAAAAGAGCCCACGCTCTCTGCAGCCTACGGGGACGGAGCCTAGTCGATATCCCTATAGCACCAGTCCATAATAACTCTGACTTATGATTGTCTTGCAAAGACAATACTGATCTATCATCGGGCCCCGAGTGAACAGCGGGCCCCGGGTGATCATCGGGCCCCGGGTGAACATTCGGATCCATGAAAGAGTCGGTCTGTAGAAACTAAATTATTCATTATTCTTGAAATTAAAGAGAAATTATATTAACTAATTAATCATTTATAGGGAATATGTCAATTATGTTGTATTATATCGTGTGAATAATTAACATGGGATAAACAATTTCACAAATAAATAAAGTAACAATGCCATAATTCACGAATATTTCTTGTCGATTATTATAATATTATTTATATTCTATTGATAAGCAACTTGAAAAAATAATATCTAATTATTATCTTGAATACAATATTTATTTTGAAAGTATAAAAATCAAATATTTACTGCCTGGCACGATTCTGAATATTTGATTTGGTAATTTTGTTATCAATCTTTAGTAGATAGTCTTTTCCAAAAATTATTTTCACTCTCTAACCAACTATTGGAAGAAAGTAATTATTTTTCAGAATAACTTTCGTCATATTAAGTGTGCAGTAAATTTAATATGTGATAGTACGGATACGGGATTTTGAATTATGTGATGGCAAAGACTTTTAAGTTAATTAGTTTGGGAATCGAAATTCAGCAGTAGTATTTGCTTAGAACTCTATTTTGAATATGTGATATATTTTTTTTAGTTGACCAAAATAGCCAACACAAATATGATAAAATTAGACTAAAAGATTATATTCGTCGACCACGTATTTTTCTAGAAACTTTGCATTTTATCGTTAACGTATCTATTTATGAAATTCATAATAATTTTTATTTCCATGAACATATATATTAAAAGAAGAACTTTAACTATTCTTTTTTAAGTTTAGTAGATAATCTTTTATTTATTTATTTATTTTGTATGTTACCTAGTAGACATAGAACAGAATTATCTAAATATCGTGTTCTTAACCACAGCTTCATCGAGTTCTCTCAAATTTAGGTTTAGTAGTTAATCTTTTTTGTTTTAATATGTTACCTAGTTGACATAGAATAGAATAGCTAACATATACATTCATGTTTTTAAAATAATATAGATTTAACAATTCATAATCAATTAACAAAATAATAATTCATAAACAATTAACAAAATATCAATTCATAACCAACAATTAACAACTAATTAATTAATAATGGCATATTTTACAAATAATAATACATTACTATATTATAATTCATAAACAATTAACAATTCATAAACATATAACAAATTAATAATTCATAAACATATAACAAATAATAAATTAGCCAAAAAAAAAGGGCGAACAGTAGCAAAATGTTACTGCCCAGCCCGAACAACAAAAAAAAATGATTTTTTTTTAATTCACGACGATCAAATATTAAACATGCTTAGAATATAATGTATATAACAAAATAATAACAACCGTTCATAGTAGAAAGCGGAAGATCCTGAATTTGAGACTTTCTACACCAAAAATATCCTCTTAAACGACGGTATTCATACTTGGATGGCGGCTCAAGATCAGCCTCATGAAAACCTTATATTCCCTGAGGAGGTTCTACCACGTGGAAACACTCTTTAATGGAACTTTAGCCTTAGCTGGTCGTGACCAAGAAACCACCGGTTTCGCTTGGTAGGCTGGGAATGCCCGACTTATCAATTTATCCAGTAAACTACTAGGGGCTCAAGTAGCCCATCCGGAATTAATCGTATTCTGGGACAGAGCAATGAACCTGTCACACCCCAGTCCTGATAGGGCATGATGGGCACCCGACCATTTACTTAGAGCCGAGCGAACCCGCTGGTTCTCATTATATTCATAATCTCACTGGACTCTTAAACCACGAAATGAAATGCATAGTGAAATCTTTTCAAAAACATTCTTTTCGTCTTTCTCAAATCAAGTAAAATCAGTAATCATATGAAATTTGTAACATAATGCATAATGATACATCGGCTTGTAGAGCGGCTTGCAAGACTGCCATGCTATATACTTGACTCTGTCTGCAAAGTCTCTAACATAAATCAATATACCATAACATAGATACTCTAACTCGGCAACACTCCGGAAGGAAATGGAGCTCGCCAATCCAGCTGGAACATCTTCTAGCAATACCCTCTACTCATCTGTATACACCTGCGCGACATGAAACATAACATCCACAAGAAGGGACGTCAGTACGAGTAATGTACTGAGTATGCAAGGCATGAACAATACCATAAGATCATAGTAAGAGACGTAAAGCACAACATAGAGTAAGGAAATAACCTGTACCTCGGTTTGCCTCTTAAGGCGGATATCATGCATGCTAACTTTACTTTTTAAAGCAACATATAAATATTTACAAGTAAACTGCCCGACCATATAGGTACGGTGTAATGCTGCCCGGCCATTTAGGCACGGTGTGATCATCATTGGCCCGCGTCCAGGCCTCCCGCGTCGGGGTAATCATAAACTGCCCACTACAGTGGTGTGTGTGCCCGACCGCGTATTGGACGATGCGGTGTTATACTGCCCGGCCATGTAGGCACGGTGTTATACTGCCCGGCCATGTAGGCACGGTGTTATACTGCCCGGCCATGTAGGCACGGTGTTATTAAAATACATACATAATTATAAAGCATGCATGAGAGCCCAAGTGAAAGTTACAACTCTATCGGAGTGACGTAAGGTCGGTAACCTCCTATTTATATTATGGAATAATCATCATCGATATATCTCACCTCGAAGGAACAATTCATGAGGTGAGACCAACAACAATGAGCTATTCAAGGAAATCATGAAATAAATTCGATAATCTCATAATAGCATTAAAATCATAAGCTTTGGAACTTCTAGAATCAAAATCATCGTCATCATGCGCTTCATAGAAAGCATCTCATCTTCTTTATCCTTATAAAACATACTCATCTTTAGCGTCATAAGAAACTCTTGGAATCATGATTTTGAGGATAAAGACATTATGGAAAACATCTCATCTTTAGTATCATAGGAAGCTTTTAAGAATCATGAGTTTCTAACTCTTGGAAATAAGAAGGTTATGGAAACGTATGTGGAATCACAACATAAGAATCATGCCTTTGAAAGAAGGGGACTAGCCTTAACATACCTTTTTGGTCGCCTTAACTCTAACTATTCAATGCTTGGCCTCCCAGGATCGTAAATCTGTATTCAAGAAATTTTATACTATTGTTAGACTCATCTTCATAGGCCTGTCTTAAGCCCTCAAACTAACTCTTTCTGGAATCTGCTGAAATTTCGGCAGCATCACCCCTGTTTATTTGCCTAGCTCGAAATTATAATTCAGCAACCAACAACAACAACAACAACAACGACAATCACAGCATTTCCAACACCAATATGTACCATAAAACATCCCACACGATGTTTTCCCAATTTCCACAACCAACCAACTCGTTATACAATTATTTAACGACTTTATCTCCGTTAATAACCCAAAATTAACATTAATAATAGGAGATTCATACCTTATTCTTGTTAAAACAGAGATATCTTCAATATCTACCTTGAATCCACCACAAAACCATACTAGAATCACATCCATGCGTTTATCCGAGCTTCGATGAATACTCCTTGCTTGAAAATTGCTCACCTTATGATCCCCCCTCTCTCTCTCTTCAATTTTATGGAAATTTCTGGGTAAATCTGGTGAAAAAAGGGGGTTTTTACCCCTTTTATAAGGGTCAAATTCGGGTCGGGTCACTGTAGCAATTTGCTGTAGCAGCACTGTAGCATCGGTACTGTAGCTGTACTGTAGCACGCGTTTCGCCTCTATCAACTGAGCTTGTAACGTCCATAATTCTTTACTCCGATGTCCTATCGACGAGTGGGTTGTTGCGTTGGAAACTAGACTCGATGAAATTCATTTTAGGCTTTTGTTTCACCTTAAAACACTTCATATGCTAAGAGGTATGCGTCCCCTAAGTTGGACCAAAATTTTCACACAAAACGTTACCCATCCTTTCTCCGAAGTCGTACTACTTCATTTCTTCCACTCATTTCCTTATAAACCCTTCGGTATACCTTATATACATCCTTCACTCATTAACTATACTTAATAATGCTTGCTCCTTATATTCCCGAAGTGGTTTTACTTAATCCTAACTCAACGTACTTATGTTTCAATTTTGATAAGTGCTCTTCGAAGATACAGGGTGTAACATCCTTCCACCCTTAAAAACATTCGTCCTCGAATATTGTAGTTTACAACCCACAACACCATGTTTGATTCCTTAGAACAACTATTTTTCCTTTAGGGTCCGCTTACCATTTGCTTAAACTATAACTTGGGTCAGTCTCTTCTCATTCTTTCTTAACTCTTCTATTGCCTTCAGTCGTCTTCTTTCACTTCTCTGTCCTCATGTACATGATCGGAAATTAACTAGCATCTCGCTCTTGTTCTTACTCCATCATGGTAGTCTTGACTTGCCGTGCCATAGCTATCCATCGTCCTGTAAGTACTCTTTTTTTTTCTCGCTCCTTGTTTCCTTGTTAGTGGGCAGCTACCTTTCCCCCTTTACGGCGCCCTCTTTACGTTTACTCCTTCGGTGCCCTCTCGGGCTATCCTTTTTGTACTCGTTGATCTTAGATATACACTGTACCGATTTTTTATAGTCCATTAGTCAAGCTTTCTAATCCTTACCTCCCTGTCGCCATCTCTTTTACCCTTACATTCCAAATGTTTACCCAGCATAATTGTGTCGCTAGTGAACTTAATTGTTATGTTCCTTTCTAAGGCCAGTTATATCATTATTCGAAATACGTATATACATAATGCTTCTTCGCCATTTGTTATCCTTCGCAGTCCAGTTACACTTATGGCAAACTTATAATCCGAGTTCAACTAATTCATAGCTCGCAACATTTTCGAGCTCCTACTACAACTTTTTCCTTACTTTCTTCCCTCACATCTATCAATACAATCCCAGAAGCATAGGACTACGACAATTCCTCTATTATTACTTTCTTGCAACACAAGTATACTTATCTTCGATTTCCTTGTATCGGCGACTGTTTTGTCAGTCGTTATTCCTTGTTGGCTTTTCGGTGTGGCCTTCTTACAATTGTAGTTGGGCATAGCTTCACGTTGACGGTTCATATAATTCCATAGCATATGCTCTTATGAACAGTATAATTAGTGGCCCACGAAATATTTTCTAATATCCGGTGAACTCTTTTATTTCCATTCAAAGGAGCAACGTTCTTTCTTTCCTTTAACAATTTCCAAACTACCAATCGTTGTTCCTTTTATTACAATTGTCATTGTCACCCCAAGTGTCTTTGGGGTTTGTCATCCTCTCTAACAACCTTTGTGAATTTATCTTAGAGACCTTTCTTGCTCTTTTCATTACCCTTTAGGGCATGTCACTGCATGCTTAGGTACGATGCAATTTTTTCCCGATACGAGGGATTCAAATCATGGTCTAAAAATATCGTAGTTCATCTTGGCGTAGAGTGCTCTCTTGAGTTATCTTCCATACTTTCTTCCTATGTCTGCCTCATGGTACACTTATTGTCAATTCGTTTCTACTTCTTTCCGTTACCTTCCCGATATGCCAATGCGCCTCGAACTCTGGCCCTGAGCTAATAAATTTCCTTTTCTGGAGCTTGAAACGTCACCGTTCCTTTCAAGTCTAGTATGCTCTTCCCCCCTTATTAAGGAGGTCCTTATATGCCCATAGCCTTCGAGTAGCCGTCGTCTTCGATAATTATTTGCCGCCTTTCACGATCTTCTTAGGGCTGGGGTTCCGTCATCGTATGGTCTGACTTGTCTATCCTCTTGCTAGTTATAGTCTTGTATCCAATCGGAATACTTATAAGGGTTAGATCCAATTCCGATGCCTTTTTTTCCGTCTTTTCACACCTTTTTTTTTTTACATTTCCATACCCTTCGATCCACTACTAGTCCTTTCGCCCGCTTAGCTCACTTACTCATAATCCTTCTTAACTATGCGTTTGTGTTGCAGCTGTGCATCCAAGTTTTTCGAGTGTCTGCTACTTTTGCTTTTAGCACAGAATTCTTACAGTTTGCACCCTCTCTATCCTCGTTCATCTAACCTTTATCTATCGTTCTGATGCTACGACCGGGTGATCTTCCATGCACGTTCCTTACATTTCATTCATTTCCTCTATGATCGAATCTCTCGGTCTTCATATGAATTCTTATTCCATGTCATTAATTTTCTAATCAATTGTGTCGACTCATCATCCTCACTCTTTCCTTGATGAGTAATCGGTTTCCTACCGCCAACTCATTAAAGTATCCTTCTTACTCCCATGGTTAAAGATTTCCAGTTACTTTACTCCTAAATGCTCTCCTCTTCCTTTGACCAACCCATTAGTATACCTTTCCAACTTTCATTCTTAACCTTCCTTGGGTTTCTTCCTTCTCGAGCACCTTTCTTCTCTTGTTATTTGTAGTATTAGCTCTGAAGTTCGTGAAATATTCCTTTAAACACGCAAATCCGTTCTATTATTAAGTCATCCTTTTG
Organism: Lycium barbarum; assembly: GCF_019175385.1. Classification (NCBI taxonomy): domain Eukaryota; kingdom Viridiplantae; phylum Streptophyta; class Magnoliopsida; order Solanales; family Solanaceae; genus Lycium; species Lycium barbarum. The sequence continues at coordinate 99,743,563 of NC_083339.1, forward strand.
GAAAGCTTCTCCATGTCTGAGGCAACCGTGTTAATTTGACCACACACTTATCCCTTAATATACCTTTCAAGGGCTGGAAATCTCTTAACATCGTCGCAAGACCTAAGCATTCTTTCTCTTACTTCACATTCCTCGTTGTGGTCACTATCCTTTTAGCCCCACTTATCGAAGCCTATTCTCTGAACCCACACATTCCTCTTTTGTTCCTTACTATCACACTTTATCCCTTTCACACGCCTACCTTCGAATTTTTTTTTTCCAAATAGTCTCGTGCTTTGCCCGTCGTCTCTTTTGGAGGCCCCACTCACTCGTATTTCTCACTTTTGACATTTTGATCTCCTTACCTTCCATACATTCCCTTTCTTTCTTTTCCAAATGTCATTGCATTAGAACTCTCCAAACCTATCTGGTAATAAAGGTAAATCAGCTTACCTGTTAACGTTCTTTTGTCACTTGAACTTTATTACCTTGTTCGATTAATGCCATCCATATACCGCAACGTTGGTTGCCGGGATATACATACCCGCTGATATAGCCACGTATGGGATATCATATGCATACGTATATATATAATTACTACCATCTCGCTTACAAAATATTTCCAAACGCTATTCAAACTAACCCTCATTCTAGAGCTGTGATGCACCTTCTTTCTCTTCACCGGTCTAGTCTGCCTCTGTTACACCTCAAAAATTTCTCCGTGAACGTACAATGAATAGGCCAATGAAGAGTATGAGTGTACGATGTTTTACTAAGAAGGGGATGACTACTTATGAGTTTTGAAAATGCGAAAGTTGCAGATTTGCACTTCAGCCCAGTTGGTCGTAAAATAGAATACGGCCCGTAAAGTGGTTTACGGACCGTAAAATGCTATCGTCCTCCAATATACAAAATTTCAACTTTCTGCCAAATGTCTACATGGTTAAATATGACTCAGAATACGGACCGTAAATCGAAATACGGCCTGTAAACTGTGACCGTAAACCACCATGACTCCAGCAAACCTTTCTGGTTCTGTTATGCTTAAATACGGTCGTGAAGGACGGACCGTAAACCAGAATACGGCCCATAAACTGGGTTTACGGCCACTGTGCACTTCGACTACTGTTTATAAAAATCAGATTTTAAGTTAAGTATAAGGGACCCTTTTTCATTCCATTCATTTCATTTTCACTCCACACTTTAAGAGACATCTAGAATACTCTCTAACATTCATCCACAAGAGAAGCAAAGGAAAATCAAGATCAACAACACTAAAACCATGAAATCAAAAGTGTGAGACTCATCAAAGTTCATCTACACCAAGAAATTGCAAAGGAAGTGAAGTAGGGTTTTTGGCATAGAAGAGTATTGCTACTCAAGGCTCATTCCTACCACATCTAAGGTAAGGTTTATGAATTTCTCATGATGATTGAAGTATTTATACGTTGAAACACTTGGATTATAGAAGAGTGTAGTAAATGGGTCATAAAATGTGAATGGTGCCATAGTTGAATGATAGTTGGATTGAATCATGAATGTTGATGAGTTGGGAGTATAAATATGTTATAAATGACGTGTAGACCATAAGATAGGTGTGAGGTATGAGAAAATGTGATGATGATCTAAAAACCATAAATGTGGAGAAATTGGAGAAAAATGGTGGAATGCGGTAAATGTAGATAAATGACGATTGTTGATACGATATTGTGAGTGTTGTTGTGAATGTTTGGTAGTTGAAATTAAACATGGGAAAAGTAGTAGAAACAAAGAAAATGCTGCCCAATTTTCCCTAGAAAATAGTCACGCGTTCTTATAGTCGATTAACTGACGTTGATGTGAATTCTCTTGAAGGTAAAGACGCGAATATTGAAGAGGAACGATCAAGCGGTAGAATAGCTAAAGGAAAAGGTATGTAAGGCTAGTCCTTTCTTTCCAAGGCATGAATCCTATGATATGATATTATTTCCATACACTTCCATGGCTTCCTTATATTCCGGAACCAAGAGCCTATGTTCATGGATAGCCACGTGGGATAAGAATAAGAGACATGTTATGAGCACGATAACGGAGATGATAAGCTTAAGACTAAAGATTCTATAGTTCATGGTATAATGTTTAAACAAAGCTAAAAACATTAAATACGATCTATTGGTAATGCTTGATGTATACACTCACCTTATATACTAATTCCTTCAAGGTGAGGCAGAATACCTATGAATGCTCCATAATGTAAGCGGGGGCTCTCGACCTTACGTCACCCCGACATTGTTATAGATTGTTCATAAGCCTCAATGCATGTCCTATGACCAATGTTTCGAGAAACTACGAGTCTATGTTCATAAAGGATTTCATGTGAGATAGAGGTAAGAGATACGCTATAGAAATGATAATGGAAATGATGAGCTTAAGCCCAAATATTATAAAGACTATCATACGATATTTATACGAAATTCATGCTACGAATATGATGTGATTTTCATAGATTGTCTTTAAATTTAAATGTGTGCATTAATGAAAGGTTACGATAAGCTTATAAGATGTATGTGATGGCAATGATAATGATGAGATATATTGATCCTTGTATGATGCATGTGATATGGTCGAGTCACTACGTGGCCGAATACGGAAGATATGTATGTGATATTGTCGAGCCACTACGTGGTCGAATACGGATACTGTCGAGCCACCACGTGGCCGAATACGGATGTTGTCGAGCCCTACGTGGCCGAATACGAATAATGTTTTATGTGTATGAGAAGCTACGATACTACGATGATGAATTATATGACATCATGATGTATACGCTATGATGGTTCATGTACGACGATTATGTATATGTGATATATGTATGAAATGCATTCATCCTTAAAGGTCGCGCAGGTTTTGCCTTCACCCCATGACTTATGATTTCTCTATTATGTTTGTTTCATTCATTCCTTACATACTCATTACAATATTCGTACTGACGTCCGTTTTCTTTGGACGATGTGTTCATGGCCACAGGTAGACAGGGAGACGGCGCAGACCTTTAGGAGCTATCAGCATATTTGCAGTAGCACTCCATTATTCCGGAGGTGCTAATCGGGTTATACTTTTGTGTGTATATATATGTATAAATATTTTGGGCACGATGGGGTCTTGTCCCGTCCATATGTCTAGTACTCTAGTAGAGGCTCGTAGATACGTATGTGTGGGTTATATGGTCTCACAAGGTCACTACTGTATACATGTAGATATGTGTACATTATCTTTTGATAGCCAAAGGGCTTATGTATATAAAAGTATTTACGTTCTTTAATGAAACATGATTTTCTTATGACTATGAGTTTATGAACGAAAAAGGAGGCTTAATGAGTATGATGAGTAGTAGAACGAGCGGTGCTCGCTGGTCAGCCCCGGGTACCCGTCACGGCCCCTAGCTGGGTCGTGACAGCCTCGTCCTACGCGACCTCTTAAGGACTCCAACCACTCCGCATACTCTAATTTCCCTTAGGCTACTCTAGCTTCTCATTCATGTCTTATATCTAAATTTATAGGACTTTTGTACACTTCCCAGGGGGTCACCTATCCTAGTATTTCTCTCACCCCAGCACGCTTAACCTTGAAAATCTGATGAAATCCGGTGCGTTAATGCTGGTATAATCGTATCCACCTCACCGCATGACCTTCACCACATAATCTAAAGCAAGTTGAAGTCTTGACAGATTCCAAAACGTTCTCGTAACGCATCTCCCTCCGAATTAGAACAAGTCTCTTACTCTTCCGACTACACAATTACTATTTTGGCCTTTTTAATTCTCAATATTCACCTTTCATCTGTATGTATGACTACTTTCCGTCCTAGATTTCCAGATTCCCGATGGTAGCGAACACACCTTCGTCGCCGTTACTTATAAATACTCGGTTATCAGCCTCTTTGGGTTTCCGTTCGCCACTCTTATATAATAATCTATAGCATAACTCATTTGTCGACTTTCCCTGAATCCCCCAATAGACCTTGCTCCTACTAAACCTCGAATGTAACCCATTTTAATCCTTCGGACTACTAATCGTCTTCCTCATAATCATTCTTCATGCCATGCCAAATCCATAACTCATCTAAAGCAATGCATCCCACTTATTTTCTATTTACGATATTTCCTTTCCACGCTTATTCCTGTTAGGTGTACCTAACTAAATGACCTGATTTTGAAAAATTCTGGCCGAGTCTCCTTTACAATTCTTACTATCCAAAACCTGTATGCAGCAAATACCAGCAATGCCTCACAGGGCATATATATGTATACGACATATCCCAGCCACCCAGGGCTCCCAATTCAGGTAAAAGAACAAAAATATCAAAACTTACCTCATATATCACACCTCGAGATGTACCTGATCCTTTAGCGATCTTCCCTGTTATATCTTCTTGTTTACCTTCCTTTTTCATTCTTCAGCTTTACACCTCAATCATACATGCAATATTCTTACCTTACCCGACATACATCCTTCGTGCCATTGCTTACCTTTGTACCAATTCATTCAATTGTCCAGTTTACAAACTTATGACTGAACTTATTATCAAGAGATACATTTAATCAATTCCTCTACTTGTACTTACACTGACTTACCTCTATGTCAACCGATCCATTATCATATATATTCTGATAATGTAACCTCAACGAAGTGACTTACCTCTGTGACTTCCCATATCATCATTCACTTTCTCCCGTCGATACTGTGCTTTTGCTGAGATCAAAGGTTAGTATAGAGAATCTCATTTCCTATGACTTGGCTCTATCGCACGATCTTAGATGTGAAAGAAGAGTAACCACCCTAGATGTCCCGTAGCCTCCGGTTTATAAATGTGGCGCGCTTCACACCATAAACAGGACTCAACTGGACTCAACTTTGCAGACAACCCCTAGGACGAACTGCACTGATACCAATTTGTCACACCCCAGTCCTGATAGGGCATGATGGGCACCCGAACCTTTACTTAGAGCCAAACGAACCCGCTGGTTCTCATTATATTCATAATCTCACTGGACTCTTAAACCACGAAATGAAATGCATAATGAAATCTTTTCAAAAACATTCTTTTCGTCTTTCTCAAATCAAGTAAAATTTGTAATCATATGAAATTTGTAACATAATACATAATGATACATCGGCTTGCAGAGCCGCTTGCAAGACTGCATGCTATATACGTGACTCTGTCTGCAACGTCTCTATCATAAATCAATATACCATAACATAGATACTTTGACTCGGCAACACTCCGGAAGGAAATGGAGCTCGCCAATCCAGCTGGAACATCTTCTAGCAATACCCTCTACTCATCTGTATACACCTGCGTGGCATGAAACACAGCGTCCACAAGAAGGGACGCCAGTACGAGTAATGTACTGAATATGCAAGGCATGAACAATACCATAAGATCATAGTAAGAGACGCAAAGCACAGCATAGAGTAAGGAAATAACCTGTACCTCGGTTTGCCTCTTAAGGCAGATATCATTCATGCTAACTTTACCTTTTAAAGCAACATATAAATATTTACATGTAAACTGCCCAACCATATGGGTACGGTGTAATGTTGCCCAGCCATTTAGGCACGATGTGATCATCATTAGCCCGCGTCCAGGCCTCCCGCTTCCGGG